>NC_058132.1:650852017-650860729 GCF_016433145.1 Gracilinanus agilis | reverse complement strand
TATATATATATATATATATATATATATATATATATATTCTTGTAGAAAGATGCCTTCTCTAATGGGGGAAGGGAGTTACTTGAATACTTGAATATTATAAGCAAATAATTAAAAATCAGTCAATCAACTTGTTTCCCTCCTCCCAAAACAAAGCATTACACATCTGAGAATACAAATTCCATTCTGCATCTGGAGTCCATTTCCCCATTCTGTCTTTTCAGCCTTGTCTCATATCCCTGTCCATAACTCTATTTCCTTGCAATTTATCCCCTCTCTACCTCTCTCCTCTCTTTGATTGCTCTCTTCCTTAGCAAGCCTTTTTCTGATCTTTCCCCTCATCTCTCAAACATAATAATGTGCTTCTGTAATCTTATATACTCTATTAGAGCCATTTGTCTAGATAGCCTTCCAATAGACTTTGAGGTGCTAGTGGGAGAAGACCAGCTTAAAATGTTCTACCCCAGCCCCCATTGCCCCTGTTCCTCCTACAACTGGCACTTTTAGTTGTTTTGCCAAATTCAAGCTTTAGGCACATTTTTCAAATAAGAGCTGAAAAAATTTTTAAGAATAAAATTAAACATTATCATCACTCCATGACTTCAGGGAATTAGAGGATAATAAAGTAGCATTAATTAAGCATACATTTATAATTATGCTCAAGTTAAAAGTTTCTTTTCTATAGAGAATATATCCAAGTGCCGTGTTTAAGAAAAATCATGATATGAAATTTTCAAGACATAACTTTAATGTAGGATTGCTTCTGGAAATGACTGGATTTTTGAAGCAAAATGTGAGATGCCAGAGTGGCTTTTGAGTCATTCATTTTGACAAGGGGACTTTTTTTTTAATTTTAGGGATTCAGTTTGGTAAGCTTTCCATTGGAATTATAGCTCGGCAATGAGGAAAGATGATGGCTGTTTATGTCCCAAATGTGGAAGTCAATCAGGCTAGTGAAATGATCTCACCACCTAATAGATGATTTGGAAATTCAGTCTTTTTAATATGCATAAAGACATGAGAGAGCCTGAGAGGAAGAGACCTAATCTCCACCATTCTGCAGAATGGAAAACTACCCTTCCAGACTTTGGGGTCTTAAAGAATGGGGAGGAGACATCTTGGCAGGAGACATCATTGTTGTCTTAATTTATTCAAGAGGTTTTCAAGGCAGGTGAATGAGGGATGAGCTGCACTTTGGTTTTGCCCCAGGGGACCAAAGGGTGGAAGTCCTGTAAGATTTCAACACAATATAAATAAACAACTGATAGGAAGAGTTTTCCCATCCTTCTGCTGAAGGCCATAGCGAGTTCCCTGTCATTGATGGATGGCTTTCCTTTAGTGGGAGTGCTGCAGAAGGGATGGGTGCCCCAGATGTAGTTTTGACTAGATGGCTTTCCAAGGTGTCTTCCAACTCTGAGATGCTACGTGGTAGGATGACTTCTATCATTGACCAACAAGCATTTATCAGCATCTGCTACTAGTGACATCTAATAAATGCGGATTAGTTGATTATTCATTGACTTACTGTGTACTAGGCTGAAGAGACCAAGAAAAGAAACCAGTCTCTGCTCTTGAGGAGGTCCCAGTCTAATGGGGGAGAAGCTCAAGTTCTGTCCTAAACTGGGCCATTTTTTCTAAGTAACATATTATCTGCTCTTTATCCCTATCTGAGCTTTCCTTACTGTCCATCCAGAAGTAACATGAAATGTATCCTCCAGAAGATGCAGGACAAGAGGGGAAGTTGTCCTCTCACATGCACAATAAGGAAATACAAGGCTATTTCTGTCCTTTTGAAAAAGGTAATAAAATAAGTTTCATTCAATTAAAAGCTCACAGACTGAAAGGGATAGAACGAATTCTTCCTCCTTTGTGCTTGTTTGCTTTCTTTAGCGGATTCCTTTCTCTCTGGTCCTTTCCTAACCTTCTCTGCTTTCCCTTGCAAGGTGAATGTTTTGACCTCCTAAAACGTTTCTGCCTCCCTTGGCTGGGTCCCTTTCCTTTGATTTACAATGGAGCGCCTTGGTGTTGTCAGCTGTAAACAGATGGTGAGCTAACTAGACCAGAATTCAATGGAATGAAATTAAAGAGAGGACTGGAATGAAAACTGCCACAAAAGCTGACCCCAAAACTCTGTTCTCCATCATGCAAATCTTCTTAATGCAAATTGTTCTGGTCCAAAGGCGTCTAGACTCCCCCAAGAATAGACTATCATCATAGCCCCTAGGGGCAACCTTGAGTGATTTGGTAGCAAGATCTATGAATGACTAATGGCGCCTTCAAACTACAAATCTTACTCCACTCCATGGAGAAAATCAATCCTTCTGGATCAGAAAGATCCCTCCTCATAATGCCTTTGCCCTGGTCATGGCCCAGGTCTGGAGTATTTTGCCTCTGCCTCCATCATTTCTGCATTAAGAAACCCCAAACTCTTTCCTGATGCCCCCCACCCCCACCCCAACCCCCAGTGGCCGCTGCTGCTCCTTTCCCACCCAAATGGCCTTGGCTATATGATATACGGATGTACTAATTTTGCATCGACGCTCCACCCCCGTCTTTATTTTGAATGTACTTGTCACCCTCCTGAGCTCACTCAGGGACTGTTTCATTTCTTGTGCTTGTGACCGTAGCACCTAGCACAGTGCCTGGTGCATGGGAGAGCTTAAAACAGACTTGCTGATTGACTGGGAGGTAAAAACGGCATCCCCAACCCCAAATCCTGGCCTTGAGTCTACAGTGGTGGAACGTTTTCCTCTAGAGGCAATCTCATTCTCCATTTGGTGGTCACCCTGAGCTCTCTGGAGTCTCTGCCAACAAGGAACAAGCCAAGGCAGGTCCTACTGAGTGGCCAAGGCTGGAAGGACCTGCCTGGGAAATAGTTGGGGTCTATTTGCCTTCTAAGGCTCGAATTCCAAGACTCTCAGTCCAGTAGAATGCAAGCTCCCTGCGGGCAGACACAGAATGCCCTGGTCTTAGGTTACCCCACAGAGGGCCACGAAAATGAATAGATTTAGAGATGCTTTTTGGTGGGAGAAGCTGGGTAGCTCAGTGGATTGAGATCCAGACCTAGAGATGGGAGGTCCTAGGTTCAAATCTGGCTGCAGACACTTCCCAGCTGTGTGACCCTGGGCAAGTCACTGGACCCCCATTGCCTACCCTTACCACTCCTTTGCCTTGGAGCCAATACACAGTATTGACTCCAAGATGGAAGGTGAGGGTTTAAAAAAAAAAGAAAGAAATGCTTTTTGGATGGCTTCAGAACTAGGGCAGCCATTAGAAGGTGAGCTACCAGGCTATTTTGGTTTCGATTTTTATTTCTTTTTGGTCACAGCAATTCATGAATAGTTTATGCAGAAGGGTTGTTCCAGGTTCAAATCTTTGAAAGAATTTAAGTATCAAATATCCTTGAGCAGAGATGCTCAGGATCATCCTTGTAGCACAGACAAGGCATTGGCCCAGACCACTTGGCTTGCTGACCAGGTGCTTCAGAACTACTTGCATCCTACCTTCAGCCGGAGTCCTTGCTCAGCTTCCTTCCCATCTCTGTTGGAATCTCACCTTCTGCAGAAAGCTTTTCCTGACTCCCCATTTATCCTTTTTCCTCCCTTCCATCCTTTATTCCTAGTTTCTCCTGCATGCTGCTTGTTTGACTAAGTTGTCCCTGTGTTGTCTCCCCAGTCAGACCTTTCTTTGTAGCCCCAGACCTTAGTTCAGTGGCACATGGCGGTGAATATTAACTCTGGACTAGAAACTAAGGCAATTGAGCCAACAAATAACAGCCTCTGAGGAAGTAAGGAGATGGAGGTGATAATCACATAATAAGAGCCAAGTGTCAGAAGAAGAAGAAAAAAGCCCTTTCCTCCTTCTCTTTTCCATTTGTCTTACCTTCTAAGCCTGAGGGAGGCATCCTGTAGAAACTGACCATTCTCTCGCTGGAGACAATTCCACCCCAGTGTGCAGATTGGCAAAGCTGAGGCTGGAAAGTCTTTGAAAATCTAAAACTTGCCTCTATGGCGCTGTCCAAGGTCAACGTGGTCCTGGGAAGAGAGAGGTTGGCAGGTCAGGGCTCCCACCTCGGCTCCCTGAGGTCCTGGGCTCATTTCTTTGGCTTCTCATGGAGAACCCAGCACATATGGCCAGCCTTGTAACACCAGGAGAACCTGGGAGTGACCAGGATTTGAGGTTGGAAGAGGGAGGCTTCTTTAGCCCAGCCCCAGGACACAATGGGGATCAGGCAGATTAGAAAGCCTTCATAGCACAGGGGAAGATTAGCATACAATGACCAGATGGCCAGGAAGGCCAGGCCAGACACCCTGGGGAAAACCTGGAGTGGAGTGGGCTGGAAGGATGTGGAAGGACCCCTGTCCTAAGAGGAATGGATTTGCCTCCCTAATAGGTGAGAGCGTGAGGCAGAAAATGGCATTCGTTGCACCAGCCCATCCATCCATGGGTAGTCCTCTCTTTCTGGATATGAGGTTTAGGCAGCAATTGAGAGTCTCAGCATTTAACTTCCCCCTGATTTACTAAAACGGTTGCCAGCTGTCCTCCTAGGATTCCACAAGCATGTCTCTACTTAATAATTAAGTGCAGTCATTGAGGATTAAAAAAAGGAAGAAGAAAGATTCCCTTCCCTCAAGGATGCGACAGCCACCTTTACAGGTAATTCCCCTTCCCTTTCAAAACCTTCAACCTTCTGCCACTTTGGAAGGATGGAGCAAGTGTGGCTCACAGAGCCATGAAGGATCATGGGATCCTGGATCTCATGGGATGGCAGGGTCCATGGCATTCAACCCTCTCCTTTTCTGGATGAAGAATCTGAGGCCCAGGAGGCTGTCAGCCTTATACTTCATAGCTCAGTCGGATCTGTTCTAAACCAAGTGAAATTCAAACAATCTTCAGACGTCTTCAACCTTGACCCACTCGGGAAATGTTTGGTTCCTCCAGTACCTTTGGGAGGGGAGAAGATAAGAAGAAATCCAGGACACCATGACCTTGAAAGCCTCCCTTCCCCCCACTCCCACAGTCCATTCCTCACATTGGACAAATCAATCTTTTGCCTCATTTTCCTCATTTGTGGAATGAAGGAATAGGACTAGGTAACCTCGGAGGTCTCTTCCAGCCCTAAATCTATGACCTTACGAATGAATATAAGGCTTCTAGGGATGAAAGAATTGCTCTTCCTCCCCCATTTGGTAATTGTCTGAAACCAGAGGAAACCTGCTCATGAACAGAAAGTCATTTCTTTGATCCAAACAGTCACACTAAATTTGAACACCAAGAGTGGGAAGAGGGGCTGCAGTGGTGGTGGTGGTGGTGGTGGTTTGTCCTTCCTTTTCCAACCAGTGACATCACGGATGATGTTTTGACTTGCAGGTGAATCGGATTTTAGTGAGGCAGAGTTGTACAAAGCCAGAAAATGGTCCGAGGAGGAGACAGAAGCTTTAATTTGAGAGACATTTATTTTTAGAGGTGCCGAGGGGAAAATGGAACATGAATATTATACTATCTCATTTAAGCCTTTCAACAAACCTGGAATGGGATGGGAGGGAAGAGGCATTTATGGAGCATCTACTATGTCTCAGGCACTATGCTAAGTGCTTTACAAGCATGACTTCTTGTCATCCCTATTATCCCCATTTTGCAGTGGAAGAAACTGAGGCAAGAAGAAGGTAAGCAATTTGCTCAGGATCACACAGCTAGCAAGCACCTTGGGTCAAATGTGAACTTGGGTCTTCGTGACTCAGCCCACCTGCTCTAAAACAGTCCCTGACCTCAAAGAACCTTTATTCTTTGGGGTAACGATTTGTACCCAGGGATTCTGAGCCTATTTTGTGGCACGGTCCCCCCATTTGGCAGTTTGGTGAAACCTGGGGGACCCCTTCTCAGAGAGATGATTTTAAATACATAAATGAAATATTTTGGTTTACAAAGGAAATCGATCACACGGAAGTTAGGAGGTAAGATTTTCCCATCTACATTCCTGTCCCTCCTGAAATCTTGCCCTTGAGGGTCCAGGAAGCCATTAAATCCAGCACAAAATCATAGATGGGGCTCCTAGTGACTGGGGAGGGGAATCAGGAAGAGCCTCTTAGTAGAAATACTATTTGCAGGAGGCTTGGCATGACCCTAGATTTAGGACTGAAAGGACCTTAGGGGTCATGGCGTCCGTTCTCTTCAATATACGGATGAGGAATGTGACATCTGGAGACTCTTCTGGAAAGAAAAATAAGCTTAAATCGAGTGATTTACCCAGAGATGCAGAGCCAGCTCTTATGTGTCTGTGGCCAGGTCTGGGTTCCAGTCCTGCTGACCCCATGCCCAGTGCTCAATTGAGCATGCCTCCTGGTTATTAGTCAGCTGTGCCAAGATGGACAGAGACAAGGAGAGAAAGCATTGCACCCATGGGAGAGAGAGGAGCTGGAATGGGGCACTTTGGGAAGAGCTCAAGAGGGAATGATTCAAGCAAGATGGGCAGAAATGGATTGTCAGAGGTAATAGGGAGCCGGGGGGGCTTAGGGAGTAGGAGAGAGACTCTCTGCTTTAGGAATATGAATTTGGCAATGGTGTGGAGGATTGGAGAAGGAGAGACAATGGGCTCAGAGAGGCACTAAGGAGGTGATGTGCCTGGAAATAATTAGGAGTCCATTTTGAGGAAGACCCAAACGCTTCTTCAGAATATCTGCTGTGTCTGCTGTCCAAGTGCCTCTTGGTTCTGAGCCGAGCTCCAAACAGAGGCAGTTCCAGAGTCGTAGGCTGGGAGCCAGGGATGACCCTGATGGAGCCAGAGCCAGTAGGAGGCTAAGTCACAATTCATTTACCCCACAGCTGGCCAGGTTCACCCCAGTATGTCCCCACCATTCACGCTGTTCCTCTCAGGTCTTTGTTCTACCAAATGGGTCAGAGACAACTATTATGACTAAATGGAAATGAAAAGGGCTTAAAGATATGCCCATTTCTACACTAAATTGACTTATTTTCCATAAACTAAAAAATTCATTTAAAAAAAATAGAAATGGAAATAATCGAATGCCACAGCAGGATCAGAGCTCTGGAAATGGGAGGAGCCTGAAAGGTCATCTGGTCCGGCTCCTTCATTTTGCAGATGAGGAAACAGGCTTAGAAAGAGTTACTATGGCTAACGTCAAAAAGGACCTGAAGGACATCTAGTCCAAACTATTTTATAAATGAGGAAACTGAGGTCTAAGGAGTCGTGTCTTACTTAAGTAAGCATAGATTGTATCTGAGGCAAGATCTGAACCCAGGCCCTCTGAATATGGATACTTCTGATGGGTTAGGAAATAAAAATGCTGATGCTAGAGACAGGAAGACCTGGATTCAAATACTGCCACTGACTTACTAGAGAGATAATTCTAGGCAAATTCTTAGCATCTTGTAGCTTCAGTTTCTCAAACTATGAAGCCAGGGTAATTCTCCCTCATCTCCACCTCCCATATAGAATATAAACTCCTTAGAACCTGGGACTGTTTGGCTTTGTGCATCTATCTCCTTGCGCAGTGTTTGGCAACAAAGGGGAGGTCAGACTTGAATTAAAGGGAAATCGTGTTTTTTATTGAGGCGTGCCTATTGCTTCACTGATGTAGGGAAGACCTGCTGTGGGAAACTACTTGTAAATTGTGATTACTGACCTTGGAGGGTGCACTGAGGGGTTCCTTGCTTGGGCCAGTCTCCTAGCCTCTCCCTGACCAAAACAGAACTTGAACCCAGGTGTCCCGGACTCCAAAGTCCATCCACAATTTTACAATATATTGGGAGAGAGACTGGCCAGCAAAGGCTCAGCTGTGCCCATGTAGATGCTGAGGAAGTCGCCTTCTGGACAGGCCTTGGAAGGATCCTGTGGAAGGAAGAACAACAAGCTGGCCAATAAGTGCCCAAGCCTAGAAGCAGGTTCTAGCATGAAGACCCTGGCCAAGTGCTCCGAAGACTGGACCTGACTGGCCATCCCATAATATCATTATGGCAGCAATCTCTATCCTGACAATAACAAACACCCCCCACCCCAGCCCTAGCCATGTGCAACTCTAATATAGAAGGGTCTAGTCAGATCTGGCTCTGGGAGGAGAATAGAAAAACATTTCTCCTTTGCCATTCCCTGAAGTCCCATTAATTCGACTGCAATGACCATGTCGGACACCCAAGAGACCCCCTCCTTCAACCCTCCAGTGCTGTTCTTACAGGCAGCTGTTATGGGGAGAAGGGAGGAGGCAATGGCTGGAAGGCTGCTTTGCCCCACCCTGTACCCCAAGCCCTTAATGCTGAAGTCTAAGGACTATTTCTGGAGAGGGCTGGGGGGAAACGTCATCAGAGACACAAAAGCACCATCGCACTTTGCTGCCTTCATCTGACATAGTTATTTGAGCCAACAAACAAACCAAGGTAGCTTAATTACCACTGATGTCCCTGCCAAAAATGTACTCTTTTCTTGTCTCTCTGTAATGGGCTGGCCTTTAAATGTGGAAGATGTGAGGAAGATATTTTCTTCTCCGTGTTCCATTAGTTTTTCTCATCTGTGTGTCTTTTCTCTCCCTCCTTCCTTCCCTCCCTCACTCCATTCTCTGTCTCTCCCACTCTCTCCCTCTCTCCCTCTTTCTCCCTTTCTTTCCCTCTCTCCCTTTCTCTCCCTCTCTCCCTGTCTTCCTCTCACCCCCACCCCGTCTCTGTCTCTCTCTCTTTCTCTCTGTCTCTCTCTGTCTCTTTCTC
>NC_058132.1:650816233-650849217 GCF_016433145.1 Gracilinanus agilis | reverse complement strand
TCTCTCTCTCTCTCTCTCTCTCTCTCTCTCTCTCTCTCTCTCTGTCCCCCTCTCCCTCCCTTTCTCTTCCCATCTCCCTCCTTCCCCCGCCCTCTCTCTCCAATTTGGGTCACAGACCTAAGACTCAAGGAATCATCATTTGACTCATTTTAAACCCAATCTGTCACTAAAAAATGGGCCTGAGCTCTCATAAAGAGTAATTACCACCACTGGCAGTGCCTCTCTCTGTGTGTTTTCGGTTGGGTTTTACAAGCGTTATAAATCATAAGAGCATACTACATAAGCCAACAAAAATTATAAGACCGAGATTCCGACGCTGTATTCCAAATTCAGACATAACCCCCTCCACAGACATTAAAGGACAGAATCATGGAATCTCAGAACTGAGATGGACCTCAGAGGCCATCCAGTCCAGCCCATCCCTGAGTAAGAATCCCTCCTCTACACCATCTTTGGCCAGACTGGAATGGGGGCAAGAGGGAGGTGAGGGTGCCCGGACCATTCATTTCACCTTTTGCACTAGTACCTAGATGGATGTACAGTCGTTAAAAATAATGACTGATGCTCTTTTGTATCTCTGTTTCTTCCAAATGGCCCAGTCACCATAGATTCCTCCCTCATAACAATGAAGTTAAACCAAACAAATGACCCCAATGATGATGTCTGGCGATGTACGGTCCATTCCATACCCACAGTTCACCACTTTCCTATCAAAAACGAGGGAAGGTGATTTCTCCATCAGTCCTCTGGCATCAGTTTTGGTCTTGACATGGACTAGTTCCAGTCCTTTAATGTTGTTTATGTTATTGTGGTCTCCAAAGCATGGCCTTAAAGTGCTAAATTTGAGTAGTTCTGAAATTGAATCGGTATTTCTTATAGCGTAGGGCCAATTCGCTTCAATTCTTCAATATGGATACTGTCAAAGAGATTGCAAAAACAGACCAGTTTGGGGAGGGAAAATGGTTTGATGGTCAGGCAGAGTTTGCAAATAATCAGTGAGGAAAAACAATTATTCAGGGTTGTTTGGCTGACCCAGTTGAGGTCATTTCAAGCCTGCCCACTTCCTTCAAAGCAAAAACAAACAAAAAGATCTAGCAGGTAGGAAGAGAGATCAGCAGTAGCATTAAAGCTGAGGAATCTGGGAAATGATGGGTTCTTTGTGGCTCTGAATCAGCCCCTTCATTAGTTCTCTGAGCCTATCTATTTCCCTGGGCTGTTGGAACAGAAACAGGAGCTTCTGTCTAGGGGGTTCATTATCTCTACTTCAGAAGTGAGGTCTCCTGGTTCATGGTCTCAGCACCAAAAGGAGAGAAGGCTACTTAATCCATTTTTGAGCCTTGCCCAGGATCTAATCTGAGAGCAGAAAAAGCGAGTGACCTTTCAAATAAATCAAACTATC
This sequence comes from Gracilinanus agilis, assembly GCF_016433145.1. NCBI lineage: Eukaryota > Metazoa > Chordata > Mammalia > Didelphimorphia > Didelphidae > Gracilinanus > Gracilinanus agilis. The sequence continues at coordinate 650,847,818 of NC_058132.1, read as the reverse complement.
AAAGGAGCAACAAGAAGAATTCTTGGTCCCACATATTCTTTCATTCCCTTAAGTATAAATCTTTCCAAACACCACAATTACTTTCCAGAAATGGAAGATTTTTCTGCTTTTTCCAAGGCACAGCCCAAAGAACCTACTTTTCCCCTAATAAAAACAATGCCAAGAATGGATTTTTTAAAGGGAGGCTCCCATTTATGACTTAGCATTATTCTAGTCACAGATTCTGATAAATGTCTTGACTCGGTCTACAAATTACAGTGGCTCGCCAAGGCTTCTACTCAGACAACACACACAGACACAGACACAGACACATATACTCCTTTTACATTTACCTAAATATAAGGCTTTATCAAATTTGACTTTGTCTAGGTGAAATTAGACTTCAATGTCCAGTTCCTTGAAATTCCAGACTGACAAAGTAGATAGAATAATGGACTTGGAAACAGGAGATCCTGGGAGAAAATTCTGCCACTGACATTTTCTGGGTAGATCTAAATTGAATTTACTTACCTTTAAAATAGAGATAATCTCACAGGGCTGTTGTGAGCTTTAATTAATCAACAAACAAACATTTATCCAACCTTAGCTGAGTACCAAGAACTGGGGATACAAAGAAGTGCAGAAACCCAATCCCAGTCCTGAAGGAACTCACATTTGGATGGGGGAAGAGGAGAGAAGGGGAGAAAGAACCTGTAAACAACTATCTCTCTATGAAATGCATATGGAATACATGAGATGATTCAGAAGGAAGGCACCAAGAGAGAGGATGACTGGCCATGGCTTCTTGGAGAAAGTAGGCTTTCATTTGGAAACTGAAGGCAATCAGGGTGCAGAAATAAAGGAGAGAATTCCAGGTATGGAGGACAGCCAGCAAAAAGAAAGAGAGATGGGAGATGGAGCATCTTATTCTAGGAATAGCAAGGATACTAATGTCACTCAAATTAAGGAATGTTTTTCAATCTTTATAGACTATATAGAAGCCAGTTATTTATAAAAATATCATGTATAATAATATTATTAATCATGTTTAATCATTGACATCATTATTTCTTCCCTTATTTTATTTCTCTTTAATGTTATAGTCTGATTTTCTTTTTTATTTTCATTTAGAATATTTTTCCAAGATTACATAATTCATAATCCTCCCTTCCCCTGCTCTCTCCTCCTCCCTCCCAAAGTCAACAAGCAGTTCCACTGGGTTAGACATGTATCATTATTCAAAACATAGTTCTATGTTATTCGTATTTGCAGTAGAGTAATCCTTTAACATAAAAACCTTAATCACATCCCTATTGCACTATGTCATCGAGCTATATATTTTAGTTCCTTGGGCTTTATTTTTTTATTTGAAAATTTTTATTTAATTAATTTAGAATATTTTCCCATGGTTACATGATTCATGTTCTTTCCCTCCCCTCTCCCCACCCCCTCCCATAACCGACACACAATTCCTCTGGGTTTTACATGTGTCATTGATCAAGGCCTGTTTCCATATTATTGATATTTGCACTAGGGTGGTCGTTTACAGTCTGCATCCCCAATCATATCCCCATTGAACCATGTGATCAAGGAAATGTTTTTCTTCTATTTCTGCTCCCACAGTTCTTCCTTTGGATGTGGATAGCATTTTTTCTCATAAGTCCCTCAGAATTGTCCTGGGTCATTGTATTGTTGCCAGTAGAGAAGTCCATTACGTTCAATTGTACCACAGTGTATCCAATTCTGTGTACAATGTTCTTCTGGTTCTGCTCCTTTCACTCTGCATCAGTTCCCGGAGATCATTCCAGTTCACATGGAATTCCTCCAGTTCGTTATTCCTTATAGCACAATAGTATTCCATCACCAACAGATACCACAATTTGTTCAGCCATTCCCCAATCAATGGATACCCCTTTATTTTCCAAATTTTTGCCCTCACAAAGAATGCAGCTATAAATATTTTTGTACAAGTCTTTTTCCTTATTATCTCTTTGGGGTATAAACCCAGCAGTGGTACGGCTGGATCAAAGGGCAGGCATTCATTTAAAGCCCTTTGCAAATAGTTCCAAATTGCCCTCCAGAATAGTTGGACCAATTCACAACTCCACCAGCAGTGTATCAGTGTCCCAATTTTGCCACATCCCTTCCAATATTTATCACTTTCCTTTGCTGTCATATTGGCCAATCTGCTAGGAGTGAGGTGGTACTTCAGAGTTGTTTTAATTTGCATTTCTCTAATTAGGAGGGATTTAGGATACTTTTTCATGTGCTTATTGATAATTTTGATTTCATCATGTGAAAACTGCCTATTCATGTCCCTCGACCAATTGTCGATTGGAGAATGGCTTGATTTTTTGAAATTTGACTTAGTTCATCATACATTTGGAAAGTTAAATCTTTGTCAGATATTTTTTTATAAAAATGTTCTCCCAGTTTGTTTCTTTCCTTCTAATTTTGGTTGCATTGGTTTTGTTTGTACAAAAACTTTTTATTTTGATATAATCAAAGTCATTCATTTTACATTTTGCAATGTTCTCTATCTCTTTCTTGGTCTTAAATTCCTTCCTTTCCCATAGATCTGACAGGCATACTAATATATGTTCACCTAATTTATTTATGATTTCACTCTTTATATTGTCTTTTACCTATTTTGAATTTATCTTGGTATAGAGTATAAGATGTTGATCAAACCTAATCTCTCCCATACTGTTTTCCAATTTTCCTAGCAGTTTTTGTCAATTAGTGAGTTCTTGTCCCAAAATCTGGGGTCTTTGGATTTATTAAACACTAGCTTACTGAGGTCACTTACCCCAAGTCTATTCCATTGATCCACCCTTCTGTCTCTTGGCCAGTACCAGATTGTTTTGATGACCACTGCTTTATAGTACAATTTAAGATCTGGCACTGCTAGCTGATTTTCTAATAGTGGGTGTAGATTGGCAATTTACTTAGAGGTTTTACCCATGTTAAGCTCAGGTCTCTGTTTTTACAACCTATCAAAATGGGAAGGCTAATTCTTAACAAATTAACCAGTGGAGTAGTATGGTATATGATCTGGCCATAAGGAGTTGTTCCCTTCAAGCCCAGTCTTCATGGGCATCTTCACTACTGATCCAAGAATATGGAAAAAGGAAATTGAAAACCATCCCAAAGTCTAAAAATTCTGGCACAGTGGAAACAGTACTCCCTTGAAATCACAGGACATAAGTTCAAATTTGAACTCTACCCATTATTTTTGGTGTGACGTTGGGTGATGGCCCACTTCTCTGGGCCCAAACTTCTTCAGTAAAATGAGAAGGTTGAGAATTAGCCAGTGAGGTCCCTTCCAACTTGAAATTGAGTATCTGTGGTTCCATTCCCACCCGACATTTGGAAAATGGTTTCCACTGATCAACTTTATCAATAAGGTTTAGACAGTGGACTTTTAAATAAGCACAAGATTAAGAAAAACACTGTAAAATGACTATCAAAGATCCAGACACATAGCAAAACTGTCTAGGAGATATATCCCTGATCATCTCTTATTATTCTCTTGAAGCTCCTGGGGTATTAAGAAAAGGATTTGGAGAAGGAATTATGTGTTTAGAACTTGTCAAGATTGACTCAATAAGCAGCCTGAGAAAACAGGAGAGAAGAGATGGGTACACTTCCATTTCACTGCTCCTAGGATTTCCTGGCAGTTACTAATCTCACTCAGGCTTGTTCTTGTCTGGTTTTTTGTTGTTAGTCTGTCTTATATAGATAGGGGCATAGGATTATACATATTCATATGCACACCTAAATACAGGGAAGAAAAAGGAGGAGAGAGAATAGAGAAACAGAAGTAAGAGAGAGGAGAGAGAAGAGAGAGAAAGGAAAGAGAAGAGAGGCAAAGATAGAGGAAGGAGAGACAGGAACAGAGATTCAAAGGAAAGAGAGAGACAGAGAGATGGAGAGACAGACAGACAGAGAGAGATGTTAAGAGACAGAGAGAGAGAGAGAGAAAGAGAGAGAGAGAGAGAGAGAGAGAGAGAGAGAGATGTCAGTCGGCCTGGAAGGCACCTCAGATTTTATGCTTAGCTTTGTAATTTTCCAGATGAGTACACTGAGGCAGAAAGCAGTTAGAGATTTGCCCAGGGCCCTAAAGTTAGTAAATGCCTGAGGTAAAATTTAAATCCTGGGCTTTCTGCCCTTAGGTGTAGAGCCCTACCTGTTAGACCTCGCCACCTCTGCACTGTGGCACCAACCATCTCCACTCTGGATATGTGCCATGACTATGACAAACCTCCAAGATCTATTACAATTCCCCCACTAGGAAAAGCAACCCTGACTACAACTGTGGCCCCTCAATACCTAGAGATGGAGCTCCAGGCATCTTGTGGCTATGGGCTGCCTTGCCTCCCTGGGAGTTTCTCGTGTCAGAAGCTTCTCTGATCCCAGGCACAGGGAAAAAAAAAACAACCCAGAAATTTCTCTCCATGGAAACAGTCCAGGGTGAAGACTGAGCCACTCATTTACATGAAAATTCTCCCTCTGTCTCCAGACCTCTGGCGCAGTTTTGCCTTTGTCTCAAGCTCATCCTCAGGGGGCCTGACTTTGAGATGTTTGGACCCTTTGAGGCCATAGCATGGGGGTGAATCTAGATGCCAACTTGGTAGGATGAGGCAGAGCCCTTGGCAATGTAGCGTAACATTGACTCTGTGCTCTCCAAAGCCTTGCTAAAGGAGCACAAGTTTCCCTACCTTAGGGAAAGAGAGCCTTAGGGTGTGGGTTCAGAGCTGAATGTCTATCATCCAAGAAAGAACCCAGAGAAGAAGAAGCTAAGAGCCAGGGTGAACAAGGAGGGGTGACGGGGAGAATGGATTTTTTGGCCAAAGCTGCTCTTGAAGACCGAGTGGCAGAGGCCTTGTCCTTGTTTCCCAGGGTGGAAGGATTTCCCTCAGATCCTCCGTGACTGAACAATGCAGGTACAGAAGCTTCAGGAGTTCTGCCCATGAAACATGGCGCCCACCTTCTGCCTGAGAGCTGGTAGACTCAGTAGGCTGAAGAGACCCACATCTGTGGACCTCATCAGTCCTGGCATTTGTTTTGCTTGACTATGTAAATTCCTTACAAGGGTTTTGTTGTTTTCTTTTTACTTCAGTCAAGGGTTGGGAGGGAAGGGAGAGAAAATAAATGCTTGTTAATTGAAAAAATAAGTTTAATTTCTACAAGTACAGATGAAGCTTTGATTGGTCCCCACTGTAATATTTTCTCATTCTCCATAGTTAGCTTGTTTACATTAGGTTTTATAAGTCCAGTAGAAGGAACTCGTTGGGCCACATGTTCCCAAAAGGGACATCCAGTTTAGAAATGTCATTAGAAACTAAGAAGTGGAGCTCACCTAATTAAACACTTTTTCCTCATTTTCAAGGCACAGTGTTAGGGTCTGTATTTGTTTAATACTTCATTTCTCCAAATGCAATCTATTAATTAAAGCATTTTTCTTTCAGAATTAGAAAATGTCAAATCCCCCGATCATTACTAGTCTTGCTTTTCAGATTCTCAAGGCTGACAGGGAATATAAATGAAGTCAAGCATTGGAAGGGCTGTCATGTGAGAGAGGAATTAAGTTTAGTTGTTCTTGGCCCCTGAGGCAGAACAAGGAACCATGGGAGAGAGTGGTCGGTCTACAAATTATGAATAGACATAAAGAAAAACTAACAGAGCTGTCTAGAAAAGGAATAGGCTGCATTGTGAGGGAGTGAGCTCTTCATCATTGGAAGTCTACCAGTAGAGGTGGAACATGCCTTTATTCAGAAGGTAAAGGAGATTCCTGATGAGCTAAGGGTTAAACTGTATGGAGTCAACTTGTATAGACTCTGGAAAGCTGCCTGTGGAATTTTCAAAGGGCCTCAGCAATTAGCAACTTCTATAAATCAGGACTTGGTTTATTGTTTTGGTGATTAGTTAAACTTAAGAAAGTGATGGAGAAAACATTGATGATGCAGATTGCACTTAAAAGTATGTCATGTGTACCCAGAAGTCTGGTTGCTAAACATGTGCCAACATGCTCCAGGTTCAAGCGCCAGCTGTGAGATCTTGGATAAATCATGGCTTCCAAATGGGCTTTGGTTTCCTCATTTGTAATTTGAAAAGGTTGGACTAGATGGCCGCTAATTTCCCTTCCAGTTCTAGCTTTTTGATCTCTGAGAATCTTTGAAATCTTACTATTGTGATTTTCCCTCTATGCTCCTCAACTCAGGACATTACTCTGCCTCTTACTTTACTAAAAGATGGAAAGCCATCCCACATAAATGTATTCAGCATCCTGCCTTCACCCCTCCTTTCTTTCCTTTCTGTTTCAGAGAAGGTACCCTTTTCCCTTTCATTTATTTATTTGTTTGTTTATTTATTTTAATTTTAATTTTGACTATTTTTCTCCTAGTTACATATTTCATGCTCTTTCCCTCTCCCTCAAACCCTCCTAGCCCCCCCCTTAGCTGACGCACAATTCCACTGGGTTTTACGTGCATCACTGATAAAGACCTAATTCCATGCCCTTTTCCCTTTCAAAGGATAGCTCTTTTCCTTGTCCCTTCAGTATGTTGCCTGCCTCTTCTGAAGGCTTCACTTCACCTCTTAACACAGACACTCTAACGCTTCTCTCTTTTTTGTTTATTTATTTTGTCCCTCTCCCACACCATAGAAGACATCATCCCAGCAAAATGTCAAGATCCTCATTCATGTTTCCACTTCTTAGTTCATTCTCTGGAGGTGAACATTCACTAGTTATTCTTCAAATATTAACTATGTAGTTGTAGATGATGTTCTCTTGGTTCTACTCATTTCATTCTTCATTATCTCATGTAGGGTTTTTTTCCAAGTTTTCCATGACGGTTGGGATGCAAAGGTAGGGATGGAAGTGATGGATGGACAAGACAAATGACTCAGTATTGGGAATGAGGGAGAGGAGGAGACCAAGAGACCTCTGAGGTTTCTAACCAGGGCACCTGAAGAATGCCGATGCCATTAATAAAGATAAAGCTGTCAGGGAAAGCAGGTCTGGGGACCATAGTCGAAGTTCAGTTTTAAATGAACTGAAATTAAGGTGAAATTCAAGAGAATTCTGTCCAGGATAGAGTTGAGTCTGGTGTGCAGGAGAGTCAAGGGGTAGAGAAAGACTTGTTGTAATGTTGTTCAAGCCATGGACACAACTGAGATCACCAAAGATAACAGTAAAAGGAAAGAAGAGAGAATGGTGTAGGACAGAGCCTTGGAGAATGCCCACATTCAGATCCCAGAGGGAAATGTGATCCAGGAAAATCCTCACTCTACCACTGATTCCCCGGGCAATTTTGGACAAATTACTTAAACCCTCTTTGCCCTCTTTCCTTCCCCTGTAACATGAGAGGGTGGAACTAGTGGACCTCAAAGATCCTTCCCATTGTTAAATCTGCAATCCCTGTAAGTAACAATAGACTTATTCCTCAAAAAGCAGGAAGGCTCTTTATCATCACCTTATGTTTCTTCTCACACTTCTTTGCTTCAAGTCTTTGGTGGGTCAAAGCCGTGACTTGGCCCTAAGCAATTAGTCACCAACAGCAATGAAAAGGAAACAAGCTGTCATCACTCCATGCTTGGCTTTAAAGCAAAGTAAAATACATTCTTTTAGCATAATAACAACAAAAACAACTTCTACCAGGATCTATAATTATGAACACATTGTTTTGTGCCCAAGCCATGAATAACAAGAAATCTGTTCTCTTACTGTGACATCTAATAAAGGTGATGGCAAAGCAAGAGAGAGACCCATGGAAGCAGCCCTTGTATAAACTGTAACATTTTCTTGGAAAACCTGGGCAGAAAGGGAACAGCTAAAATTCCTCAGAACAGTGGGAGGAACTCCATTGCCACCACCATTTCCTAAGTGGGAGGAACCCTCATGGCTCTTGGGTGCGGCTCTAATATTTAATTGAAAGAGGAGAAATGTTGGGATGGGCAGTGGAAGTTCCTCTCTGATCACTCACTGGACTTTCTACTCAGAGGAGCCAAAATTTCATCCTGCCCGTTTCTCTTTGATTAAAGTAATGACCCCCATCTTGCCCCTTCCCCCCTTTCTGAATGAAAAAGAAAAATAGAAATTCAAAGGGCAGGCATCATAAAATATTTTAATTGGGAAACAATTTAGAGAATGCCACTGGAAACCTTTGATCATTGCTCCTAATGATCGAATATGAAGGGAAGGGCAAGAAGAGGATGTCAGACAGAGTACAAGGATATTCACACAACACAAGTCTAGAGCATCAAGGGAGAAGAGCATTATGTAAATGTCACACATAAGCCCCCAGTTACACTCATATAGGGAAAGAAATGATTTCACCAAGTGAAAGTGCAGATAGTGATGCTGCTGAAAAGGAAAAAGAGGCTGGCTTATCTATTATTGAATCATGGAAACTTTAATAACATTGCATTCTGAGCTCTAAAGGGCCTTCGAGGCCATATATTACAATAGACAGCTCTCTAGGAATCCCTCTGAATTCTTATCCTTTTTTTGAAACTCTTGTTGGAATCCTAAGGGATTTAGAAGAAACAATGCAAGGGGGCAGGAGGAAGTGTATTGTCTTTTAGTTTTTGAAAGATTAGCCCAAATTAAATTTTTATATGGAAATATAATATTATATTCATTTTTAAATGTTTTTATTTTTTTAAAAAACTTTTATCTTCAGTTTTAGAATCACTACCATGATTCCAAGGCAGAAGAGTGGTAAGAGCTAGGCAATGGGGAGTGAAGTGACTTGCTCAGGGTCATACAGCTAGGAAGCATCTAAGGCCAGACTGAAACCCAGGACCTCACGTCTCCAGGCCTTTCAATACGAGTTTTAATAATTATTTTCTGACACTTTCCTATCCATGTTTTCTCCTTCTCTCCCATCTCTCCCCCCTTCCCAAGATAGCAGGTAACACGATATAGGTTGTACATGTGTTCTCATTCAATATAGAATTTCCATATTCATCCTTTTGTGAAACAAGACACATATTATTTACCCTAGAGAAAAATTCATGGAGGAAATAAAAAATGATATATTTCCATCTGCATTCAGACTACATCAGTTCCTTCTGCGGCAGTGGATAGCCTTTCTGTCAGGAGTCCCTTAGAGTTGTCCTGGATCCTTGCATGCTGATCCAAATTAATTTTAAAAAAATATTCATTGTTGTTCCAATGCGAAGAGCATGTGGATTTGGAGTCAGATGACATTGACTCAAAATGGTGGCTTTACTAAGTAGTAATAGTTAGAATTGCTAACCTTTATATGCCACCCACTATGTACATTATCTCCTTTGTTCCTCTCAACATTCCAAGGAGGTAGGTGCCGTTATTATCTCCATATACAGATGAGGAAACTGAGGCAAACAGAGACGAAGTGACTGGCCCATGGTCACACAGCCGGCAAATGTCTAAGACCAGATTTCAATGCAGATCTGCTTGATTCCAGGCCCTCCGCTTTAACACTACGTAACCCAGGTTTAAATCTTGACTCTGCCCTCTATTGCCCGTGACCCGAGGCAAGTCTCTCTCTCCCTGTGCCTCGATTCTCTCCCTCTGGATGGAGGGAGTGGATCTCCCTGACGACTAAGAAGCCATCCAACCGTCAGTCCTATAATGACATCCAACCGCTCTACGGTTTCATGATCTCGGCTGCGCTCATCCCTGATCCGGTAACGAGCCCCGAGTCAGAAGAGGCAAGAACAAAGCAGCCTCCGAATGCAGAAGGCATCCAAGTGGGAACCGAACCTGCACACAAACAAAGGCTCGTCCCTCCGAAGCCAAACGGAAATGTGTAGGGAATCAGAACAGCTTTTCTGAGGGATTCAGATCGTTTGCAATGACCACCATTTCATCTTCCTTTCCCTTCAATCAACATTTTGATCCTCATCGTTTCCTACCGTTAGGCTGAAAGATAATAGAGAAACCGTGTGAAAGAGAGAAAAAAGGGGGAGAAATGGAGGAAAGAGGGGAAAGAGAGAGAAAAAGAAAGAAAGGCCAAAGGGCCGGGGGAGCTCGCCAGCTCTTCTCCTTTCCCATTTCCCACCGCTACACGTGGAGAAGCCATTTAGTTCATGTCCGTGTTCAAATGTTCCTACAGAATAATGCTTGTTGGTTTTTTCTGGCTTCTCACCCTGGAGAATAAGAAACGATTGTGCTTGGGAGGAGGATTTCCTCTAGTACGTTTGCCAGAAGAACACAATCGCTGGCTTTGATAGCTTTATTTGGGGTGGATACCGTACGTGGTGAACCTGCACTGTGGCACCAGCGCCCCAGAGAGACGCATCCCTGAACGCCGCCTCGAGCCCCGGCGGAGGAGGTTTGGGCCGTGGAGCGGCGGCGGTTCTCGCCTGCCTTTGAAGGGGCTTAGCGGGGCCCTTTCCCGTCCCGCTGTAAGTCTGATGGAGCTCACTTTGAGGCATGAGCTGAATAGGCTGGGGGTTGGGCTAAATCCTCCTGGATGCCTCCTTAGGATGGCTCTGAGCCAGCCGGGAGAGACAAGTCACCTATTTTATACACCTGAACAGTATTCATCCTTCTACAATTTCTTGTGAGAAATACACTCAATGCATTTTTTTTATTTTTCTTTTTTAATTTTATTTAATGAATTGATTTAGAATATTTTCCCACAGTTCCATGATTCACGCTCTTTCCATCCTCTCCTCCCACCCCCTCCCATAGCCAACGGGCATTTCCACTGGGTTTTACATGTGTCACGGATCAAGACCTGCTTCATTTGCCCCCACTCGATCATACCTACAGAATAAAGCAGGCTAGCTCAGTAAGGGAAATAAGGAAGCAAAGCACTTGGGGCAGGAAGGCAGGATCCTGCCAAGAATTGGGCCACCGATGGCACCAAATTCTTTCCCACAATGGAACTGCCTACAAACAGTGGGAAAAAGCAAGGAGGGTCATTGCCTCTGGGCTGCCATTTTTCCTAGGCTTGCCTGTTCTCTGGTCATTGTAGAGATGACTGTTCTGAATGTCGGGACAGCAGGGAGACCCTATTACAACTGAGGGTCTTCTGTCTGTTCCTATCTGTAGACAGTCGAGTTAGTGATCCGGATCTTCTGCCTGCCCAGTGGCAAACATCTCGTGGCTGTGTGTGGACACCATAGAGAGATGGTCTAAAACGAAGGATGGGGCAGTGAGGCGGTGCAGTGGACAGAGTGTTGGGCTTGGAGTTCTGAAGATTGGAGTTCAAATCCAGCCTCGCACACTTCTTTGCTGTGTGACCCTTGGCAAGTCATTGAATCATGAAAGTACTGATTGATTGACTGATTGATGATGACTTTTATCAGGTTGGAGAGAGCAGAGCAGCATAATGGACCCCATCTTTGGAGACTTTTGCCTATTCTCTGAGGCTTCTCTGCATCAGAGTTAACTAGACTCTTTCAATTTGAAGTCACAGAACCAGGGGTACCTCGATGATTCAATGAATAGAGAGCCAGGCCCTGAGACAGGAGGTCCTGGGTTCAAATCTGGTCTCAGACATATCCTAGCTATGTGGCTCTGGGCAAGTCACTTAACCCCCCATTGCCTAGCCCTGACCACTCTTCTGGCTTGGAACCAATCCTCAGTATTGATTTTAAGACAGAAGGTGAGGGGATAAAACAATAAGTTAGGAGACCCCACCTCGTAGACACTCTCCATAGAGAAGCATCCTCCAAGAGAGGAAGGAAATCGAACATCTGGATATGGCACACACAATGAAATCTTGTTGGGAGAAAGAATCATAAAGTGTCAAAATTCACAATCCTTCAATGTCTTCTAGACAAATACTTTCATTTTGTAGAGGAGCCAATGGAAGACTACAAAGATTAAGTGACTTGCCTCAAGTCATAAAGCTAGCTTTTATTTCTAATATGTGTCTGTGCATATGCAGATAGGAACACTTATCTCCCTCATTTGCAAGTTTGCTCCTAGAAAGTAGTGACTGCTTCTTGGCATTTGTCATCTCAGCAGGGCAAAGAATGCTTGGGATGAGGCAGGTGTTTAATAAATACTTGCGATTGTGGCAAAGGGTCTGGAAGAAGAAAACATCCTGGTGAGAAAGATGGAATTAAGGGGACACACTTACGCCTGGATCATGTCGCTCCTTCCAGAGATCTCTGCCCTCTCTACTTTGGCTCCTGGGTTTTGGTTTGTTTCTAAAGGACATCAACGATCACCTCATTAGAGAATGACAGTGTTAGAAGGGAACTCAGAGGTTATTTAGTGTGACTAATGCCCATCCAGAAGAAGAACCTCCCAACAAATACTCATCCAGCCTCAGTGGAAAGCCCTGGAGTCGTAGGGACCTAAGGCACTCTGTCCCACTTTGGGACAGCTCTCACTATTAGCAAGGATTCCACAAAATGGCACCAAGCTTTCTACTAACTACAATTAACAAAATAAAACAGAATTTCTTGCTGTTGCTTGTTTTGTCATTTTAAATGATTAAATCAAACATTAACCAGGCACATGGAGGATGAAGCATCCTTCCTGAGGTCACTTCTTGTTCTATTACATCGGTGATTCCCAAAGTGGGCGCCACCGCCCCCTGGTGGGTGCTACAGCAATCCAGGAGGCGGTGATGGCCACAGGGGCATTTCTCTTTCGTTTTAATTGCTATTAAAATTTTAAAAATTAATTTCCAGTGGGCTAAGGAATATTTTTTCTGGAAAGGGGGCGGGAGACCAAAAAAGTTTGGGAACCACTGTGTTACATGAATACCTTTGAAGATGAGGTTCCAAGAGAAGTAGCAGAAGTGTCTTTTCATAGAAGAGATAACTCTCTGTGGCAATATTAAGTTGATAGTTAAAGATTTTCAGTCTGTTGCATCATGGCTGTCATCAGAAGGCCAATGCCTTCTCTCAGCCTATTTAGGCATAAATCTCTTAGCTGGCAATTTCCGACATTGGTTTCTTTTCCATCTTTTGGAGATCTTGGAGGCCTTCCCTCCACATAAATCTCTAATTTCGCCTAGTACTTTTGTCATAAAACTTGGTTTAAAATGTTTGACCCAGGCTCAAACCAAAGTAATGGCGGAGGCCACTTCTTCAAAATGCCAATTTTAATATTTTGGGGGAGAAGAAATTTGAACTAAAGTAACGCATGGCACATGAATTATTATCTTAATTTTTACCATAGACTCTGAGTGATCTGCTTGGCCGGTGAATTTTTTTTCCGATTCATTTTACCCTAGAGAGCCATTCAACATTTGCTTGGTAGTTTGTCGGTAAAGTAGCCCCCGCATTTTGCATTTTTCAAGTGGTTTGGGAGTACGGGAATACAGAGCTGGGGTGGGAAAGAGAAGAAGTGAGACAGAAGAACATTTGTCTGGAGAACGTCGCCAGTTGGCCTGGAACCTTGAGAATCTGACTGGCCTATGTGGAGGATATTATCCAAAATGGCTCCTGCCAATTTTAATTTGGAATCAGACTTTGGCAGTGGAAGAGACCAGACAAAATATGAAACGACTACAAAATATGATCACTTCCTACACAAACAATATCGAGTGGCCCCTTCCATGAAGACTGGGGATGAGGAATACTGACCATGCCCATGTCTGCATGCTTGGGAGAGATGAGCTTAGAGAGCTCTGAATAGTCATTTTTTTTTTTTTTTAGGTAATGGGGGTCAAGTGACTTGCCCAGGGTCACACAGCTGGGAAGGATCTGAGGCCAGACTTGAACCTAGGACCTCTTGTCTCTAGGCCTGGCTCTCAATCCATTGAGCTACCCAGCTGCCCCCATTTTGTCTTTTGAGCCTGTTCGCTTCATGACGCTGACTTATAATAGAGGTAACGGATAACAAAAAACATGGTGAACTCCTTCGTTTTCCTCTTTGGAACTTTACAAAATGCCCACTCTCCCATGAGGATGGGACCACTGGAGTCCTGGCACAGAGTGCCGACACCAGAGATGTGGCTTCCTTCTTCTTTTCCTCTCTTCTTCTCCGCCACCCAATTAAGCTAGCCCAAGAGTCCTGTGCAATGGGAGTGAGGGGGGTGGGTGGGGAGTGGGGAAAAGGCTGTCCCCCCCCCCTTCCACTTGGAACAACTCCATCATCAGATTTTTTCCTGCACTGCCAAGGTCACCCCACCCTGGCACAATTCTGCTCCCCCTTCCCCAACTGCTCTTGCCTCGGGTAAACAATGTCTACTTGTGGCAGTCCTGGTGTCCTGGAAGAAGCCATCGTGCACTAACCCAAAGCACAGGTTTTCTCTCTGACGCTCCATACCTGGCCATTTCAGCAAGAGCAAGACTGGCAAGACTCTTTCTCATCAGTACTTAGGTTTGCTAGCTGGAAAACCAAGAATTGTCCATTGCTGAGTGCTCTCAGAGAGTGCTGCTAAACGAGAGCCAAAGCCTTTGTTTCATCTCCCCCCATATTGGCATTTCCCCCGTCCCCCTCGAAGTCCTTCTCCATAGTCTTAGCATGGGGTGGAGGTGGCCGGATCCCCTGAATGTCACGTATCTTAAGCCCAGACTCCAGTGGGGACTCCTGAGCTTGAAAGGTTTCAGGCAAAAGCTGGCAGATAGGTTGTGTCTCTGCTGTCCAGGATGCAAAGCAAGCCAGCTAAGATGGAGGAGGCTCCTTTACACACACCAAAAAAAATGGCGCTTCCTGGGATGAAATCTTTTGGCCGCAGAAACTCCTGCAGCCATCCATCCAGTAGGGAGAACACGAGAAGAGGCTTCAGTCGGCAGCAAGTGGGGAAGGAGTCCTGGTGCTTGGTCCACTGTAGAAGCCCCTCTTGTGGATTGATGGATTGTTGCTTGACTGGCATTGATAAAGTCACAGAAACTTGAGTTATGTTCATTCCCAGGAGAGCAGTATGGGTTCACATCCCATAATGGATTTATTGTGAAAAACCTACATTCAGGATGACTTTTTGTAAGTGAATTCTCACTTTAAATGGCCTCTGGCAACCTTCCTTTTAAAGGAATACATTCCCTTTACTATGATAACAGTGCCACTTTGCCTCAATTTACCCATCTGTAAAATGAGCTGGAAAAGGATCTTTGCCAAGAAAACTCCCAAGTGGACTCTTGAAGAGTTGGATATGATCAAAACAGCAAGATCATAATAATAAACTTTTAAGTTTCCGAGTGTTTTCCATATTATATCTTATTTGTCCGAAAGAGGAAGGTGCTACTGCTGCCCTCATTTTCCAGAAGAGGTAGCTGAGACACAGAGAAGTAAGATACTGGCCTCAGCCCACACAGCTAACAAGTGTTGGAGGCAGGATTTGAACCAGGATTTATTGCCTCCAAGTTTGGAACTCTAACCACTACCCTACCTGAGGAGAACTGATTCTCTAGGAGGCAAGAATGCCAGTAATTTCTGGCTTATGTGAAGAGCTCCTTTCACGAATAAAGAAATCTGATTGGCCTACTTGTCAGCAATATCCAATTTTTTTGGCGGGGGGAGATGGGGGTCAGACATAGTAGCAAGAGGGGCGATTCAAGATCCAAGCATGGCCTCTTCCTTTCGTACTCTTAGACCCTCTTGGACTTGGTCCCCTTAAATTAGTAAAGAATCAGTGATGGGCCATTGGATACAGTCTTGGAAATATTGTACCATCCTCAACTGGGAAGGACTAAACTAGTATCAGCAGTGCAAGGACCAGGACAACCCCAATGGATTCATGCTGAAAAGTGCTCTCCTCAGCCACAGAAAGAATTGTCAGAGTATGAAGACGGATTGAAACACACCATTTCTTGCCTCATCTCCTTAGCAAGTTTTTTCTTACCCGTATAATATATGTCTTCTCTTACAACATGAGGAACAGGGAAATTTATATGGCGTGATGACACTGGAATAATCTATATCAGGTTGTTTGCCACCTGGGGAGGGATGGAGGGAAGGAAAGCAGGGAAGGGAGAGTGTAAGAGAATCTGGACAGCAAAAGGTCAGAAAGCTATTGTTAAAGCATTCTGTCTACATTCAATGGAAAAAAGAATAAAAGAAAAATGTTGATCCAAAAAAGGACCAATGGTAGGTGGCACTTCCTTAGAAGAAGGGGATAGCGGGCTCTAACCATGCTAATATGGGCATGCTTGGGGGACCCGGGTTCAAAGTGCCTTCAGCTAGTTACCATTGCCCATCCTGAGACTCCATCACACAACTAAACTTGATGATTGGAGATGGTGATTGTTTTATCAGTGATCCGAATGAAGGCAGAGATGGCAAACCTATTAAATGTCAGGATGACAGGAAGCTTGAAGGGAGAACCAGTCCACTGGATTACAGAATTGGGATGCAAAAAGATATCGATGGACTAGAACCCCAGGACAATGCTATAAAGAGGAAGATTAATAGGGACAAGGAGAAGTTCCATATTGGGAGTCAAACCACCATTTTAACAAGCTATGATGGAGGAGACATGGCTAGGTAGCAGTTTGCTTGCTAAAGGTCTAAGGCAGTGACGGTGAATCTTTTAGAGATGTGGGCAGTCTGAGAAATGTCCTCAGGTGGGGGAGATGGGGAGGACAGCAGCCCAGCCCCTCAGCTCTTTGGTAACAAACTCTGGCAAACTATGTGCTAGGGTGACAGCGCATGTGCCCACAAAGAGGGCTCTGAGTGCCCCTTCTGGCATGCGTTCCATAGGTTCGCCACCGCAGGTCTAGGGTTTTTAGTGAATCATAAACTCAGTATAAGTCAAGAGCATGAGATAACCATAAAAAAACTAAACTAATCCAAACATGGGTTGTATTGAAGGCTCAGCCCAATAGATTGTGAAGCCTTTTAGACACATCAAATGTGCAGTTGCAAAATATCCTGTATGTCATTCATCTATTGTTTACTATCCACACTTACCAAAGGTCCAATCTACCCTCATTACAATTAGTTGTTGTTATTCCTCAGTTGTATGTCATTCCTCAGTTGGGTCCAACTTTTGTGATTCCATTTGAGGTTTTCTTGGCAAAGGTACTGGAGCCGTTTGCTGTTTCATTCTCCAGCTTATTTTTTACAAATGAGGAAACTGAGGCAAACAATATTAAGTGATTTGCCTAGAGTCACACAGTAAATGTCTGAGGCTGAATTTGAACTTAAGAAGGTGAATCTTCTTATCTATATCTAGCCCAACTCAGCCCACATGTAGAAGCAAGAAACATTTTGGTGTCATGGACCTCTTTTCAGAAAAAAAAAAGGTTTAAATGCAAAAAATCAAACACATGGGATTACATACAATTATATTGAAATGCAGTTAGCAAACTGTTAGAAATAAAATGTTCATGGACGTTGGAACTAGAATTAAATGAAAAATTCCACCATTTAGAAAGGCTATTGAGTAAATGATTCATGAGGAGAATGATGACCAAGAAGGCAAAAGGACTGGAACACATGCCACATAGGGCTTGGTTAAAGGACTAGGAATGTTGGAATGTTGAGCTAGAAGAAGAAAAGTCAGAAGGTGCACCATGGTTAGCTTCAAGAATCTGAATACCTTTCTGGTGGAAAGAGGACAGACTTGTTCTGCTAGCCCTTAGAAAGCCCGAAATAGGTGCAATGGAGGAAAGTTCTAGAGAAAGAGATTTGGGCTCCATGTAAAGAAGAAACTGGCCAATAATTAGAGCTTTCCCAAAGGGGAAGGAGCCGTTCAGGAGGGAGTAGGTCCTCCACACTAGAAGCCTTTCCCCAAAGCTCAAGGATGACTGATTGGGGTTGGCAAAGAAGGGTTTCCTGTCCTGCCATGGTTTGGGTTAGAGGGCCTCTTGTCATTTCTGAATTTTTAGATTGGAGAAATTAAAGAAGAAATGAGAAAAAGATGGGATTAGGCATACCTATCTATCTATCTAGTAGGTGCTACTAATCTTATCTTTCTAGTAGACATTTTTTAAAGCAACTATTATGTGTAAAGCATGTTTTAGGAAGACAACTATTAGGGGTAGCTGGGTGGCTCAATGAATTGAGAGTCAGGCCTAGAGATGAGAGGTCCTGAGTTCATATCTGGCCTCAGACACTTCCTAGCTGGGTGACCCTGGGCAAGTCATTTCCATTTGATCCCCACTGCCTAGCCCTTGCCACTCTTCTGCTTTGGAATCAATACACAGTATTGATTCTAAGACAGAAGGTAAGGGTTTAAAAAAATAAAAGAAAGTACTATTATACCATTTGATCCTCACAACTCCTCTGAGAGATAAGTACAGTTATTATTCCCACTTCACAGTGGAGGAAGTTGAGGCAAACAGAGGTTACATTATCTGCCCAGGGTTATCCAGCTAGTCGATGCGTGAAACCAGATCTGAACTTGGGTTTTCTTGACTCCAGACCCAGCATATACCACAGGCAGCTGCTTCAAGATGCCTAGACCAGGTCAGCTTCATCAAGGGTTTCTGATTGAGTTTCTTCCTATCCCTTCTATTACACTGAATTAGTTTTCCTAGTGTTGAAAATACAGAACTAAAACTTGCCTGGTTTTATTCCACTTCTCTACCCCCCTTCCTTCTTGTCCTGGCTTAGATATTCAGAAAGTCACTTCTTGACTATAAACCATTATCACTGCCATAAAACAGGAATCAAATTCTTTGCATATTCTCTTACCTCTGTTTTATATTCTTGCTTATGATCTCTGATAAAATGGAAGCAGTCAGTGATCAACAGTTGACTTAATAAATGCTTCCTGGCTGAGTGATCGTGATGCCAACGGCAATAATGATGATGCCTAAGCATAGAATAACAGTGCAGGACTCTGGCCTCCACACAGCACTTTGGGGACCCCAAATCTTCCAGTGGAATATGCTGGAGCTCCTCTGCCCTCACCACATGACTGTCCATTGGCTACCGCCATAGTTCATGTAATCATGGAGGACCCAAATACTTAAATGGACTAAATGGACCTAAATCAGAAGTCTATGAATAGATCCTTAATCAATTCTTAGCCTTGGTTGGAGAGATCAAGTTACAAACACTTCTTGGGCTACCTATAAAAACAGCAAATCGGTCTAGAGTTTTGTGCTTACATTTGTATTGACATGGTGTCTCCCCCGTCGCACATGAGCTCCTCGAGAGCAGCCTGTGTTTTGCCTGCCTTTGAGTGCCCTGTAGAGTGCCTAGAACATCATTTATATGTTATATAACAATATATTATATAATATTAATATATATATAAATATATTTAATTAGTTAATTGATCGATTGATTGGTTGATTGATTACGCCTTCCTGTCTGGTTGATAGCCATTGTCTCTCCCATGGGCTCCATTGGGAGCCATCGTCACCCACGGAGGATATCGTCCCTCAGAGGTTGTCCAGAGTCTATCATTTTACAAATGGGGAAAATGAGGTGTAGAGAGACGATGTGACTTGCCCAGAGTCACGCAGATAGAGTGACAGATCCAGGATTTGAACTTGGGGTTTCTAAGCAGATTAGGTGGACCCCCTGAGGCAGGGACATGTTGAAGAATTGCCTGTAGGAGAGACAAGGATGGATCGTGAGTTATACAGCTTAGAAGAGGGGCCGCCATTGACCCATCACTCGCACCAACCTTGGGGTAGAAGCTGCTTTTCCCATCTGTAAAATGGTGTTATTGTAGTTTGAAGTGATTCTTGTTTGAAATATGCCGTACAAATATATCTTAGAAGGGAGGTGCTATCAGTATCCCCATTGTACAGGCGAGGAAACAAGGCAGGCGGATTTAGTGACCCCTCCAGAGTTGGGCACCCAGTAAGTTTGGGACTTCACTCCATCCGTCGTTCACCGGGATGTCTCCTGTGTGCCCTCGCCCGACTGGGAAATAGCCGGCCACGTCCGCCTCCGAGTCCGTGTTCTCGTCTCCAGGCATCTGCTTCCCTTTGCGAAAATCGGTCTACGGTCCATCTGTGCCTTAAAACGTGTAATAAACTTGAGCTTCCTGGATTTCCAACTCTCTCGTGTGACGTTTATCAAGGATTCATGAAACTCTCTCGGAGTGGCGCCTTTGGGTCACTTGCCGCGGCTCCCCCATCGCTCCGTCCACCTTCTTTGCTTGGAGAAAATGTCTCAGCCCTCGTGTGTGTGAGCCCCGAGACGTGCCCTTTTTAGCATCTCTGCCCGTGCGGTGGGGCGAGGGTGGGTGCTGCGGGCAGCCCAGGGGCCGGTCAGCGACGTCCGCTCTCAGCCCTAGTCATCACTCGCCAGGGGCTCTCTTAAACCCGTGACCGCCCACCGGCCCCACCATTCTGAATGAGGACGTCTGGCTTCCCTGCACACATTCCTGGTTCAGGTCAAAGAGCCGAGCGACGTGTGAGCTTCGTTTCATCAGCCATAAAATGAACCTCCCTGCTCGGCTCCCCCCTTGGCCATAGTAGGGAGGAGGGCAAAGACCCCCTAGAAGAGACCACCCGGTGCTCCACGTCACCCGGTGACTTTGAGCGAGTTAATTATCTTTTCTGCACCTCGATTTACTTATCTGTGAAACGATCCCGGAAGGAGGAGAGTAGACGGTCTCTCAGGACCCCTTTGAGCTCTGGAGCACATCCAAAAGTCACTGTAAAGGAGGAACAATGCTGGAGGGGAGTCAGAAGAGGCCTCGACAGACCCGACACCTACCTCCTGGCCCCGGGACCCAGGCTAAGCGACCTCTCTGGGCCTCAGCTTCCTCACCTATAAAGTAAGAAAAATGCCACCCTTAGTACTCACTAAATAAATTATAGTAGGTGTCAAATGAGGCAGTCTGTGGGAAGGTTCAAAGAGTTATAAACATGGCAGTTCTGAGTGCGAGAGCGACTAGCAGATCCTCGGATTCCAAGAGTCAAGGCTGAGTGGGGCTTTGGAGATTGTCTGGTGCAACGACCTTGTTTTCCTGGAGAGGAAACGAAAGCCCAGACTGGCCAACGGTCATCTATCGAATAAGAAGCTACGTGAGGATTTGAACCCAGATCCTCTGAGTCACAATTCTGGGTCCTTTTCATTCTTGTACCACGTACTCAGTCTTAAAAGAATCATCGGCACAGGTGCTGCTGCTACCTGTGTTCTAAAGTCACGAAGAAAGCCAGCCTCCTGCTTAGCCTGAAAATATGCATTCCTGGAAAAGCCAAAAGGCCGTCTGTCCAACCAATTTTGTGAGCATTTGGCTTGGCTAGACGTGGGGCGAACACTTTGTCTTCAACCACAAGGAACATTTTCTGAGTTCCAGCAGCACACGCTGTCCCCCATTTTTATTGCTGCAAATCACCAAGCAACGAGCACCAAAAGAGGCATGAAAGGATTTCCTTGTGTGCCTACACACACACATACCACACATACACACACCAAACACACACACCACACACACACACACACACCACACACACATACCACACACACACACACCACACACACATACCACACACACATACCACACACACACCAAACACACACACACTCACTCACACACACACACACACCACACACACACATACCACACATACACACACCANACACCACACACACACATACCACACATACACACACCAAACACACATACCACACACACACACACACACCACACACACACCACACACACATACCACACATACACACACCAAACACACATACCACACACACATACCACACATACACACACCAAACACACATACCACACACACATACCACACACACCACATACACACTCACACACACATCACACACACATACACACACACACCACACACACACACTCACTCACACACACACCACACACACACTCACTCACACACACACACACCACACACACACATACCACACATACACACACCAAACACACATACCACACACACATACCACACACACCACATACACACTCACACACACATCACACACACATACACACACACACACCACACACACACACACCACACACACACTCACACACACCACACACACACGTACCACACATACACACCAAACACACACACCACACACACCACACACACACTCACACACACACACACACACACACACACACACACACACACATTTTCAGTCTCTCAATCTGGACACCCAGTACTTTCCCCAATGCCTCTGCACCACACCCAAAGGTGGAGACTGGCTGCTGCCCCAGAGGCACAGTTTTCATGTGGGAGGTTTCCAAACTAATCTAGTTCATTTAAAAATAGAGACTGTGAAATAGAATAATTTTTTTCTCAAACCAAGTTGGGGAAACATGATCCTTGGCATTTTCAAGAGTGACATCAGACCATCAAGACTAGTCCCATCATTGTTGCTGTTCAGTCATTTCAGTCTTTGACTCTGTGATCCTACTTGGAGTTTTCCTGGCAAAGGTACTGGAGTGGTTGGCCATTGCCTTCTTTAGCTCATTTTACAGATGAGGAAACTGAGGCAAATGGGATAAAATGTCTTTTCCAGGGTCCAGCTAGGACGTGACTGAGGTAACGTTTAAACTCAGGAAGACGACTCTTCTAGACTCCAGACCGGACACTCTCGCCACTATGCCACCATCCATTATTTTTCGTGACAGGAATTACTGTTCTTAATCACAGAGAAGGGATACTAAATTATTCTGCCATCTTTTCACCTTCTCGGGGCTTTGGCAAGCTTCATGTTTGAATCTTCATATCATAGTGCCATACTGGAATGTGTGCTTTCATTTTTAATCTCCTTGTGGCTTTGGGGAATTCTCTGTCTCTGAATTAAGCTCGTAGGATTTAAGACTCAGAGCTGGAAAGGATCTCCCAAGTTCTCTAGTGTGATGCCTTCATTTTACCAATAAGGAAACTGAGGCCCAGACGTGTACAGAGATGATCATACTGACTCAGAAGGGAAGAGTTGAACCCAGTTCTATGATCCAGAACCAGGAACTTTCTACTTACTTCTTGGTTACTTTTAGAAAATGACTGATAATTCAGAGTCTGAAGCCCTCACAGCCATTTTGGGGGTCATAAATAATTTCATTGTAGCAGAAGCTTAAATCATAAACACCAGGAAAATGTATGTGCTGCCAACCAACTTCTTTGAGATCTTGATTTATTTTGGACTTGGATTCAGTGCTTAATTTGTAAACGTAAATTTTTCATTTTTCAAACTTTGCCCAAAATATCTGTGGGGATTTGGGTCACATCCCATCCCAAACCGAGTAAGACAAAGAAAAACAATGGCATCCATGGTTGCTGTTGGTTACCTTTCAAAAAGCCTGAACTCGTTGTAAACATCACCCTAACATGTTTTCTTCTAGGATTGGGCCCCAAGCTCTTTTTAAACCAGATCGTAGAAGGACCTAGTATTTAGGAATGAACTTGGTGCCATGGACATAACCCAGTGAGATACTGATTCTGCTTATTCTTTTTTCTATTCTTACATACCAGCCATGTACATGACACCAGGGAAATCGGTTCTCTTCCATGTCATGATACATCTGACAAGTACTGAGTGTATGCTTTAAAGACATAAACATATTGCTACAAATCACTCCATTTCAATGACTGATAGGATCAGAGATCTAGAATGGGAAGATCCCCTTAAGCCCAAGGAGCTCAATCCTCTCATTTTACAGATGAGGAAACTGAGGCACAGAGAAAGTAAGAGACTTTTCCACGGAGGTAATAAGTGTCTGAGTCAGGGCTCACATTCAAGTCTCCCAAGTCCTTCGGTCTATCCAAAGCCATCTTCTGATACTTCATTGTAGCCCCAAGATGACCTAGGACTCTGCCATTGGAACGTAAGCTTTGACGTGTTCTACCATGTTGGGAAGACTTCAAGTATTGGCAAAAAACTATGTGTTCTTGGGGCAGCTAGTTGGCTCAGTGGATTGAGAGTCAGACTTAGAGATGGGAGATCTTGGGTTCAAATATGGCCTCAGACCACTAGGAAGTTATGTGGCCCTGGGTCACTTAACTGCAGTTCCCTAGTCCTTGCTGCTCTTCTGTCTTGGAACCTATAATTAGCATTGATTCCAAGATGGGAGATAAGGTTTTTTTAAAAAAGACCATGTGTTCTTTTTGAAGGTCAGACTAGCTCTGAGCAGTAGTTTGACATTTGTTGATGAATTCTTTGGTCATAACCAAGAAGCAAAGAAAATAAAACAAACAAACAAACAAACAAGATGGCCTTCAGTCATATTTGGTCTAATTTATTTCCTCAAGATATAAAAATCACAAAACTAAAAATTTTTCATCTAACTCAATTGTTGGTATTCTAAAAAGATCCTTGCCCAGGGGCTGAGTTGACATATCCATGGAAATGGACCAAATTGGTCTTGACCTTCTCATTACAAACCAGAAGACAAAAGAAATTTATGACCAAACGAAGGGAAGACTTGAAGGTTGTCCTCAAAGACACAAATATAATGGTTGGCAGAATGCTTTCATTGGTGAAGCCAAAACTAATAAGAGCCATAATTTTGTGAGAAAATCGGTCACCTTATATTAGAGAGGAGATGATGAAAATTAGAAAAAAAGATGGAATGTAATTGTAGTTTATGTGCTTACATTAATTATAAAGGATGAAGAGAGAGATGCTATGAAGAGCTCAATAAGATGATAATTAAGTCAACATATACTTTAGTATTCAGTGTCTTTGATGCAAAATTGGGCATAAGGGAAAACTGAGGAAAAAAATAATGCTAGAGATTATGGTTAAAGATAACAAATGAGAAAGGTCAAAAGTTTGTACACCAAATAGAAGTCTCGTAACTACACATTCTGGCAAGAAAATGGAATCAGGAGGCACTAAGTGAGGGAAGCATCAAAGCTCCTCAGAAAATGTGAAAATTTTAAATTAAAAAAAATTAATTTTCATGAGAACTTATTACCTCTCTCCAAAACTGAGTAATAAAAGAAAAATACTAATAACAAACACACATAGTTAAGCAGAACAAACTTCCACTATGTACATCAATTCTGCATTTTTAGTCCATCTTGTCTCTGATAGGAAATGAGTAACATTCCTTATCTTTGCTCCTCTGGAATTGTGGTTTATCATTGCACTGATCAGAGGTCTAAAGTCTTTTAAAGTTGGTTTTCTTTAAAGTATTGTCATTTTTGTAGTAATTGTTCTCTTGGTCTTGCTCACTTTATTCACTCAGCATCAGTTCATATAGTTTGTTTGTTTTGGGGCAGTTTTTTGAATGACCATTTCTTGTGGTGCCATAATATTTCCATGATATACCATGCACTTTTAGCCATTCACTTACAGGTGAGAATCCCCATAGTTTCCAATGTTTCGCTACTACCAAAAGAATTGCTATACATATTTTCACATATGTGGATCCTTTTCTTCTTTCTGTGATATATTTGGGGGTATAAGTCTAGTAGCAACATCCCTGGGTCAAAAGATATGCACGTGATCAAAACAACTTGAGATATCATCTCAAACCTATCAAATTGGCTAAAATGATAAAAAGGACAAAATGACAAATTTTGGAGATGTGGAAAAAAGGGAACATTAATACATTGCTGGTGGAACTGTAAATTTAACCAACTATTTTAGAGCACAATCTGGAATTATGCCCAAACAGTTATACAACTGTTTAAATCTTTTGACCCAGCAAAACCACTATTGGGCTTATTTCCTAGGGTGATGAGGGAAAAAGGAAAAGAACTTTTATGTTCTCAAATATTTACAGCAGCTGTCTTTGTGGTGGCCAAGAACTGGAATTGATGGGATACCCAACATTTGAGGAATGGCTGAACAAGTTATGGCATATGATTTGGATGGAATACTCCTGCACCATTAAGAAATGACAAGAAGGTTAATTTAAAAACAAAAACATGGAACAACCTTCACGAAATGACAAAAAGTGAAATGAGCAGAACCAAAAGAATATCATGTACAGCAACAGAAATATTGTTTGAGGAATAACTTATGTAATTCCACCTCCAGAGAAAGAAATGATAACTAGAAACAAGTTAGACATGGGTTTATATTTGCATATGACTTTTTGTCAATTGATGCCTCCTCTAATGTGAGGAGAGAAGAGAGGAGATAACTGGGAATTTTAATGTAACAAACAAATATTTTCAAAAAGATACTTGTGGCTTAATGGCTCTGGGACCTAATTCCAAATTGCTTTCCAGAATGGCTGAAACAATTCACAGTTCTATCAACAGGGCAATCTGTTAACAGTACTTGTTCTCCCATAAATCTTAAAGCATTTTTTCTTCTCTTATCATCTTTGTGAACCTGATGGAATTTCAGTTTCTCTAATTCGAATTTTCTATTATTAACGGCGAGTTGTTCATATGGTTGTTGAGAGCTTGGGATTCTTCCTTTGAATATTACCTGTTCATGTCCCTTGATCATTTATGAATTGGGGGAATGGCTCATATATTTGAAATGGTCACATGTATTTTTGATATCTTACCTTTCTTAGAGAAACTTACTATTAATATTTTTTCTCACCTTATTAACTTCCAATTTCTTTTTTTTTAAAACCTTTGTACTTTGGTGTATTGTCTCATAGGTAGAAGATTGGTAAGGGTGGGCAATGGGGGTCAAGTGACTTGCCCAGGGTCACACAGCTGGGAAGTGGCTGAGGCCGGGTTTGAACCTAGGACCTCCTGTCTCTAGGCCTGACTCTCACTCCACTGAGCTACCTAGCTGCCCCCTCCAATTTCTATTATGTTGGCTTTGATTGTGTAAAACATTTTAAATGTAATTAAAATTATACATTTTATTTTCTGTGATCCTCTTCATCCATTATTTATTCATGAACTTTTCTTCTATCCATAGATCTCTAAAAGACAATTTCTTCCATGCTTCCTTATTTTTTTCAAAATGTCATCTTTTTTTTAAAGTCATACATACATTGGGAGTTTATCTTGGCATAGAATGAGAGATGTTCTAAACTGAATTTCTTCCAGATTTCTAGCAGTTTTTGTCAAATAGTGAATCCTTACTCTGATGACTGAAGTCTTTCAGTTTAGCAAACATTATATTTCTGAATGCTGTATAACTAATCTCTCTTGCTCATGAACCTACTTTTTAAACCATTACCAAATGATTTGGATGTCTATTGCTTTGCAGTGCACTTTGAGATTAGATATTGCTAGGGCCCTGGCTTTTCCAAATTTTTTTCATTATTTCTTGAGATTATTATATTTTAACAGATTGAAAATCACTAGTTTAATGATTTGGAAGTCATCTCTAAATCTATTCTCTGTGTCTAATCAATAGACTTGTTAGAGCAAAGATCAAAATCAATACCAAATTAGGAGAAATAATAAAAATGCTAAGGCGAAAGCATGTTCAACTGAAATATTTCAACACATTCTTGTTAAACAAGCTATTGACAATGAAAATGGGAAATAGAATAATAAAAAGACAAAGATAGGAGCTACTTTCTGAGAAAGTTTAACGAGTGTAAATTAGCCACCACGATGAAGAGACCCAAAGATCTAAGAAGCCATTTCAGCTAGGCAAAGGGAACTTCTTTCTCTTAATAAACATGGCAGCCAAGTTTTGAATA
Organism: Gracilinanus agilis; assembly: GCF_016433145.1. Lineage (NCBI taxonomy): Eukaryota > Metazoa > Chordata > Mammalia > Didelphimorphia > Didelphidae > Gracilinanus > Gracilinanus agilis. The sequence goes on along the minus strand of NC_058132.1, from coordinate 650,820,459 downwards.
CAACAAACTCATTTGTAAAATATTGTTGAAGAATATGACAAAATATCATAAAAAATTACATCTACGTAAGAAGTACAAAGGGAAAACAAGATCTATAGAAATCTTGGTCATGGACTCAAGTAATACAGATTATTCAAAGGAAGAATAAGGATGAAACCAACAAGAGAAAATGAGTGAGGAAAATGGAAAAGATCTGTAAAGGTTTATCTAAGAAACTCTGATCTCCATCGATGAGGGTGAAGACACTCCATTTGGAATCTAATAACATAATCCTTTATGCTCTATACGAAGAAATAGAAATAAGGCTAAAGAAAAGAAAAGTGAAAAGAACTGGTCTTTTAGCTGGTCTAAACAAAATAAACATAGAGGAAAATTAAGGAAAGTCAAGAGTTTTGATTGCATTGAGGGCTATGTTTTCAAGATACCTGAAAGAGGAAAAGATACCGAAAGGACCGGCAGAGTGAAGAAGGTCTTATTATTACCAAGAAAAAAATGAAGGTAACTGAGAAAATAGTGTTAACTCTCAGCCCCCAAAGCTTACTTTATCAACACAACACAATATGTATTGGGACATGTATTAAAGTATCATTGATGACGAGAAGAGAAAAGGTAGATATTTGGAAATGAGATTCTTTGGTAGATCGCATCTTTGCAAAGCCGGGAGGCTGCAGAGAATATGAGGTTCTCCTAAATATATTGTTTGTTGACAATTTAAAAGAACATTCAGCCATCAAAATGATGCCTTAAAGTCTCTCTTCCAGAAAGCTATTTCTCATGTATAGGTCAAAATCATACACAATTCTTTGAAAGGTTTAACAACAGAGAGAACTATTTTATGACCCTCAGAGGGTGATTACTATCAAGCAATGAATAAAACGAGGAAGAATAGACTCACTTCTGTTTGGAAGGATTTTCAGGGTGGAAACTAAATGGAAGGAGGATTCTCTATAAAAGGTCAAGATCACTGCATGCTCCTGTTGACAAATGAGCCTGAGTAGATTGCATTACATTGCAGGACACTGAAACGCTTCCTATGTAAAGTATAGAATGACACGAAAGAATTCAACTCGATTAGTGGTGCATGAAAAACCAGTGGATGACGAGAGCCTTTGGTCCTGGATTCCAGTTATGGAGGCCAGTTTTGGAGGAGGGAAAGGGAATGTCAAATTAGAGTAATGATGGGGAAGTCGTTTTGGCTGGAATATGGAAAGTGTATGGGGGTGTCGTATGAAACATTCCCAGAAGTACAGCCTCCTTTTATTGTCTAGAGGGCTTTAAGGGCCAGATAAAGGAATTTCTATGATGTCTTAGAGATAAGAGTCACTGCAGATTCTAGCAATGGAGTGTCACACTCAACATCTGTGTGTCAGGAGAATAATTTGGGCTGTTGCATGGGAGATGGATGGTGGATGTGTGTGAGAAGAGACAGAAGGATCAAACAGGAGCTTAATGCCACAAGTACCTGATGTAGGATGCTGGCCATATCAGTGGAAAAAGACATATCGTAAGGGTGAACTTGATAGGACATGACAACTGATGACTGTTTATGGGGGAGAAGGGAGAGTGAAAGAAGGGTAAGGGGGACCCTGAGCTGGTGGCATGCCTGGGGGACTTGAAGGCAGGTGATGTCTTTGGTGAGAGCCAATAGGAAGCCATGGAGAACGCCTACAGATGGAGACTAAGACATGGATTCTGGCTCCTCAAAAGCAAAGGAGCAGTCAGGCAGAAGAATCAGGAAAAAGGAATGTCGTGAAAACCTAGAGAAGAGAAAGTATTAGAAGAATGTGTAATCCAGGGTTCAGAGCAAGAGAGAGACCAAGAAGATGGAGGACTGAGAAAAGACCACTGGATTTGCAATTTAAAATAAAATTCTTGGTAACCTTGAAGAGAGCAGTTCCAGTCCAGTGTTTGGGTCAAGAGCCAGAATGTCAGAAATGGTGAGCGGTTGAGAACTGAGCAGAAAGTGAAGAAGTAGAGGCCCTGGGGAGAGACAGTTTTTTCAAATCATTTAGCAGGGAACAGGTAGCTTACAGAATGAGAAGATGGCAGAAAAAATTCTTAATGGATAAAGAATAGCATTAGAGAATCCTATGACAAGAAGAGGAACATAGAGCCAGGGATGAGTCTTCCACTGAAATCATTTGTGCAATGACAAGAAATTGAGAAAACGGGTTCACATCATCTTGGGAGGACTCCTTCTGCAAGATATATGGGAGAAAGCAGACATGAGAGTGAGAGAAGTCATGGGGTTCTTCTCTGCATCTTCCACCTGTAGGCAGTGCTTCCATCCCCCCAAATCACAAATGGACTCCTCACTTTTATAGCAGTCCTCTGTTTCCAAATGTAGTAATTTGGCATTCATTGCTCTCACCTACTTAAAAGCTGCAGTACGTTACGGTTCTGCCTTCTTCTTCTTTATAAACAGCACCAGGCAAGATATTCTTTAAGAAAGACTAATAAGGGAAAGGATTCATCAACCAAAGATGAAAAGCAGAATCTTTTGGCAGGCTAATAATCTCCCAGAATGGACTGCAGCAAAAGGTATTTCAGCAAGACTCATCCCAAAATTGGGGGCTCTGAGCATTGTGTTGGGATATCAATGGAAAATGGAAGCCTCAAAGCAGAGGAAAAGCCACAAAACAGTGGCCCTCCCTTTCCCAGAGATTCTGAAATGCCAGCAAACAGCATCGTGAGTGCAACGAGCACCGAAGGACCTTTAAATCACCCGAGACTGTGTAAAATTCCTCCAAGGAATGTGCTACGGTCTGCCCTCTCCTGGGTCGTATTAATATACAAGTCACTCACTTGATTAACAGTAATAAAAAAATTCAGCTACAAAGGGAGGGAACAAGCTCGCTGTCAACCCCCTTACGTGCCTGGGTGCATGTGTGGTGGTGCCACTCACGAATGCGATTATAGAATCCCCAGAAATCGGTGCCCGATTTACTCCATTTTTCTCCTCCTTCCTTCTCCCTTCTCCCATTAAAATGAGCTCTCTCAGCAGCATGAAATGTATTTCCGAGACCACTTTTCATTGGGATTATAATCTTGTCTTCAAATTTCATGAAAGCATCTGTAAGTCCTGGGGAGAGACCTCAGGAGCCAGAATGGTGAAGGATGAAGCCTTCCTGAAGCAGGTGCTATTACTGATTTAAAGGCGTAATCACATTATATGGAAGAGAGCCCTGGAGTCCAGAAGCCCGAGTTCAAGTTCTGCCTCTGACACAGGCCGCCTCTTTGACCTGTGGGCAATTCACCCCCTTTCAGAATGACCAAATCACACAACTCCAGGATCAGAAAAGCCCAGGAGTCCAAAGGCACTGAAAGGAAGCCCCTCTATACCATCTTCCAGGCTCCAAAGGCAGAGCCCCTCTTTCCTGTTTGGAGAGGTTCTGACTGTGGGCAAATCTTTCTGGACATTAAGCCAAAAGTTGGATATTCAAAACTTCCCTCTCTTGCTACTGGTGAAAACATATATAAATAGGGGCAGCTGAATGGATTGAGAACCAGGTCTAGATACAGGAGCTCCTGGGTTCAAAAATGTCCTTAGATGCTTCCTAGTTGTGTGACCTTGGGCAAGTCACTTAACCCCCATTTCCTAGTTCTTACCACGCTTCTGCCTTGGAACACAGTATTGATTCTAAGATGGAAGGTAACGGATTTATATGTTATATATAAATATATAATATTGATGTTTCTATTTTTACCAGTTTATATATATTTACCCCCACACACATAATATAAACATAATGTTTAGCTATCAGTGGAAAAGGGAAGCCTCAAAGTGGGGAAAACCCCACAAAACATATATCGGGGAGTTGTGACCTTCCCTTTCATAGAGATTTTTAAATGTCAGGGAACAACATCCTTAGCACCTAAGGACCTTTAAATCACCCAAGTTTTACATATGTGCCACATGTATATACACATATACAGATATATATATATATATTTTATATATATATAAGCTGATAAAATATATAAACATCAATAATTTAAAATATGTATGTATAAAGATAAAGATATCAATGAAAACAACTTAGAAAAATGACTTGGAAAAACAATATGTTGGGCCATGTTCATGATTCAAATTCAAGAACAATTGAATCTCTTGGCCAATGTAGAGATTCGGTCTTTGGGAAAGGCAATTGCAAGCTGACTGTGCCCTTGGAGAAGATGATCCCTGAATACGGAGGCAATCTGGGAAATGGCGGCCGTGTTTTGTG
>NC_058132.1:650770990-650811679 GCF_016433145.1 Gracilinanus agilis | reverse complement strand
CTCTCTCTCTCTCTATATATATATATATATATATATATATACATATATATATATATATATATAAATCTCCTCTTCCTCCTCCTCTTCCTCCATCAATCTGTCCATCCATCTTCATATATAATCTAAATTTTTTCCTATATAAAATGAAGAATTCCTATATATTTGATTGTATATAATTATTATGTGGACTTTATTATATATCATATATAAACAATATAATATCTAGATATACTAACTCTACATATATGTATACAGATATGTATATACACATGTAACATAAAGCATCACAAAAATGCTAAGCCCTTTGCTCCACTATCTAATGGATAAAGCTGAAACACTTTGGTATGGCATTCAATGATATCTGTGATCTCTCCAATAAGTCAATCAATGTGCATTTCTTTCTCTCTGTGTCTCCCACTACTCCCCTTCTAGCATGTGCAGTAAGACAGGACCCCATGAGTTGCAGTGTACATCTTGGTCATGCTGTCCTTGATCAACTAATCAAAGAGGAATTACAACACCTACTTTGTGCCAGACATATGTAAAGCCCGGGAGTTACCAGGAGAGGCAAAAACAGTTCTCGCCTTCGAGATTCTCGCATACTAATGGGGGAGACGATGTACAAACAATCTCATTTATACAAGATCTAGACACTGTAAATGGAAAATAATCTTAGCTGGAAGGCCCTTGTGGTGGGGTAGGCGGGAGCAGTTGGGAAAGGCTTCTTGGAGAAGGTGAGATTGGACGTGAGGCTGGAAGGAAATCAGTAAAACTGAGAGGCCAAGATGAGAAGGAAGGGTATTCCAGGAATGCAGACAGCCAGGAAAAGCCATTCCATTGAAGATGGGCTGTTGTCTAGCAGGGATAGCAAGAGAGCCAGGGCTGCCGGATCATAGACTACTCGGAGAAGAGCCCCGGCTGCTCCTTCCCCCCATGCTAGATCATAGGATCATCGGATTGATCTGGCCATGGACCACCCCAGAGCCTTGGATCCCTGCCTTCACTTCCACCAGGGGTAAAAATAATTGTGATAATGTCAGATGACATCTAAGCCGAGCTTTAAGTTTTATAAAATGCTTTATGTACGTGATCTCCTTTGATATCTTGGGTCATATAAGCAAAAAGTAATATTTGAAGGTTTGAGTTTACCTCACTCAGTAGTGGTAGTCATAGCAACAGGAAGAGGAGAAACAGAAATACTGACCTTTATGAAGTGTTTTAAAATAGCAAACTCCTTATAAATGTTATCTCATTTGGCCTTCACACCTTTTACAAATAAGGAAACTGAGGCCTCAAAGCTAAATGACTTGCCCATGATCACACAACTTATAAATGTTATAGATGGGATTTGAACCCATCTTACTAAGCACAGCACTTTAGACAGAACTTCACGTCTCCTTCTGTTTCTATTCTTCTCTGCTAATTGACTGCATCCTAGAACCAGGGAGCCTAGCAGGGTCTTGTCCTCTATTGGGGGCCAGAGCAAACTTGGGTTGCTTTCTCTCACCTCCCTCACCCTGACTCCTCAGTCCAGCCCCTGGCTCTCTTTCTGGTGTTCCCTTCCTGATGCCTCTCTCCTTGCCTTGTTCCAGTTGGGATCCAAGGGCCGCCATGTCCAGCTTTCCTCTCCCATCTGATTCCCATCCCATCCTGAGTCATTCTGAGAAGTGTATCTTCCTTCTTGGGCTAGTAGTGATTAAGCTCAGAATCAAATCCAAATTCAGTCCTTGATCAGAGAAGGCATTTATCTAAAATAGAAACAATGAATTTTGGGTCAGAGTGGGAATCCCCACTGTGACACTTCTCATCATATGGCCTTAGAGCCTCGTAGAGCCTCACTTTCCTCATTTGTAAAAACCAAGAGGTTGGACTTGGTCCTTTCTGCTGGGACTTAATTAGCCTATTTACCCTGAAACTTTCCTCTACTTTGACAATCTCTTCTCTGAGTATTACTGCCCGGCTACTGCCCCGAGGACAGGACCTGCCAAGGGGCAGCTCTGAAAGTTTTCTAGACATGGTGGTAGCCATAAGGGTGGGAATCCTCCAAAGCAAACACATCTACTCTGGCCAAAGCGTTTTGGAGATCATGAAGGCTTTCTCAGACTTGTTTGCTCTTGGGCAAAGATTTTTCCAATTTCTCTGGGTAAAAGCTCTGAGAAGCTTCCCAGTTTACTAGCCTACATTCATCTCATCTAGTCCTTGAATGTGACTGGTGGGGGGCCAATGGCCCCTCTAAGGAAGCATTCTTTGGGCTGTGACTGTTTCTCATCTACATTAAACTATTCATCCCACAACCCAGATATTTTAATAACTTGAGTACAGACCTTTAGATCACAATGCATTTACACCTGGAATGCCCTCCTGCATCATAGCCACCCATCAAAATGTGTCCATCCTTCAAGACCCAGTTCAAATGCCACTTCTTCCATGAAGTCTTTTTTTTAACTCCTTGCCTTATGTCTTAGTATTAGTTCTAAGAAAGAAGAAGGCAAGGGTTAGGCCATCGGAGTGAAGTGACTTGCCCAGGATCACCCAGCTAGGAAGTGAGCCCAGGACCTCTCATCTCCAGGCCTGGCCCTCTACCCACTGGGTCACTTAGCTGCCCCTGTACCATGAGGTCTTCTGAGATTTCCAAGGTGGGAAGTGATCTTGCCTTTGCTGTGCTTATTCCACTTTGCATTCCATTTTTCCATTCGGCTAGAGCACATTTTTAATCCCCTCTCCCTGATCACCATTTCTTTGAGGGCAAGGACACTGTCCAACAATGCTTTATTGGTTTGACCGCCCCTACACAATGCCCTGCCCTTAGTGGCAAGTTAATAAATGTTGGCGAAATCACTGAGCTTCATGCCGAGGAGAAATCATTTGGATCATTCTATGAAATTATTCAGGCATTGGAACAAACTTCTTTATTCTCAAAATTCATGGCAGCAGGGTTCAATTGGGCAAGGAGGGAGAGCCTTAGAGTTAGGAGTGGCCCATATTTGAGTCCTGCCTCCGACACGTAGGAGCTCTGGGACCCTGGTTCTCCCTCCCTGCCACAGCACGCTTGCCTGCAAAACGAGGATAATAATGCCTGGACCACCTGTCTCACAGCGTTGTTGTGAAAGTCAAATGAGAGGATGCAAAGCATTCTCTAAACCAGGAATGCAATTTCAGTGTCAGCTGCTGTTATTATTGTTCCCCAGCAAGAGGCATGGCTACAGCATTAAAATAAAAAACAAAACCTTCTGTTATAATGACGCAGATGATAATTTTTCTCCATCCTCTCTGTCTTTGTGTGGCAAAAGTCCTGGAATGTTCCTGAACACTTGGAGATCTTAGCTTTGCAAAGAAATTAAATATTGTTTTTACCTCCAAAGCTAATGATGGCATCTGTTTCTCCATCCAAGATTGTCTGTAATCAGTACAAGGAGTTCTAAATTCCATGAGTGAGTGAGATATTGGTAAAGTGTAGCGTGGCGGTTGGCACCTAGGAGGCTGTTCAACAGTGTGTGTTCCCTTCCCTCCTCCCTATGAGTGAGTACAAGAGACAGCTCAGGAGAATTCAGGGTTGGGCAAATGTGGTGCTGGGGAGTGTCATGTGTGAGGAACAGCAAGTGGGGACTCCATGAAAGGAGAAAAATACTCCCAGAGCATGGAGTTGTGAGGTTCCCCTTTACTCAACTCCCCTTTGTGCCCAGTCTGAGTTTGTGTACTAAAGAAGTATGGATGTGTATATCTGTGCATGCTGGGGGAGACTGTCCCAGGATGAGGAATGTTCTTTTAAGGTTTTTCCTAAACCTTTTGAGTAAATATCCCTTTCTAAAAGTCAGCAGCTATCAACTTTTTGATTGCTATGGGAGAACACATCAGATGGGGGCTTCCAAGAGATATTATCCTTCAAGCTGGCCCAAAAGACACTGAAAAGAGCAATAATGTTCTCCCCTCTGAAAATTGAACCCGGATGGGTAGTACAAGCTGGTTCTAGAAAGTTTATTGGTTTATTCTATATATTTATTTTTATATTATTTAACCTCTGCATACCTCTATATGCATTCATCTTCCCAATACTGTCAGCTCCTTGAGGACAGGAACTGCTTCATGTTTGTCTTGTATGTCTGGATTCTCAACACTTAGCACCATACCTTGCACATAGTAAACACTAACTGATTGATTGATTGATGACTTCATCACTTTGGTTCTTCTCCTACGGAGGCAAATTCCAATTCAGTCTTGGGAGATGGTCTTCGCCATATTCATTTCTTGGTGCCCAACCTTCTAGGAATGGGTGACTCTGGACTTGAACAAGCTGGTGCTCTCATGCTAACATAGATAGTCCATCCAAGCTTTTCCAAGGGAGCTGGGCTAAGCCAACGCCAACACTCTTGGGCTCTCCAAGAAAATGTTCCCAGATCACTCCCACCCCACACTGAGATGTCAGAGGGAGTCTGAGGTGGAGGCTGAGACACAATGCTTTCCATCTTTTTTTCATTACCTTTTCTTCCCTGAGTAATGTAGAGAACAATCATTCATTCTCAGAAATCACCGAAGGAGGAAAAGGTGGGTCCTAGAAATAATAGCATAGACCTAAGCAGCCTTGGGAAGATAAGAACACGGGGATCCTCCTCACTGGGGAGCCTGAAAAGTCCCTAGAGTAAAATGTGGCTCCAGGCGCCACTCCCATTTCTTGCTCTCTACCCTCTGCTAGGTCTCCTTTGCTTGTTGTGTTTCATGTTGAGCCCTTCCCAGGTCCGTGTATGCATAGGAGATTCCATTTCCTGCCTCATTTTCTCAGCACAAATGGCCCCTTCTACATGGAATACTCTCTTCCAGAGTCCCAACTGCCCCTCAGGAGCCCCTCAGGCCTCCCTACGGACCTCATCCAGTGGTTAGCTCTGGGTCTCTCTCTTTCTCTCTCCATTTTATTTTTGCCCCACTTTTCTGACATTGACTTGTATTTCTAGGGTAGAAAAATGCCAGAATAGACTAGAGGACAATGGAAGACCCGGGCTGTTCAGTTTTTCTCTATTTATTCTTCAGAGGCTAGGCCACAAAATAGGCACTTCATAAATTTTTTTTTAATAAGAGACTTTTTAAACCTTTACCTTCTGTTTTAGGATCAATATTGTATATTAATTCCAAAGCAGAAAAGCAGTAAGGGCCAAACAATGTGGGTTAAGTGACTTGCCCAGGGTCGCACAACTAAGAAGAGTCTGAGGCCAATTTTGAACCCAGGACCTGCCATCTCTTGGCCTGGCTCTTAATCCACTGAACTATCTGGCTGCCTCTTTTTATAAAAAATTGTTCATTTTTAATTAGTTTTATTTATTTATATTAATTTATTTAAATTAAATTAAAATTAAATAAATCAGTTAAACAAGAATGTATTAAGTACCCATCAGCTATGTGCCAAGTACCTTTTGGGGGATACATAGACAAAAGGGGAAGATCCCTTCTATAGTTAGGAAACAACATGTATGTGAGCATTAGCAAATGGGTATAATGATAAGTCAATTCAAAATGTAATTAAAGTTAGTCAGAATAATCTGTTAAATTAAATTAAGTTGAATTAAAGTACTAGACATTCTAATGAAAGCAGAAAAATTAGTATTTCATTCATTTCCCACCACCAAGTCTTTACCCCAGGCTCTCTCACTGTTTCTAGAATGTTAGAATCCCTGATTTCTTCCACTCTTCTCCTACATTTTTTTCCTATAGGACCTTTTCCCAATTCCTCTAGTGTTTAGAGCTTTCACTGTCCTCCAAATCACCATGTCTAATATTACCTGTCTGCTTATCCTACCATGACTATGGTATGAGCTGCTTTTTTCTTCTTTGTGCCCCCTGTGAACCCTAGCACAGTATCAAGTGCCTATTTCTATCCTTCCTTCCTAAAAGACAGAAAACCCTATTTTTATGAGATTTGTCAGTTTTTAAGGAAAAGAAGATATTAGCATTTTACAAATTCATACAGAGGCTCACTCAATAACTAAGTCTCAGAAATAGGATGTTGCTACACTTCAATATTCTCCCAGACAATTGTCCCCAAACTCCCCCATTACCATATCATCTGCACAATTTCATTTGCACTGATGCAAATGAGACATTTTACTCTAGGGACTTTTCTTCTAATCCTTGGGAAAAAAAACAGAAATAAAAAGATTGAGATAGAAATGGGCCATTAAAATAAAAATGATTAAATACCTGGTCAGATTCAAGATGAGTTCTTTGCTCATGTTCTCTAATTAAGACCTATTTATACCTTAAGAAAAATCCAAGTCAAATTCCAGGCATCCAGGGAAGCAACTCCTATGAAGAAGGAGCCAGTCATTAACATCAATTGCCCACCAAAAGCCAGGTGAAGCAGCCTGGGGGAAGCAGCAAGAGCCCTGGAGAAGACACAAGAGGCAATGTGTACCAGTTAAACCACCACCACCGCTGCCGCCATCTTGACCATCACCTTCCCTCAGATCCTGATATAGAATCCAAAAGTCTTTGGAACAGCAATTCTTCTAATTCGGTGTCCTAAGATACCATTTTGGGAAGTAACTCTTGAAGGGGCCATGGCCACAGCAACAGATGGCCCAGAAAATTTAAAAAAAAAGTTTTCAACACTATCAAATGGTTCAACATCAGAAATTAAGATGATCTCATAAGAAGAAATAGCATCGTAGCAGAGACATTGACATCTGCTTCACCAATGCATCTGGACGTCCATTGGAATTTCCCACCAGACTTTCTGCTGTTACCCTTCTTAGATGCTGTCTTTCCATTAGAATGTGAGTTCTTTGAACACAGACTTTGGCGATAGAATACCCAACACTTGGCACGGGATTTTGAACATACTAAGGGCTTAATAAGTGCTTCAATCATTCACTCATTCAAATGGAAGGACTTTGAGAAGTTATTCTAATTATAATTGACACAAGTCATTGTGTCGACAATAATCATCCCATCACTCCCATACTCAATAGACTTTGATTCCCTATAGCCTCCTAGTTCAAATATAAACTCCTCTTCTGTCTATTCCTATGGTAGATCTTAAATACAGTCTATTGACAGGTACTTCATTTCTCCATAGCAATGGCCACCATCTTAATAAAGAATATCTTCAGATTTACCTTTGAAGAGCTTTTCCTTAAGCAGCTTCCTATTTTAAAATTATTTTATTTTTCCTTTTGTCTTTCTAAAAAATGCAATTAATTAATTTTTTGTTTGCTACATTAAAATTCTCAGATATCTCCCACCTTCCTCACCTCCCTGCACGAGAAAAGCCAACCTTTGACAAAAAGACATATGTACAGATAAAACTATGTCTTCCATGTTTCTATTTATCAGATTTTTTTCTGGAGATGGATATGCACAAATCATCCTTGAAGCAATATTTCTGTTGCTATATATGCTTTCTTGGTTCTCCTTAATGTTACTCTTCATAATTTCATGTAGGTCTTCCCACGTTTTTCCAAAATTAACCTGTTTGTCATTTCTTATGGCTCAATAGTATTCCATTACAATCATATGCCACAACTTGTTTAGCCATTCCTCAATTAATGGGCATCCCTTCAGTTTGCTGATCTTTGCCACCCCCCAAAAAAGCTGCCAAAAATAATTTAGAACATAGAGGTTCTTTTTCCCTGATCATCTTAGGAAATAAGCCTAATAGTGGTGTTGCAGGGCCAAAAGGTATGAACAGTTTTTTAACTCTTTGGACATAATTCTCGACTGCTTTCAAAATGGTTGGATTGGTTCACAGCTCCACCAACAGTGTATTAGTTTTCCTACATCCCCTCCAACATTTGTCATTTTTCCTTTTTATCATTTAATAGTTTAATAGCGTGAGTTTAATAATAGTTTAATAGGTGTGAGATGATATCTCAGGGTTGTTAAGACTTGCATTTCTCTCATCAATAATGACTAGAACATTTTTTCATATACTTCTCTATATAGCTTGGATTCCTCAGCGCAGTACTTGGCATCAAGTATGTGATTATAAACAATAGCAGTCAGTCAATAAGCCCTTTATTAGGTCTCTGTGATGTGCCAGGCACTTGCTAAGCTCTAGAGACAAAAAGACCAATGAGAGTCCCAATCTAAGGGGGAGAAAACGCTCCAACAACCATGTACGAAGAAGCTACTGACTAAGAGAAATTGGAGATGATCAAGAGAGGAAAAGCACCAGAGCAGGACAGACCTCTCGGGGCAGGTGGCACCTCATCAGACTTGAAGAAAGTCAGGAGGTGGAGATGAGGATGGATCATATTTACAAGAATAACAACAGCAACAATAGTTCCTACACAGCGCTTTTTACATATCTTTTTAAACATGTTTTACACTTTTTTCCATATATTTTCTCATTTGAACCTCACAACAACCCTGTGAGAAAGGGCTTATTATATTCCCATTCTCCAAACAAAGGTGCAGACACTCATTCAGGGTCACCTAGCTGAGGGTTAAGACAGGATTCTAACTCAGGACTTCTGGATCCCAAGTCCAGCACTAACTACCTTGTTACCTAATAGCTTGATTAATGTTTGGTGATTGAAATAATGAAAACCAGATACTATTTGTAAAAGAGAGATAGAATTGTGCATGTCAGAGTGGCTTCTTTGTGGATCCCAACTCAGATCAAATTCAGAACATACAAGGCAAGTTGGTAACTTTCTGGAAGATGCCTTCACAGTTACATAACGCAAATTCTCATTTCTTTGGATTACATTTTCATTTGTATAAAAAAGGTTTCTGTATTTATCACAGTGATTTATTAAGCATTATGTAAGTCCTAGAATTCTTTTTTACTGACTAAATCTTCAGATTTAGAACTGAAAGTCTGGGTAAAAAGGATTGCTATTGGAAGGCAGGATTTTTTCCATCTCTAATTGTTTATGGGGGGCATTATTCTCCCAGTTTTTTTTAAACAGATATAAAATGCAATACTATTGGTAATTAGTTGATGTATTTACCTAAAAAGATAAGCAGCAACGTCATCCAATTGATTTTTTATACTTTGAGGCATTTGATAAGATGTCCTTTGTATCTGCTTTGTTTAAATGTCAACTTCTGGCTTTAGGAAGAGTTTAACACATCAAAATTATATTTAGAAAAAGTCATTAGAATATAGAACAAATGCATAAACATACCCACAATTTATTACTTTGCTAATCTCCAATACTATCTTAAGGTACCATCAGCCTCAAATGATATATCATAAACTACATTTTTAAAAATTATACTCAGGAGACAAATGCCAGTTTATCAGTTGAAGCACAATTTATCAAATTGCTGCCCTTTGAAAGTCTTTGGCTAGTAAAATTTCTCTTAAAACAAAGCAAGAATGTAAGCCCTTTGAGAAGGGATACCATTGATCAGTGAATGGTTACTTTTTGATAATTTGCTCTATTCAAGACATTCTGCTGGACATCATGAGGGACATGGAAATGTTCCAGATAAAGCCCAGTTCTCAAGAAACTCACATAACAGTAGGGGTGTGTGTGGTATATATTTATTCTCAAATGTAAGCCAACTTTAAAACATCATACCATCTTTTTAAAATTTTTTTAATTTTGAATATTTCTTCCTAGTTACATATTTCATGTTCTTTCCCTCTTTCTCAAACCCTCGTATTCCCCCTTAGCCAACACAATTCCACTGGGTTTTACATGTATGATCAAGACCTAATTCCATATTATTGATAGTTAGATTAGAGAAAACATCATACCATCTTGAAAGAACTGAAAGCAGATAGATCCCCAGAGCCAACTCTGAAGGGAGCTACACAAAGAACCTGAAGATTAAAACAGTGCTCCCTTCACCATAGTTACATAGCCCAACTCTAACAATTGTTTAAATTAAAAGGAAAAGAAAAGATTGGAAAATGAGCAAACAACAAAAGTTCATTCAAGAAAATCATGCCTTAAAAATTAGAACAGGGCAAGTGGAAACCAATGACTCCACGAGACATAAAGAAACCATCAAAGAAAGTCAAAAAGTGGAAAAATATAAGAAACTGTGAAATAATTCATGGAGGAAATGACAGACCTGAAAAATAATCCCAAGAGAGATAATTGAAGAATTATTGGATTACCTAAAAACATAATAAAAAAATCTTAGACACTATCTTTCGAGAAATTATCAAAGAAAACTGCTCTGATATTCTTCAAGCAGAGGACAAAATAGAAATTGAAAAAATCCACCAATGATCTTCTGAAAAAGGTCCCAAAAGGATAACTCCCAGGAATATCATAGCCAAATTCCAGAACTCCCAGGTCAAGAAGAAAATATTGCAAACAGCCAAAAAGAAACTATTCAGATATGATGGAGTCACAGGATAACACAAAATTTAGCAGCTTCTACATGAAAGGAATAGAGGTCCTGATATATTATATTCCAGAGGGCAAGGGAGCTAGGACTTCAACCAAGAATCCCTTAACCAGCAAAACTGAGCATAATCTTTCAGGGGAGATGGGTATTCAGTGAAATTGGGGACTTTCAAACATTCCTGATGAAAAGACTTGAACTCAATGGAAAATTTCACTCTCAAAAACAAGACTCAAGAGAAGCATCAAAAGATAAATAAGAAAGAGAATCAAAAGACATTTAATAAGGTTGAAAATCCTCTTCATGGGGAAATGATTCTTGTAACTCCAAGTAATTCTGTTATTATTAGGGCAGTTAGAAGGAATATACATAGAGAAAGGGCAAAGGGTATGAGTTGAATATGATATAAAAGAATTAAATTAAATTAAGGAATAGGAAAGAGGTACGCATTGGGAGGAGAGGAAAGGGAAAAACAGAATGGGGCAAATTCTTGTACATAAAAGAGGCAAGAAAGAGAGTTCACAGTGGAGGGGAATATCATGGAGACAGAGAGGGGAACATGTGAATGTTATTCTCTTCAGAATTGCCTCAATGAGGAAAGAACATACACAATCAATTGGATATAGAAAACTGTCTTAACCTACAGAAAAAATAGGGGTGGGGAGAGGATCAGAGAAGGGGGTGAGGCTGATAGAAAAGAGGGCCAGTTGGGAGAAGTGGGGATCAGAAACCAAATGGGGAAATAGGATGGACAATGATACGCAGTAATCATAATGGTGCATTCTTGTTTCTAAACTCTCTAATAAAGGCTTCATTTTTCAAATACATAGAAAAATGAGGAAAATATATAAAAATACAAGCTATTCCCCAATTGATAAATGGTCAAAGAACAGGCAATTCTCAGAAAAATAATTAAAGCTCTTCATAGTCCTGCAAAAAAAAATACTCTAAATCACTATTACTTAAAGAAATGCAAATTAAAACAAGTCTGAAGTATCACCTCATACCTCTCAGATAGGTTGTTATGACAGAAAAGGAAAAATAACACAACTTAGCAGGGATGTGAGAAAGTAGGCTGTCGGGGGAGTTGTAGACTGATTCAATCATTCTAGAGAACAGTTTGGACTTATGGACGAAGGACTATAAAACTGTACAAACCCTTTAACCCAGCAATACTGTAACTAGATTTGTATTCCCAAGAGAGATAAAAAAACAAGAAGGGGAAGGACCTATATGTACAAAAATATTTAAAGCAGCTCTTTTTGTGGGGTCAAAGATTTGGAAAGTGAAGGGATATCCATCAATTGGGGGAAGGCTGAGTAAGTTACAATATATGAATGTAATAGAATACTATTGTATCATAATAAATGACAAGCAGGAGGAGCTCAGAAAAACCTGGACAGACTTCCATGAACTGAAGCAGAGTGAAATAACCAGAACCAGGAGAACATCGTACACAGTGACAGTTATCTGTGAACAATGAACAACTGCGAACAACGGCTATTCTCAGCAATTCAAGGATCCAAAACTACCCCAAAGGATTCATGATAAAAAATACCATCTACTTCCAGAGAAAAAGAGCCGACAGAGTCTGAATCCAGAACAAAGCACACTTTTTAAACTTTCTTTTTGAGTTTTTATTTGTTGCTTTCCACAAAAGTATTAATATGGAAAATAGTTTTCATGATAGCATATGTAGAGTCGATATGAGACTGTTTGCCATCTTAAGGAGAGGGAGGAGTTGAGGGGGAGTAAGAGAGGGAGAGAATTCAAGACAGTATTCTTTGAAAAACTTTGGCTACTGTTTTCACAGGTAATTGGGAAAAAACTAAATTAAATTAAAGATAAAAAATAACATGAAAATAAAATAAAATATAGATTGTATCCTCAAATGAAATATCCTTGGAAAGGCCGACTCATCTGTAGAGACACAAGTGAAATCCAATTATATATTTGTACACATATATACTACACATCACATGAGTATGCACACAAAATATATTTACGTATGTTAATATATACATAGATGTATATTTGTATGTGTATATAAATATACTTATTATGTGCTCAGATGTCCTTAGAATACAGTAGCAGATCAGATGGCAGCATTAGACAGTGACAAAGAATGCCAAGTTTTTAATGGATTTAAGCAATTTTTGATTGGGTTTAAGCTCTTAAAGCTTAAAATTACTCCAAGAATTTGGGGACCCTCCATACCATTCCGGTACAGAGTGTAAGCATGGATTGAATTTGAACCGATACAGAAGAGAAATGACAATATAAGGCAGCATATGATTTGTACTATATCATGCCTCAAAAGTATAATATTAGAGGCTTTGGGTGCTCAGAGGGGGAAAGCTCACGGTGGGCCGGGCACACAAAGAAAGGCTCAGGACGACCCTCTGTCTTTGGTTTCTGCATTCTCTCTCCCTCAGGAGGGTCATCTCTCCCGCCTTCACTTCTTACCTCTTTGCTGATAAATCTCAGCATCCGTCTCTAGTCTTGACCTTTTCTTCAGTCTTCCCATCTCCAGCTGTCTGGTGGATGCATATTTATAGGGTCATTGAAACCACGTAGTAAACATGTCTAGGCTTTCATTTAATTCATCATCCTTCCTGAAAAAAAATTCTGCATTTTTCCAATAGTACCATCATTAGTAGCATTTTGTACTCATACTTAGACTAGCTCATCATTTCTTGCAAAAATGTCCAGGCTGTGAAGGAATAGTCTGCGAGTGGTCCATGAAAAAGAGCAGCCTGGAGAAGCAAGAGAAGATTTATATGAACTGGAAAAGGAAGAAATAAGCAGAAACAGGATAACAATATACAAAAAATATATTTAAAATGATGCCCACCCTGACCACTCTTCCACCAAGGAGCCAATACACAGAAGTTAAGGGTTAAAAAAAAAGGGTATACTTAGCAAACTTTATAACTCTACGTAATTATTAGTAGTATCATCGTCATGGTAACCACCCTTTTTCTTGGTTGACTTTTGTGCGAGGCAATCATGGCTCCCATTATTGAACTGGGTAGGAGTCGAGAGACTGGCTTTGCTTTGACTAACCAGCCGTGTGTCCTTGAACAAGAATCCTGCCCTCTGGAGCTCTCTCCTTCCTAATTCATAAAATGATGGGGCTGGGCTGGACTTTCTCAAAGGTTTTCTTCCAGCCTGAAATGTCCATCATTCATTCTGTCTTATATGTGTGAAAAAATCTCATCTTCGTATTTTATAAGACAGATCATTCATTCTCTGCTTCCTTCAAGCCTCGGGGGACCTAGAATTGATATTCCAAATTAAACCTCCCGTGCCTTTTTATTAACTCACTTATCCAAGCCACAGCGAAAGGCAGTGATGAACACAGCACCTTGGGAGCTACTATGGGGACCAAAAAGTAACACACGGTCCTTGCTCAGAAAGGCCTTTTATTAGAACTCGAGAAGGGAGACAAGCGTTCGGGAAAAGTTCAACAAGAACCTAAGGGCCGTCTGAGTGGTGAAAGCAGCTCTGTGGTCGGGGGAGGCTCGTGGAAGAAGGATAAATACGTTTTGGAGCCACATGATGAAAAGAAGAAGGTATTTAGGCGAGGAGAAAGACATGAACAAAAGAACGGAGGCAGGAAATACCGGAAATACCTGCAGTGGTGCAGATACTCATGTGGAGAATGTGGCACAGGCGAGGCTAGGCTGGGCAAAGCCAAGGTTCAAACCCCTCTTGGTGCAGGAGGGTCCGAGGCTGGATCCTGCCTCTGTGCCGACGACCCCAATCGGACTGTTTAACCTTCTTATTTAAAAACTGAAGGTTGGGGCCGCTGGGAGGTGTGACTTGATTTCTCCTAAGCTCGGTTCTCTCGCTTGTGAAATGGGGACAGGATATTATTTACTTCCCAAGGAGAGAAGAAAAGATATCAGTCACTCACTCGGCGGGCATTTATGAAGCACCTCCTCATACCAATACTGGATTAAGTCCTAGAGTTACAAAGAAAAAGAATGGGAAAAAATTCCATTTTCAAGGAACCTCCTTTCTTTTTATTAATGTTTGAAAAGTCTTCATTAATTAAAACATTCGTGTTTTCAGGTCTTAAAGTGATAAATGATGACAGCAGTTGTTTTTCTGGTAAGAGTGGAGCGTTCCTTTTGATATTAGGAAATGGTGGGAAAAAAGGTTGGCAAAGCATGATTGGGTCAGCCGATGGAGAGCCTCGCACGCTAGACTGACGGGTTTCATCTTTATCCCGAATGTTACTGCAGCGATGAAGGCACGAGAGTGGGAAGATGCGATCTAAAGGACGATCCTATCAGCTCCACGTGTGTGTCAATAGTTGTCATTGCATTTAACTAAGTCTGAGCAGAGGCACTGAGCCATCGTCCCGAAGCCCCCTTCGGTTCTGAAGCTTTGGGCTTCACGGAACAAGTATGGGAATGCGTGATGCGTGTGTATACATGTGTCCCCACTGCACACAGGTTACATGTATATTTACATATGTGTGTGTGCATGTCTTTCTAGTTTGGTAAAGTAAGGAGATTTTATAGAATTGCTCCTTTCTGAATCACAAGTTCAGACAATTAAATTAATTTAATTGCAATTGAAAGGTAGCTCCACATCATTTTCATTTTATTTCAGAAATTGTAACTTGTGAAAAGAAATGGACATTTTAGGGCACTTGGGAGGGACTCGCGCTGCCACATAGATCACCCGTTTATCCTCTCTATGAAAACTGTTGGGCTATAAAAGCCTGCAATTCCTGGTCCGAAATGGGGGTTCTAGAAAAGGGATGAGAACATGACTGTCCATAGAGTTTTATTGCTTCATAAAAGCAAGCGCTGGTTCAACGGGTAAAGAGGTCATCATGGCAGCTAAATGCGTTTTCTTTCTACGACTGACCAGGCGGCAGGGATTCGGCGTCCCCTTTGGTTGGCTCCAAAATGTAAATTAAATGGTTTTGATTATATATTAAGCTAAAAAGCTTTTGTACAAACAAAAACAATGTAGTCAAAATCATAAGGGAAACAACAAATTGGGAAAAAATCTTTATAACAAAAAACTCTGACAGGGGTCTAATTACTCAAATATACAAGGAGTTAAATCAATTGTATAAAAAATCAAGCCATTCCCCAATTGATAAATGGGCAAGAGACATGAATAGGCAATTTTCAGGTAAAGAAATCAAAAGTATCAATAAGCACATGAGAAAGTGTTCTAAATCTCTAATAATTAGAGAAATGCAAATCAAAACAACTCTGAGGTATCACCTCATAACTAGCAGATTGGCTAAAATGAAAGATGGGGAGAGTAATGAATGCTGGAGGGGATGTGGCAAAATTGGGACATTAATGCATTGCTGGTGGAGCTGTGAACTGATCCAGCCATTCTGGCTGGCAATTTGGAACTATGCTCAAAGGGCTATAAAAGAATGCCTGCCCTTTGATCCAGCCATACCATTGCTGGGTTTGTACCCCAAAGAGATCATAGATAAACAGACATGTACAAAAATATTTATAGCTGCGCTTTTTGTGGTGGCAAAAAACTGGAAAAGGAGGGGATGCCCTTCAATTGGGGAATGGCTGAACAAACTGTGGTATATGCAGGAGATGTAATACTATTGTGCTAAAAGGAATAATAAACTGGAGGAATTCCATGTGAACTGGAGAGACCTCCGGGAACTGATGCAGAGCGAAAGGAGCAGAAGCTCCCCATCAAAAAAAGAGATGTCGATCAGCAGAACAGATTGGATAGACTATTCAGAGAAGCAAACATAATAGCACAGCATTCAAGAAAGCCAAAGATCTGAGTTATTTGGGGAAGGACTTATTATTTGATAAAAATTTGTTGGGAAAACTAGATGGTAGTCTGGCAGAAATTAAGACTTGGCTAATGGGGGGCAGGTAGGTGGCCCGATGGATTGAGAACCAGGCGCAGAGATGAGAGGTCCTGGGTTCAAATCTGACTTCATTAGTTGTGTGATCCTGGTCAAGTCACTTCATCCCCATTGCCTAGCCCTCATCACTCTTCTGCCTTGGAACCAATACTCAATATTAATTCTAAGATGGAAGGTAAGGGTTTAACAAAAAGAATTAACCAATAGCTGACACCACACGCCATGATGCATTCTGAATAGATACACCACCTGGATATAAAAAGTCACATCATAAACAAGTTAGAAGAATAGGAAGAAATGATCTTTCAGCTCTATGGATAAAGAAAGAGTCCGTCATGAAACAAGTGATAAAGAGGAACATACCAAGGAATACATATAATTTCTATTATGTAAAATCCAAAAGTTTTCCACACAAACAGATATTCTGTCATACAAATTAGAAAGGAAAAAAGTCATTGGGGAAAAATCTTTTCAAGTTTTTCAGGTAAAGATATGATATCTAAAATACACGAGGAACCGAATCAATGTTAGAAGACTAAGGGATATTACCCAATGGATAATAGTCAAATGATATAAAAAAGGCAGTGTTTAAGGGAGAAATCCAAGCTATCAAAAATCATATAAAATTCTTCTAAATTACTAATAATGAAAAACGTAAATTAAAGCAACTTTGTGGTAGGTCCTACCTCCCATTTTTCAGATTTACAAAAAGGAAAATCACAAACATTTTGCAGTTTGGGAGGAAAGCAGTTATATCAGTACATTGTTGGTGGAATTGTAGATTATTTCCCCCATTCTGGAAAGCAATTTGGAACTATTCCCAGAAAGTTCTCAACCTGTGCTTCAACTATGCCACTCCTGTTCCTATATCTGAAAGAAATCAAAGGAAGAGGAAAAACTAAACAATTTGAATATATATGAATATAATGGACTGTTTTGTGCTATAAGAAATGATGAAGAGACCAATTTCAGAGGAAATGGAATATTTCTATGATTCTAATGTAGAGAGAAGCAATAGAGCCAGACCAATCTAGACAGTAAGAACACTGTAAGGAAAAACAACTCTGAAAGATTCTAGAATGGTGAAGAAAACAAGGATAAACCAGGGGTCAAAGAAATAAAGATAAACATGACAATCACCTCCTGTTAGAATGGCAATTAATTTAAAATTAATAAAAAAGCATTCATTTTCAGGATGGCTGATGTGGGAATTTGTTTTGCCAGATAACATAATTAGGTGGTCCACTGGGATTGGAGTCAGGGAGATGTGAGTTCAAATGAGAACTCGGGTATATCCTAGCTATGTGACAAATAGGCTTCAATTTCATTTTTAAAATATGGGAAAAAGTAGCACATGAGGGCAGCTAGGTGACACAATGGATAGAGTGCTAGGTCTGGTGAGCAAGAAGAATTCAAATATGGTTTCATATACTAGCTGTGTGACCCTACACAAGTCATTTAACCTTGTTTCTCTCAGTTTCCCCATCTGTAAAATGAGCTGAAAAAGGAAATTGTAAACCACTCCAGTATTTTTGCCAAGAAAACTCCAAATGGAGTCATGGGGAGTCAGACATGACTGAAACAACTGAATAATAACAACAAAATAATAACAATTAACTCCTTGGGCTATTGTGAGGACCAAATGAAATAATATTTAGAGAATGCTTATCATAGTGCTTAGCCCAGAGTAGACCCTTAATAAAGGCTTTTTCCCTTCCTCTATTTTAAGGACTTTATTTTTTCCATTTTTAAAACATGCTCATTTAAGAAGAGGGAGTAGAATAATGGAAATATTTTAATGTTAATTGAAATAATTTAAATTTTAATTCCAAACAACCAATAGAAAAACAGCAGATGAAAGATCATGTCATAGGAGGACACATGGGGGAACTTGGAGGAGGAGGCAGCAGAGGTGGCAGTAGTGATGGTAGAATAAGACAGGAAAAGGCCTCCTACAGAAGGTAGAACTTAAGGAAGCTGGTAGGTAGAGGTGAGAAGAAGTAGCATCCTGGGCATGGGGCACCATTAGAACGAAGGCACAGGAGGTGTGAGAGGAACAGCTTATGGATCATGGGGTACCTGAGGGGTGTAAATATAGGAAAACTAGCAAGAGGCAAGGGCCATGTCATGAAGACCTTTAAATAATGAGTTCTTATTCCCAAGACTGTGATCTTGGCGTTCATCGAGCACTAGATTGCTGAGGTCATTGACCGCTAATCCATTCCATTGGTCCATCTTTCTGTTCATGAGGAGCTTTAAATGCCAAATCAAAGAGGGTCAGTTTGATCTCAGAGGTCACAGGGAGCCACTCTGGTTTATTGAGAGAGAAGAGACGTAGCTGGACCTTGTGCTTTAGGAAAATCCCTTTGGTGATGTGCAGAGGATACATAGGAAAGAGGAGAGACTGGAGGAAAGGAGGTCCTTCAGCTGGTTGTTGATCGTCCAGTCAAGAGACGGGGAGGGCCTGAAGGAGATGAAATAGAGGCATGAAAGACTGGACGAGATTTCCTGAAAGGAAAGATTAGGAGGGGAGAAGGGGAGTCCCAAAGGCTAAACAGAAGAAGCGGGACAGGAGCTGAGCCTGGAGGAACAGAGGAGATTGGGCCGGCCGTTCATTCTGTGGGGCTGAAGAAGCACGAGTGCACATGGAGGGAGGAATGTCCCAGTGGGAGCTCTTCTGCCAGCAATATGTTCTACTTGGGGTTATTCAGAGACCAGGAACCAACCAAGGCAGGTGTAGGGAGAACGTTTGTTGGTGGGAATTAACAGGTTGTTCATTAACTTGGGAAAACACTTTGACCTTGGCTCTCTAGTCCGCAGCGATTGCTTTATGGTCTCTGCTCAGGTGAGATCAGGGTTTGCTTTGATCTTCCCGAACCCTCCTTTTCTGAAGATAATGCAGTTCCGTTCACTTGCTAAACACACTTCTAAACGGTCTCCATTCTACTTTTGAAACTTGGGGAACAAGACCAACATATCGAGGGAAGCCTCCCTTTTTTCCTTTCCATTTTCAGTGGCCTGCAGGCCTTGCACACACCCCAAAACTGGTCCCTCCCTGTAGAATCACAAACAATGCCTGTTGCTAGGATAGATATCCGCCTTATCTTCCTTAGGTTTTTTTGTTGTTTATTTTTAATGGGTTTTGCCTGTCCTTGTTTACATACTGCACAACTTCAAGGGATGTTCTATTTGTAAAAGTCAGCGGGTCAATCTTGTGAACAAAACTGTGACCTACTTTAAGTGTTTTTTTTTTTTCATTTTGCCCAGTAGAGGACTTCATGAACACGTGCATTTAGGACACCGTTCAAGTGCCATCACCCCACTCCCCCAGACTCTTTTTGAAGTCGACAAAGATTCTGGCACTTGGATGACAGAAATGAATTGTTCTTTCAGGAGCTCAGCTTTCAGCTTCAGCATTGAATCAAGATAGACTACAAAAGGCGAGCAAAGTAGAGAAAGTGGGTTAAGTAGAACATCTGTCACTGCCCATGCCACCCTCAGCTCCTGCCTCCAAATACGGCTCCTCTAGTAAATGCTGGTGTAACATGGGAAAAGGCATTTTACTGCACTGAGTCTTAGTTTCTTCATCTGTAAAATGGAAGTTTGAATGGCACGAACCCAGCCGTCGATTCCAGGTGGGATGTCATCTGAATTTCAAAGGATTAAGGACATGAATGGCAGTGGTGAGAAATGGGAAGAAAGACAAATGGGCTAGATAGCCAGGGGATTATTATCATGATATCATCTAGGATACAGGAAATTAATAAATAATAATTATTATTATTGATATTATATGTTTATATTATATTATATTATATTATAGAATAATATATTGTGTGTTATATTATTAATATTAATCTACATTAATAACAACAAAAACTAAGTGTTGCAATGGGGGTTTGGGTACATCCCCAGATCACAAGATGNTAATATGAAAATGTTTTGTCTTCACATGTATAATGAGTATGGAAATGCTTGCCTTTTTAATAGTATGAGAAGTATTAGAGGGAAGGAAAAATAATTGGAACTCAAAAAAAATTTTAAAAAGAATATAAAAATAAAAAAGATAAACCTAAATAACACTATACTGACTCTGCATGTGGATGTCTTGGTTATTTCCTCCATTAGAAGGTAAACTCCTGGGGGGGGGGAGAGAAAAGGGGGGCGGAAGCTGCTCTTTTTGCCTTTCTTCCTGTCTCCAGCACTTAGCCCAGTGCCTGGAAGATACTAAGAGCTTAGGTGAAGCTTGCTGGCTCTTTGATCCATATACCGTCAGACTTGGTTGATGGATTAGTTGGTTTTACTGAAATGCTTTCCCTTTTTGAAAAATGCCTTTCTAAGGGCTGCCTCATTGGGGAGAGGAGATGGGGAACATATTTGGAAATAAAGGTGATTTAAAATCCAAAAGATATTCATTGAAATTGAGTTAAAGATGAATCCAGATAATCTTGGCCTCAGAAAAGCCTTATGAAGTAAATAAAGGAACTAGTGTCTAGAAGATTCCTGAATGTATAGAGGTGTTACGATTTTAAAATCAAAGTGCTGAGCAGTGCTGAAGAGTTTGGCTATCCATAAGAGCCAGTATGGTGTGGGGGAAAGATTGTTGAATTTTGAGTCAAAAGGTCTGGGTTCAAATCTGTTCAAATACTACTTCTATAAATCCAAGCTAGTTATTTGATTAGTCTACCCATTTGTAAATTGGAATTTGGGTGTTTTGCATTCTAAATCCTAATAACAGCTTTACTGTGAAAAAGCTGTATAATTTTAGGTGAGTCATTCCTCTAGGTCTGTTTCCTCGTCTGTAAAATGAGGGAATTGGGTTTAATTATTTCTAAATGTCTTGTTTCCATTATTTATCTGTCCCCACACTAAGAGTTCAAATACTATAGGAAAACTCCAGGATATGTAGCTTTCATGAGCCTTGCTGGTGCCATAGATGATGGCTAAACCACTAGAGATGACATGATGCCAGCCAATGAAAGGACTAAAAAATTGCTGAAGAGACTGAGGAAGAGGGATGAGTTGTTGGCATTCTGAAGGGGCATCCTTCCTTCCTTCAGTGGAAAGAGAATAGGACTTGGACTTAGGAAACATGAATCTGAATTCAGGCTCCAACTCTCACAGACTATGACCATGAGCAATCCCATTATCTCTGAGCCTCAGTTTACTATTCTCTAGAATGGAGGCAATTATATTTGTACTAACTACCAAAACCAGTGCTAGCAGGAAAGCAATTTGTGAATCTTAAAGTGCTATTATTGAAAGGCAGGATTATGCAATGGGCAGAGCCCTACATTCCAAATCAGAAGAGACTAATAACTCCCATCCTTTAGGAGCATCAATTTCCTCATTTATAAGATAATACCTGTAATACCTACTCTATCAATATCATATGAGACACAAAAGGGATTATATATATTAAGAGCTTTGTAAACCTTAGAGCATCATGTAAACAATAATTTATGTAAATAAAAAACATATTTTCTTACCCACATGCTCTTTTTCCCCAAAATGCTCAGCCAAATCCCCCTTATTTAATTGACTGACCATTGAGACAGATACACTCACTCTCATGAGGGCTTTAGCCTTCACCCATTCAAATATTGGTTCCTGTCAGACTGAAGTATATCAAAAAGCTTCTGCCTCCCCTGGAATCATGGGCCACTTGGTTCCTAATGTTTCAGCCCTCTTTTCCTGCCCATCTTTCTCTCCTGTCCTCAGGGTATCTAGCTATCTCTTGCTTGATCACTGCCCAGATGCTTTGCCCTTGTACACTGTGTATTCCACATTTCTAATCCATCTGGCTCCTGACTCATTGCTTGCTCAGAATACAAGTCTTTGTATATGCCCTGACTTCAGCTCGTCTTCTTAGTTTCTGACTCACTGTTGAGTTCTAAACTCTAAATTGCATATGGGTCCAGACGGCCGACTTCCTGCCCAGTGGCAGTCATACCCTTGCCTAAACCCCTGGCGTTCTTGCTGCTACTTGGCACCTTCAAGCACAGACCTGTAGAAGATGAGAAACCTATTGTTCCTCCCAACTCTCTAGTTTAACCTCCCTTTTCTTTCCTGATGAGAAAATTAAAATTCAAAGGTGAAATGAATCACCAGGTGATTCATTAATGATAAAGCTCCAACTAAATCCTAGTTAGGTCTACCACCTCCTTATATACAATGTCCTCTCTGTCTCTGTCTCTGTCTCTCTGTCTCTGTCTGTCTCCCTATTTCTCTCTGTCTCTCTCTTGTCTCTCTCCCTCTTTTCCTTTCCCTCTCCCTCCCTCCCTTTCTCTGTCTCTGTCTGTCTCTCCTGCTCTCCCTCTCCCTTTCTTTTTCCCTCTCTCCCTCTCCCCCTTCCCTGCCTTCCCCCCTCCTACTCCTTCCCCCACCTCTCTCTGTTTCTCCCAAACTCAATGGATAGAGCATTGGACTTGAAGTTATGAAGACCTGAATTGAAACCTAATTTCAAATACTTTTTAGCAATGTGACCCCAGGCAAGTCACTTAATCTCTATTTGTCTCAGTTTCCTCACCTATAAACTGAAAATAATAATATCACCTACTGATGAGGGTCTAACCCTAAGACAAATGAGATTAGAATGAGGTGGCATAGCAGAGCTTTAGTGGAGGAAAGGAGGGGCAAGGGGGAGTTCCCAGTGCCAGTAGAGGTGGTTATGGGGTTCCAGGACAGGGAAGGGGAAGGAAAGGCAAAGGGGAGCAGTCCAATGCCAGGACAGGTGGCTGTGGAGACCCTCGCAGGGGAAGTGGAGGGGAGATGGTGAGGGGAGACCAATACCAGTAGAGATGGCTGCTGAATCCGCTGGGTTAGAAAGCAGGTGGGGGGTCAGCACCAGTAAAGATGGCTGTCAAATCTACACCAGATGGGTTCAATATCTTATAGGGTGCTTGTCAGTGATGGGTAACCTGGATTGCCTCTATTGGTCAAGGTGAGCTACTTGGGTGAAGTTCATTGAATGGTCCTAAGAGGGGAGGGAATCTCCGTCACTGGAGTGGAAGGACTGGTTCTTAGGAATGGTGTCCAGTCATGCAGGATGGGCTAAGGAATGGACAGTCCTGGTGTTCTGCCAGATTTTGCTGGGGCTTTGTTTCTGTTTGGACAGGTGCTGGGGGTGGGGTGGGCTATTCTTTTCAGTAGGGATTGGGACAAGCAGGGTTTTGGTCCTGCAGTCTATCACCTACCTCAGAGGGTTACTGTGAGCATCAAATATATTAAAATTTATAAAATGCTTTACAGATCTCTCAAAGTGTCATATAAAAGCTATAATTCTGGTTCTCTCCATATAACAGTGCTGTTTGTTATATATTACTATATTATTATAGTGTATCATCCATCTAACTTTCCAATTGCTTTGCATCCATCCCTGCTAACCATGGCTGCCTGCTGTCCCAGTTGGGATGCATGGCAGGAAATAGTACGTGGATATAAGGAGAAAAAAGGACAGAAAGCAGAGATGGTAAGATTCATTGTGAAATTGTTGCCCCAAACCGAGAAAGAAACTAAAGATCCTGCTCTATAACCAGAGACTTATCTGAGTGGCCTTGGGTGGTCATCGGATGTAAGGAACAAAACAGACTGGAAGCACGGCTTGTTAGCTCAAAGTGCTCCGAGGCACAATGGAGTCACCAGTTTATTATATAGAAAGTTAAAGATCCCCTTCCCCAAAAGCCCAAGAAAGTTTCTCACAGTTACAGAGAGTAGTATTTTTACTATAGTCAAAACAAAAGCCTTAGAAGCTTCCAGGTATAGATAAAAACCTATGCTAAACTATCAACTATATGTGTTATCATTAAGTGAAGTCTGGGACATTTTGTTAGGACAGAAAGCCCCTGAATTTCTCAGCCTTGATGGTATTAAACAACATTTTTGAGCCTCATTGTTTTACTTTAATTCTGGGCAAAATGCCCCTGCTAAGGGTTTGACCTTGGCTGTACCAGGCAGCTGCATTCTTGGCCAAAGGGAAACTGTGTTAACTCTCCTCCTGCTGGATTACTGAGAGCCCAAAGCTTTTTCAGTAAGACTTTATTGCTTTTTTTAAAGAAAGGTGTGAATTATGAAAGGAATCAAAAGAGGAATCTCAGATTTTTATTTTAGATATCCCATTCTAGTCTCGAACCTGAGAGGGAGAAAAGTCAATACACGGCTCTGTGGGTCTGTATTGATCTTTTGATGGGGTCCAGATAAAAATATCTATTTGAGATTCTAATTTCTCTTAATGGCTTCCTACAAGAAACTTAACAATCACAGGACCCCTGATCTGGGGCTGGACGTGACACCTAGTCCAATCTCACATTTTACAGATGGAAGCCTGAGGAAGTAATTAAAGGCAAAGGGAAGGCAGTGAACTAGATTGTCCCTGCTCTCAAGGCTGTTCATTGTGAATCAATGACTAAGGAAATTCTAGCCAACCCAAGAAGAGCCACAAAATGTTTGGTTTTTTGGTTTCCTCTATTTCCTTCCCATCCCATTCCCCCAAATTATGGGTTCACCATTGAATTCCACAACACAGAAAAATCTGGGTGGAGATTTGAGATTTTGGGATGCTATTATATTAAGGATTTGGGTGGGGGTTGGAATACTTTAGAAAAGAGGAAAATGGGAGAAAAGCAAAATTTCTTGTAAGTTGGTGATAAAAACCTATTGAATGTCATAGAAGCAGAAATAAAAGATATTTGGTTTGGGGGCAGCTGGGTAGCTCAGTGGAGTGAGAGTCAGGCCTAGAGACAGGAGGTCCTAGGTTCAAATCTGGCCTCAGCCACTTCCCGGCTGTGTGACCCTGGGCAAGTCACTTGACCCCCATTGCCCACCCTTACCAATCTTCTACCTATGAGACAATACACCGAAGTACAAGGGTTAAAAAAAAAGATATTTAGTTTCTTTAATTTTGTGCCTCTTATCAGACCACATCTGATGAGGTAATAATAAATGAAATAAGAGAAGTGTCTCCTTTTCTATGGTAAAAAGTAAAACCATCAAATCATAGAATATGCAGCTGTATTGAAAATTAGCTTCAAAGAAAACACAGTTTAGTCACAAGGGGACCCACTCAGTTTGAGAGGGGATTAAGAAAAGGTCCCCAAGTAGCCATTAGAGGACTCCACTTAGTGAGCTGGCTTATTAGCAGCTCAGTACTGAAGGAAGAATTTCCAAATGGGAGATGGTCCTCAATTTCAAGGCAAATTATGCAATGAGGAAAAATACCACTAGGATTGAGAAACACTGGGATTATTTAGAGATGACTGGGCAGGCAGATGGCAAATGGAGACAAAGGCTAAATGCAAACAAATGTGAAAATGTAGCTTGGCGATTCCCCCTTGTGAGCTTGTGCTCCTCACACTTGCACACACACACACACACACACACACACACACACACACACACACACACAAAGACAGTAAACTACTTTGCCTCTTGGGTCTTGTTCCTAAAGTGAGGGAATTGGACAAGATGGACTGTGAGTTTCCTCCTAACTCTAAGTCTTATGAGTTCCAAGGTTGACTGTTCATTTGAAGGCCAGTAAAGTTGAGAGAACTTTCCTAGTCTGATGAAGGAAAAGGCAGGGAATAAGCATTTATATAGCATCTAGTATGTTCCAGGCATGGTGCTAAGCACTTGAAAAAATATTCTTATTTGACCCTCATAACAACCCTACAAGGTGCTATTATCTCTACTTTACAGCTGATGAAACTGAGACAAACACAGGTAAAGTGACTTGCCCAGGGTCACATAACTAGTGAGTATCTGAGACTGGATTTCAATTTGGGTTTTCTTGACTTCAAGACTAACGCTTTATCCATCGTACCACCTTGCTCATTCCCTGTACCATACTGTGCTTTGGGGTAGGAAAAGTGTCTTCCTTCTATTGGTTGTCTCCGATTTATCCTGTAGATGACATATTTATACTTACTCTTTTGGATGTTGTCTCCACCATTAGACAGTGAGCTCCTTGAGAGCAGCAATGAAGGTTTTATTGTTTTGTTATTTATCATTCTTTGTATCTACAGCACTTGTGCCTGGCATTTAGATACTTAATAAGAAATCACAGCAGTTAGAGCACTAGACCTGGAGGTAAGAAGACCTGAGTTCAAATCCAGCCCAGGTACATACTAGTTCTATGTCCGAGGGCAAGTCACTAAACCACTGAATTCTTCAGATTCCTTATCTGTAGAATGGGGAAAATAATAGCAGCATCCACCTGCCAAGGTTATTGGGAGAATCAAATGAGATAATATTAGTAAAGCACTCTACAAGCCTTAAAATGCTACCAAAATGCTAGCTATTATTACTAATAAATACTTGTTGACCGACTGAAGAAGAGCTGGTTGCAAAGATTTGACGGGAACTCAAGCTTTACAGGATTACAGAGCTGGAGTTGGAAGGGACCGCAGAGGTCTTCTGGTCCCATCCTCTCCAGCTCAGGGAGGTCAGTCGACATATTTGAAACTCCATACATAGATAGGTAGCATCAGAGGCAAGTCCTTGCAATCTAGAGATCATCTTTCCCCGTATCATGCTCTTTCTCCACTTCTCAGAGCTGTCACCCCAGATGGCCTGGAGGAAAAGAATTCACTTCTCTGGACCTCAAGTTTCCTTGGCTTTAAAGTGAAGGGTTGGGCTGAATAATGTCAAAGTCCTTTTCGACTTTCAAACCTATGGAAGGTGAGAAGAATATAAAATAAATATGGTAGCCACAGGAAAATGGGAGAAGAGCAAAAATGCAATGACTGCCAGTCTTTAGAACTAACAGCAAAGCAGCCACACTCAAACAGCCTGGCCATATGGATTTTGACAGTACCTTTTTTCTAGTCTAGAAGGCAAAGCGCACCCACAAACACCAAGCACTTTAGGATTAGGAGTGATGGCTGATAATTTGCAAATCGGATCCTCCTCACTTCGAATAAACTCCCGAGAAGCACATGCTTTTGGAGAAGAGCCTGTGCTCAGAGATGTGTAGTTTATTTAGACACAATTTATGAAACATATTACAAGGTAAACAAATTGGATTCATTTATGAATCAAAGCCTCAAACCATGACAAGGGAAACACTATCCTAACATAACTGAAAATGCTCTTTCCCTTTTCTTGCTGAAAAAAAAAATGGTAGTATTGCTTCAATCAAATCAACCCCCCCAAGATATTTTTTTTCAAAAGAAAAATCATTGTTTCATTTTAAAAGAGAAAAATAGTGCAAAAAGAAAAAAAAAAGAAAAGCCAATTTTCAACAGAGGCTAGCTATCCTCTCTGCTGACTGCACAGCACAAAACACTTTGTGTAGGTATTCCTCACTTGGGTAGCTACAATACTGACTGTAAATTGAATTGAAGTGAAGCAAATTCTATTTTTTATTACTCTTCATTAGGAAATGTAAAATTTTTGCCCTTGGCAATGGTCCAGTAATTAAAGGAAGTTTTAATTTTTGAATTAAGAAGGGATGGAGAGGAATCAGATCCATGGTCCATTAAATATTATATCCGTCGGCAGCTGGGTGCCTCAGTGGAGTGAGAGTCAGGCCTAGAGACAGGAGGTCCTAGGTTCAAACCCGGCCTCAGCCACTTCCC
Organism: Gracilinanus agilis; assembly: GCF_016433145.1. Taxonomy (NCBI): domain Eukaryota; kingdom Metazoa; phylum Chordata; class Mammalia; order Didelphimorphia; family Didelphidae; genus Gracilinanus; species Gracilinanus agilis. The sequence goes on along the minus strand of NC_058132.1, from coordinate 650,783,932 downwards.
GGCTGTGTGACCCTGGGCAAGTCACTTGACCCCCATTGCCCACCCTTACCAATCTTCCACCTATGAGACAATACACCAAAGTACAAGGGTTAAAAAAAAAATATTATATCCGTGAGCATATATTTAAAGGAGAAAGGAATGTGAAGTGATTTAGGTGCCTGTTGATTGGGGAATGGATAGACAAAGTATTACGTGAATATAATGAAATATCATTGTCCAGTCAGAAGTGAAGGATTCAGAAAAATATGAGTACATTTCAGTAAACTGATGAGGAGTGAAATTAATGAAACCAGGAAAAAAATTATGCACGATGACAACAATTTAAACAAAAACCACCAAGAGAACAATGGATCATTGGCTCATGCGACCATGATCTCAATTTGAAAAGGATTCTGGTGATTACCTAGCCCAGGTCTCTCATTTTACAGATGCAGAAACTGAGGAGCAGAGATAGGAAGGGACTTGCTGGAGATCCCACAGGGGATAAGTGGAAGACTTTGAAATTTGAACTGAGGTAATAATCAATATCGTTCCTGGAGAAAATAAGGAAACACCCCTTCTTCTTGGCAGAAGGCTACATGTACAGAATGTTGAGTACACTGCCAGAAATGGTAGCTGAATCAACTGGTTTTGTTGAAATGTTTTCTTTGGCTAAAAGGTTTCAAGGCTGGGAAAGAAAGGGAGAAGCTGTTGGGGATATCCAGAAATGACTATAATGTCCAAACAAAAGGCAACAATACAAAATTGTAAAAGGATGTGTTTTCCAATTTTTGCAATATTTTTCTGACCCTGGAATTGTCCTTTCTTTTTATCAAAGCCTATTCTGGACTTTTTACCTAACGATATTCATTCAGTATGCATTTATTAAGCAGCTATAATGTGCCAGGCGATGGGGATACAAAGGTAATCTCTTACCAAAAGATTCCAAAAAATGAAAGAAAGAAAGGAAGGAAGGAAGGAAGGAAGGAAGGAAGGAAGGAAGGAAGGAAGAAAAAAGGAAAGAAAGAAAAAGAATTATGCAGCACCATATAAGCCTTACAATGCTGGGTCCCAGTATGTCTGCGATTCAGCATCCATATGGCTCATTCTAGCTTAAATCACACTCAGGGTGTCACAGTACCCATGAGGAGGTGATAGATTTCAATACTTAAATGTACCACCATGTAAAAAAGGCGACCTGAATGAGCAACATAACAAACAAAACTCACTGACAAACACTACTGTGGAATAGAAGTCTGAAAAGAGAAAAACAAACATTGAACCCCTGGGGTATTGTGGCAACAGAAACAGTTACCCCAGAGGAATCTGCATAAGAAAGTGCCTCTATTTTTAACATAATGAGATTTGCAACAAGGTCAGGAGATAGATATTTTCCCACAAGTTAATGTGAGAATTTACTTTTTACATACCTGCTTCTTGTTCAGTCAGTTTTCAATAAAGTCTGACTCTGTGACCCGATTTGGGATTTTCTTGGCAAAGATACTGGAGTTGTTGGCCATTTCCTTCTCCAGCTTATTTTATTTATTTTGAGGAAACTGAGGCAAACAGTGTTAAGGAATTTACTGAGGGTCACACAGGAAGTGTCTGCAGCCAGATTTGAACTCAGTTCTTCCTGACATTAGCCTTAACATTCTATTCATTGTGCCACCTAGCTTATATCTCTCTACTAATTCATTAAAAGGAAGGGCTTTTATTATTTTGGTGGTGAGATTTGGGAGTAGAATGGGAAAGAAATAACAATACTTAAAAAAGAACAAAGAATTAATATATTATTTAAAATAAACAGATGATTGGAGAAAGAAGTTCAGAATGAGACACCAACAACTACGGGAGTGTTAGAAAATACAAAAGCAAGCTATATTTAGTGGAAATTCACATATTCACAAGTAATCCTTTTTCCCTCTTTCTTGGACAGGCTATTAATATTTGTCTGACTAAATAATGACCATAAAAAGAAAAATTAAAAAGGGTTCAATGGTGAGAATGTTGGTGAAAGTTCTACCAAAGACATACCTTACCCAAACACAATTTAATCTGGGCCATCCCTAACGGGTAATATTTTATTTGTACTCAGGTCGTAGCTCATTCCCATTGGAGTTATGCCTTCTGATGTACCCTGGAAGAGGAGAAAAAAGAACTAGGATAGATTTTTTTTCAACCTTTATCTTCTGTCTTAGAATTGATACTACGTACTGGTTCCTCAGCACACAGGCTAGGCAATGGGAGTTAAGTGACTTGCCCAGGGTCACAAAGCTAGGAAGTACCTGAGGCCAGATTTAACCAGGACCAGGGTCTGGCTCTCAATCCACCGAGCCACCTTGCTGCCCCCATGGCGGATTTCGATCAAGCTTTATATTTTGGTTCAGTCATGAAGACTTTAGATGAACATCTATTTTAGAACTCATAAAACAAAGAAGATTCAAGACTATTGGAAGGAGTATGTGAGCATGACATCACATATGGAAGACAGGACTATCTATCACAAAACCACTTCAGACACTTATGAGCGAGGCACCGCTGGGAGATAAAGACCCCCCTAGGCTTAATACAGGGGTTACTGTGAGGCTCCGTGAGGCAATGGGGGTAAGTAATTGGGAACCTTTCTTCTGCCATCTCAGCCTCTGGGCAGAGCGGGCTCAAAGTGGTGATGGCCAACAATCTCCCCACATCCCCTTCTCTGCCAATCTCAGGTCTGGGTATGTTATTGCCGGTGGATGGTGAGTCAGGGGCTGTTCCCTTACTCATTGGGAAGGATAAAATCAATGGCGGCTGCTACTCCCAGTTCCATTTGCTGTATGGCCCTTTGATGGCTCTCCTGACATTGGAATTTCACGGGAGAGTAAGAAAGATCAGGGGTGCCACCCATTCAATGTGCCCTTGCTATCCAAGTCAGAGAGAGGATCTGTAGCCCCTCATCTGTCTAGAGACCATCCCAGGTCTTCTACCTCATCTGAAAGCACCAGGAGAAAGAAAGAGCACCTTAGTATAACCTCTTCCTTCAGCTCTGCAACCAGTTACAAGACTTTGCTACATCCTGGAATGCACCAATAGAAAACTAGATATCTGTGCATTTTCCAGTGTGGAGAGAGGGACCCTTCCACCCCATTGTGCAACTCCAGAAACAGATCCAACAAGATTCCAGAGGCTTTTCTAATACCAGGCAGACCACATCTACACATGCTTTCAGAATCTGGCCTCCCCTCGTTAGACTAACCCATCATCAGGTTGTCTTCATGGGGAGGAATTTTTGGCCAACTCTTTGGATAGTCTACAAATCACAAAGAAGACATCACCTGCCTTGGTGATGGTGAGCAGCAATGAAATCACAGATTCATTAACTTTTGACATTTACATTTGATTAACAGATATTATCTAATTACAGCTTATTTTATATTTTAATTTTTATTGAACTCACTTGTTTTAGTATCGCTTTCCTGTGGGGAATCTATCTCTCCTCTCTCTCTATTGAGTTATTCTTGTTACAAAGAACAAAATGGTGAGGAAGGGGAGACATTCAGTAAAACTAACAAATATATTATCCAAATGTACTAGTGCTTGGGGTCAAACAGACATAGAAACCTGACCACTAAACTGAGGATCTCTGGAGGGCCCAAATGGATTTAGAAAACCAAATGTTAACATTATGACTCTGTTCTATTGTTTTTTAATTCATTAAATTAAATTAATTTAATTTTTCCAGATTAGGTATCAAGTAATTACATTACAATTTTTAGTATTTGTTTTTGGACATTTTGCAATCCCTGTTCTCTCCCTTCCTCCTATCCCTCCCCACTCCTCAAGAAGGCCGGTGATATGATATAGGTTGTACATATATTATCATTTAACACATATTTCCATGTTTGTTATGTTGTGAAATAAGACATGTATTGCTTACACTAGAGAAAATTCATGGAGAAAATAAAATGAAAATGTTAAGTTTTAATCTGCATTCTGCTTCTGTTCCTTCTATGGTGGTGGAGTGCCTTTATTTCACAATTCCCTTGGCGTTATCCTGGACCCTTGCCTTGTTAGTAATAGCTAAGTCATTCAGAGTTGATCATCCTATGATAGATAGATAGATAGATAGATAGATAGATAGATAGATAGATAGATAGATAGATAGATAGATAGATGTATAGACAGGAAGAAAGAAAGAAAGAAAGAAAGAAAGAAAGAAAGGAAAAATATTATTCTGGTTCTGTTCAGTTCATTTTACATCACTTCATATAAGTTTTTTCCAGGTTTTTTCATGATCATAATATTTGCACAATAGTATTCCATGAACAATTCCCAATTTAATTTTATTTTGGTTTGCACTGGGTAGTTTTTCCATAGCAATGTACCTAGAACAGAGGTCGAACTGAAGAGAATACAATTAAATTTCTTTAGGAATCTTTATAATTCAGACTACTTATTAGCACTGCTTTTGAGGTCCTTTAACATCAAAACTAAAAAAGAAATAACCACAAAATTACCCAGAACATGAAATATCCAGTAGAAACAAAGGAAGTCTAATACTGATGGTTGGCCAAACCTATTATCTCCTTCACGTCTTTTCCATATTGAACCAAAATAAAAAATCAAAATAAGAAAACAAGCCAACCTCCCAGGCCAAGAAGCCATGACCACTCTATCCCCTAAAGATTTGGGAGTAACAAAATCCATGCCTGGTTATCAACAGACCCTGACTGCCTAAGGAGATCCTTTTACAAGACGGAAGACTTAATTCCAAGGAAGCTCTGTGAAGGGTGGATGCTTGCCCAGCCCTGCTGGAAAGAAGCTTTCTCAAATCAGAAATCATGGACAGTCAGGTTGTATAGACCCATCCACAGGCTTATGAGGGTTTTCCATTAAAAGCCAATAGCTTTTTTATAAATGATGATCAAAATGAACATCCAGCAGCAGAATCAACTTTTAGGTATTCTATAAACAATAAAAATAACCCTTGCAGAAGCCTTTATCAAGTAAGATATTTGTAGGAATTAAGGGACTATTAGGGGAATGCATAAGATTTTTGTGAAAATAGGATATTCTGATTAAATGAAGGAGACCAGACTTCACGACCATTTGCCTGGACATATCAAGTGGTGTAAACTTGAGAAGGCAGAGACGACATAATCTCCTTCGTGGCGTGTGAAAACGCTTCTCCTAGCTCACAAGTGTCACATTAACTGAATTTTTGCTCTCATCAAATGTGACTTGGGATCATCTTATGATTTGCAGTCATCGAAATTTCCATATTAATTATTACAAATAATCACATTAATTGGAGCTTTCTGTAAATCTTATTATTTTGGAAACCTCCACGGGTATTAAAAAAGATGGGATGCAGTACGAATTTATTTCTTGGGTCAATAAATGGGACGATGATTTGAGTTGAAAGACAGCCTGCTGGAGACAACGGCAAGCTGCTTTGAAGCAGGCAGACAAGACCCACCTCAGAGTCATACTAGCTGTGACCTTAGGCTAGTCCCTTTACTCCTCACTTCTCCAGGTAGCTCTGACACTATAAGGTGAAGAGAAGTTGCTACCAAGCATTGGTAAAGGGGGGGTTTTCTTATCCGGGAATGTCCCATGTCGATGAAATCACACGTAAAGCCATTATAGGTATTATTTGAATAATCATGATTGCTACACTATTAAAATAACAATAGCTAATTGTTTTCACTCTGTAAGATATGAGAGGGAATGAGTTATAAAATACCACTCCTGTACCTAGGATCTGTGTGCCAAAGGGCAAGAGTCACTTTAATCACCCTCAGCCTCAGTTTCCTCATCTTTAAAATGAAGGAGTTGGACTCAATGATCTCTATGGCTTTTTCCAGTTCTAGCTTCATGTTCTTTTTTCTAAAGTGCTACTTGTATATATTCTCTCATTTGATCCCCAAAACACCCCCTGTGAGTTAGCTGGTAGTGTCATCCATTTAGAGGAGAAAAGAAGGAAGCAAACATTTATTAAATGCCCACCGTGTGCCACACACACAAATGCTTTACAAATATATCATTTGATACAATCCGGTAGTTAGATTCTAGTATTATCCCAATTTTACATTAGAGGAAACTGAGGCACATCCAGATGAAATGCCTTGCCCAAGTAGTATCTGAGGTAGGACTGATCTTCTGATTTCCAGTCCAGTTCCCCATAATACCAAAATGGAATCTCTATGCACTGGTGCTGATGGAGAGCTCATCTAGTCTTCCTCCCTCCCCTGACTTCATCTTCCCTGGCCCCATTCCTCCCCACCTTCTGTCAGTCATAGCTCTTGGGCTAAATGGACATTAGAGGTGACCCAGTACAACTCTCTCCTTCTATAGATGAGGAAACAGAAATCTAGAGATGGTAATTAGTTGGATGAACTTAGGAACAAGGTGGCACATGCTGAGCTGAGAGCTGAGATTTGAATCTGGGTCCTCTGGCTTCAAAGCTACTAGTTGTTACCCTTGTATTGCCTCTCTGCACCAGACTTAGTTACCTGGGGGCAAAGGTGGCAGGAGGTGGAAAGATGCTCAGAGCTTCAGTTGTCTTATTTATGATAATAGCTATTATGGATTAGAAGCAAGACTTGAACTCAGGTCTTGTTGCATTAAAGGCTGGACCTTTACCCTCTTCACCATGGCACCTTCACCCTTTCATTTTATAGCTGAAAAGGCAGAGATTCAAAAAATAGAATTTAAGCCCATAGACTCCCCTCGTCCACATTTAGGTTTTAATTCCACTATATTATACTGCCTCTCAATGAATATAAGGTAGACACTAGGATAATACCTAAATGTAAGATAAAGAATGGAAAGGGGAAGAATATCTAAGAATTTTCCATTCTAATTTTGATATAGAACAGAAAAACCAAATAATTAGTTCATAAATCTGAACTGAATAGGACCTAGAGGCCATCTTGTCTAAACCTCCCATTTTAGAATAAAGGAAACTGAGGCCCAGGGAAATAAATTATTTTGACCAAGGTCAAACAGATAATAAATGTCAGAGATGGGATTCAAATCCATGTTCTCCAGTTTAAAAACTAATGCTTTATCCAGTATCAGAATAAATTTCTAAACTTGTTCTTTTAACAGATAAAAGTAAAATAATACATTAAAAATATATTAAATAAATAAAGCTATATAAATACATATTTTTTTTATTTTTTTAAGCCCTTAACTTCTGTGTATTGACTTATAGGTGGAAGAGTGGTAAGGGTGGGCAATGGGGGTCAAGTGACTTGCCCAGGGTCACACAGCTGGGAAGTGTCTGAGGCCAGATTTGAACCTAGGACCTCCCGTCTCTAGGCCTGGCTCTCCATCCACTGAGCTACCCAGCTGCCCCCTGGCATATTTTTAAAGTTTTTCCTTTAAAAATAGTTTTTTCTTTTCCTTTTCTCAAAGTTTCCTAAGAAAGAAAGAAAGATAGCATATGTAATAGCCAGCTAGAGAATCACTCTTGAATGAGTAAACTTAGACCACTCTGACCAAATATGCCAAATCCAGCGGCCTTAATCACCATGAAAATGACCCAGCTATGCCCGTTAGAATGAAACATATTATTATAGTGTACTTAATTACTGTTTTTCTCTCCACAATTTTACTCAAACTATGGAGGCTTCTGGAAAAATACTGCAGCAACCCTTCTGGACTTGCTCTCCCAACCCCGCGTTTGCACTAGAAACTTGGGTGCCCAGAGAATTCTAGGAGCAACCCAGAGGAGTTGGGGGGGGGGTGAATTGAACCAGATCTAGTATCCCCCATTATGCTTGTCCTCCACTGATGTTCAATGAAGCAGCCAGAGTTAATTCGATTTAACTAAATACTATGTATGAGGAGAACATTTAGCACCAAAAAAGCTGGGGATCTACTCTGGGTCTCAGAAAAAGTAGGCTGAAGTTTAGAGACCATATGTGGCAAAGAGACGAGTCTCAGCGGACTCTTTGGGGAGTTCTTTTTTTCTCTCCTTTTTTTGGTGCTTGTTTTTTCCCAGTTCCCCTCGGGTTTGGCTGGCTGTGGGACTCTGAGGCCTGAAGCCCTTGGAGCATCCTGAAGTTGCCTTCTCTCCCCCCCAAGGAAGCCTCACGCCGTGAATCTGCCTTTTCTTGGTTGTCTAGTTAATCCCAGCGAGACACATTACTTGTTGCAGGTCCATTCTCTCCAATGATGTGATCGGTGGTGGTGGGGCGAGGGACGCCGGCACATTCTCCCTCCTTTCTGCGTGTGCTACACGTCGTCATCTTATTTCATTCAATGGCTCAAAAGTACTTTAGCCTTCAATTTAAGGATTTCCTTTACCTTTGATTGATTAAGTAGACCTGCACATTCGTTTACCTGTAGATTACACTTTTCATCAATTAATTCAATCTACATTTCTCTTCTATAATGATTAGGGTTGGCATATAGGACATCCCCATTACAGAAAGGAATAACGTGAATAATTGAATGATTTTTCTTAATTCCTATGCAATTAAGCATATTCCACTGAGTCGTTATGCTATGATAGCTTCACAATTTTGGAGGTCGAGTTTTATAAATTTATTTCGCCTTTGCCCCATCAGTCACCTCATTTTCATAAATTCTTTTCACCTTTTAATATATTAAGTCATCCTTTCCCTTGCCCAATGCCATCAAAGTCCGAGTTTTGAGCCTGGGTTTCTAGGTCCACAAGGAAATTGGTCGAGATTTCTACCAAGGTCCTGGGACTTCATTTTGGGAAATGACTGTAGGCAGGCTACGCCAGAGCATTGCTGCCATTTTGTTTGTTCCACTGATTAAGGTCAAGAAAATCCTTTGAACTATATTAGGAAGTGAGAAATCACTGTGCTGTGGACTGCAAAGGGAATCCGTGGAGTAAGCGGAGAGAGAGGCCAGTCACAATGGTAATCCCACTTAATACCTGTTGTCCTGCTGACCTTTGCAGTCAAACCCCAGCGGATGTGTTCCCAGGTCAGCATTTTCTTCTTCTGTTTCCAAGTACATCTGTTTTGTTCTATTTTTTCCCTCTTTCTTTAAATTGGAAGCACAGTTAGTTTTTAATTTTCCTTCTTAGGAAAATGGGTGCAATTCATACGTGTTTTTATACAAAGACATACATGGACAGAAAAAAAAAAAAAGAAAACGGATGTCTTTGTTGTGCAATACAGATGAGAGAAAGGCAAAGGAGAGGCTAAACATTAAATTGGAACCTACTGTGGAAAGTTAATATTAATCTGGACTCCTTTTTGGAACCCCAAGACAACTTTTGGATTTTAAAGGAGAAAAAAGTTTGTTCTTAAGACTAAAGCTACCAACTTCCTTCTCCCTCCTTGGCAAAGCAGTTCCTTGTTGATCTGGAAACAAGCCTCTTGAATGGTGAAGCAATTCTGTGAGCCAGGCAGAGTCAGAGGGAGAAGAGTGCCCTGTGTGCTCTGCGGCCATTCCAAATGTCTCCTGCTGCTCCCTGTCCAGACTGAGGGCAGAGTCCTCCGATCAAAGTGGCTTGGGACACTGATGGAGGGGAGGAAATCCCTCTCTTTCCTTGGAATGGCCCAGTCTGGTACCAGGAGAAGCTGTCTAAGACAGTGACCAGCCACGCCTGGCTAGTGCTTTTTCTTTCTCTGGTCTACTTTTTATAATATCATAACATAATAATATGATACATATTATTATTTAATAAATAATTACAAGTTAAGATAGTCTCCAGAAAAATTTAATCCTAACACAAAAACACCAAAAGAACAAGAAGAGAAGTCCCTGCAGCCTACTGGGTGAAGCTACTATGAAAGATGCTTAAATAGAAATGGGGAGGAATTGCTCAGGATGGCCAGGCATGGAAGGAATGAGGGGCAAGTTCTCAGAGTCTGAATGGGCATTGATTAGGTGATAGATTAGTCTGGATATAGACATAATTCCTAGAACACATTTCTAGCAATTAGAAAGGAATCTCTGTGTCTGCATCTTATCTCTGGGGTGAGGGATTTCTTGCTGTCTGATGGTGGTGGTGGTGTTTGCCCTTCATTTTCAGAGGACCCGTGACAGCGAGGGCGCGATCGTGGCTGCTGCATGAATTCGATTTCATCGCGGGAGAGTTGCACAAAGTCATTGGCTTCTCTTCCAGCGTTATCAAAGTCCGGTGGCAAGACAGAAGTCAAGTGGAGGTGTCTGGTGAAGTCCTGGTATGTCATGGATAACCTCAGTGCCTCGGATGTCTGACTAAGTTATAAGCACTTCCCGTTGCCCACTGAAGCCACCTCCATGACTGTTGGAACAAATGGGCCACCTCCAGCCCTTCTGCTGAGAGAAGTCTTCCCATGCTCAAAGAAGACGTGACTCACCAATAGGTTTGATGCTGGTCAGTTTCCTTCAACCCGATTGGATCCATTTGCCCAGATGGTTCACCAGGATGTGGCCACTGCATGCTGCAACTTCTTGGAGCCCCAGGCGAGAGCTGGGTGCCAGGTAGACCCCAACGGAGGACGAGAAGCTCTGAAAAGGGCTCCGCGAGCCCTCACCCAGAGGTGGTTGTCTCTCTTGACACTCATACAACAAAAGAATAATAGTTTGCTCATGTATATTCCACTAGAAAGCCACCTTTTGGGGCCTTATTTCTTGTCATCTAGATTATGATACCGGGATATGATTTGGGATCCTAATCAACATTTTTTTAATGTTAAGAATCCCTAGAAGTGAAAGGAGCAGAACCTGGAGAACTTTAAACACAGAGACGGGTACACGGTGGCACAATCGAATGTCATGAACTCCTCTACTAGCAGCAATGCAAGAGGAGAAAGAAGACTGTTACATCCAGAGAAAGAACCATGGGAGTAAAAACACAGAAGAAAAACATATGACTGATCACATGGGTCGATGGGGATATGATTGGGGATGTAGACTCTAAACGATCCCCTAGTGCAAATATCAATAATATGGAAATAAGTCTTGATCAATGACACGTGTAAAACCCAGTGGAATTGCTTGTTGGCTATAGGAGGGTGGTGGGAGGAAGGGAGGAAAAGAACATGAATCGTGGAACCGTGGAAAAATATTCTAAATCAATTAATTAAATAAATTTTTTCAATTAAAAAAAAGAATCCCTAGAGATATTCCCAGATACCCAGAAACATTCCCGCTAGCTTTTCAAGTCTAGAACTGAGGTGTGTGTGTGTGTGTGTGTGTGTGTGTGTGTGTGTGTGTGTGTGTGTATTGAGGTCAATATCCCTCCTTGTCTCCATGCTGCCAATATGTTTTATTATGGAAATCCCCTGAAATAGTTAAATGGTATCTACTCTAGAAGGGTTCATGGCTTCTGCCAAGGTAAATTAAATGTTCAGAACTTGACTTTTTCAATAAACACTGTAGCCTTTGTGTGCACTTAATAAGGTAGAAATATCAATACTTACATACACATAATCATATGTTTTTCAAGCTATATTTATTACTCCTGGAGTCAAGGGAGTAGGTTAGTTGGGTTCTATCCAAGAGAAAGCCAGCCTCAATTGCTATTCTTTCACGATGAACATAGTTTAAGGATTGGGGGTGGGAGTGAGGGGAAAGTGAACAAAAGGGTTTGGGCCTGTGATTTGGGAAAATTTCTAGTGAGGAAACTTTTAAAAATGCAGCTCACAAGCCCTTAGTCAATTTGCAGTCTTAGAGAGTTGCTGGATCTCATCCAAAGTCACATAGTCAGAATATGAACTGAAAATGATCTTCAGAATCCATAGATTTTGTAAACTGTGTTACTCTTCTTGTAGCTGCTGCTGAATATGTGGAAAAATCAGTGTTGGCTGCAAATCTGAAAGGGTTGGAGCATCCTCCCAAATCAGACTTTGGATCCTTGGTGCCTCGAGTCCCATGACTTCATCCTGCAACCTGAAGTCTGAAATTCATACAGACATGGCACCCACTTTCAAGTATTCCAACCCATAAGGTCAGCCTGTCTCTGAGGCCAGATATCTAACCATGATGTATGCTGACTTTTCATTTAAAGCTAATAACGTTTTATTTATCCAATCTATTGCCCTAGTTTGATACCTACGAAGACTGATATGATTGTCATGCAGAAGCTCTTCTTAATTTGATGGCTGTGAATTTGTTTTTTAATTTTTTTAATAATTTTATTATAATATACTTAAATTCCTTTGAAATCCCAGAGGTTTTATTTTATGCATTCAAAAGCATATTTCTAAGAATGGATCTTTAGGCTTCACCAAATTACACGAGGGATCCTTAGAAGAAAAAAAAAAGATTAAAAACCTCTGGTCTAAGGTCTAGAAAATCAAACTAAAACTAATGCTGCAAAGTGGAAGTGTGACATCAGAAGACAGAAATCTTTCAGCTCTGAACCTGAGAGGTTGTAGTTGGAGGAGCAAAGCTTTGAGAACTCGTGCACTGAGAAACATTCAAGTAATTCTATTCCCTTCAAAAATGGAAGTTTTTTAAGTCCAAGTTGTGACTATGCTAAAACCTCATTAAACTTTGTAGTCATTTACTAGCTGGCTGACACCAGGAATCATTTTTTTTTAATTCACTTGATCTCAGTTTCCTCATCTATGAAAAGGATTATTGTGAAGATCAAGGGCAATAGCACTCAGATATATACATATTTTATATATATGCAAGTATATAGTGTATGTTTTGTGTGTGTTCTTCATCTTTCATTTTGAAGAGTGCCAGTGATATCATGGGGTGATGACTTGTGTATGCACTGGATTTCAGTGAGGCAGAGTTACACAAAGTTGTCATCCTCCCTCTTCCAAAGTCATCAAAGTGCTGTGGCGAGACAAAAGTCAGGATGTCTACAAATGGCCTGGGATGCAGTGGATGACCTTGGCATCTTCAATCTCTCTCTCTCTCTCTCTCTCTCTCTCTCTCTCTCTCTCTCTCTCTCTCTCTCAAAGAGAGAGAAAGATATAAAGATAGATAGGATAGATAGATAGATGATAGATAGATAGATAGATAGATAGATAGATAGATAGATAGATAGAT
>NC_058132.1:650761973-650770981 GCF_016433145.1 Gracilinanus agilis | reverse complement strand
CAGATAGATAGATAGATAGATAGATAGATAGATAGATAGATAGATAGATAGATGGGTAGATGGATAGATGAATAGATGGATGGAGACAGAGTCAGAAAGATAGACAGATAGATATAGATGAATAGATAGATAGATGGATAGATGGATAAATAGAGAGACAGACAGTCAGAAAGAGAGAGAGAGAGAAATGAATGGATGGATGGGTGGTTAGATGGATAAATAGAGAGACAGACAGAAAGATAGATAGAGAGAAATAATGGATGGATAGATGGATAGAGACAGACAGACAGATAGATAGATAGATGGATAGATGGTAGATGACAGACAGATAGGTAGATGAGAGGTACATAGATACATCGATACAGAGAGAGATTGAGGGATTAGATATAGATTTATATACACATATATATATATACATATTTTAAACATATATAAATGTGTATATGAGATATCATTGTGTCTAAAGGAGCTGGCCTTAAAGGCAGAAAACCTGGGTTGTTGAATTCTTATCTTTGAGGCATACTATCTGACATCAGGTAGGCATTAAATCACCCTTTGCTCAGGCAGTTTTCTAAGATTATAAATTGTAGAGAAGGCACTGAGCTGCCTGTAGAGGTGTTTCCCTCACCTAGATGTTCTCTATACCAAAGAAATCAAATCTAGTTTCAATACCATCATGAGTATCATTTTGCAAAGCTGTCCATTGAAAGTATATCTTCTTGAGCCCAAGTTTCTAAAGTGGTCCATGGTTCAATATCATGTTAATAATGGGAAAAAGTCAGAAATACTCTTGCCATGTGGCATATGAGTTGGTATAAATCCCCAACTCTCTTTCCTTGGCTCAGAACACTCAGCAAGCTGACTTTCAGTATTTGCCTTACAACAGGGAATTTTCTTTTACAGTTTTCCTGCTAGGGATGGCCCTCTGAGAAGTTCAGAGGAACTAGGTTGGGTAATTGAAAGTAAGTTCAGTTGGATAGATTATTGTCTGAAGTGCACTGGAGGAGGGACTTTTCATACTTTGAGTTCCACTTACTGCCAGAATCCCATGTCTCCCACATATCAATGCATATAATTGTTTGCATAAACCTTTCCTAAATTAGAATGAAAGTCTGGTAGTTGGGGAGAACACCTAGCCTGGAATCTAACTTAGAGACCCTCAGACTCTGGGATGCTGCGATAGCAAGACCCACAGAAATGTGGAAGCTTCCTCTCTTGATTTTTTGGAATTTCCAATGTTAGAGCCTGCAGATGAATCCTCACCTAAAATGACGGAATAAACACTGAGCCAAGCAAGGAAGTGAGGTTCATTTAATAGGGCCATCCATCAATGTTGAATCTCGTAAGGATAGAGGGATAAAGGAAAATGCAAATGTTGTCTCTAAAAAGGAGAGAGGAGAATTTAGCCATGAACCCTGGGGAAAGATTCTAGAAGTAGAAGACCACTTTTGCATTTTCCCTTATCCGTTATCCCTCTATCCTTACACTCTGACCAGACAGTGTCAGGGAAAGACAAACGCAGCGTGGAGGGCTACCAAGAAGGGGCAGCAGTGGGAAAGGCCACAGCTTGAAGTATTTAAATGCCTAAAATTTCAATTTGTGTTAGGAATCTGTATGAAATGTCAGATTGCTCCTTTGGGAAGTAATTAGAACATTTCACTGACAGAATTTAGTATAAAATATTTTCACCTAAATTTAGGATTCAAATTCTAGCTTCACTCCTCAGAAAGGGCATTAATTGGATGCAACTTTGTGCTTTATGAATCCTTACTTTTTTCTTTAACTTTTTGCATTCCAGAGCCAGGATTCAAGCAGTCCCTGGGCTTCAATGGCACTCACTGTTTGGCATTTGCAAACCTGGAAAAACCCATGCTTTGGATGGATCCAAACTGTTTTGTTGGAAGTCTTCCATTTAAGCAAAAAATGCTATGCTGTGATGAGAATGATGATAAATGGTTCCCAGAAAAGCTATAAATGAGGATTTATTCTATGTGCAGGTCGCTGATCACCAACTAGAAAGAAAAAACCACCATGAAGAACCAGCATGAATGTTTTATTGTCAAATCTCACACCCTCTCGCATTCGAATAATCAAATCCATGTATGCAGTTGGAGAACAGATCAAAGAAGCCCTCTGAACACATGAAAAGAATTGACATTTTTCCAAATGGAGACATCATAAGGATCAATGACTTAGAGGCAGCGAGGTTGCACCGTGAATAGAGTGCCAAGCCTGGAGGTGGAAGAACCTGGGCGCTTCCTAGATTCTCCCCATGATATGCAATTCTGAACCCAGTTTGCCTACTCTTGGCTTTCTGTCTTAGACATGTTACTATGGCAGAAAGTAAGAGTTAAAAAAAAAAAGAACCAATGACTTATAAATGTACTCGGAGAGGCCTGATGGCAAGGCACAAAGTGACCTTATACAAGCTATAGGCAGAAAGCACCAGCACGGCACATACGACCCACTCCAGCCAGCTCCAGCAGCATCGTAGGACATATTTTTGGAAGGACAAATTAGTTTTAAACAATGACTCAAATGTCTACAGCACAGATAGGGTGTTCTTTAACACCAGACGCATGTCTTTTTCCATTCACATTTCCTGGAAAAAAAGTACATTCATGGCAGCCAGTGCATGAATAATCAAATTCCTTTTCATGAATGGTGAACCTCAAGAGGTACCGAATTTCACTCTGGATAAACAGCTTTGGATGCTTCTCTGTGGCCTGCGTGTACCTATCAAGCACTGCCGTTCTTTAAAACAGGCCACACATACACACGCACACGCACACGCACATGCACACGCACACACCAGTGAAATAATAGATCTGGAGTCCTCAAACAAAAATGTTTTTGAAGGAAAATATGTGTGGTGTGATGATTTTCTTCCCTATCCTCCATTGGGATCATCTGTTTCACCAATCTGCCATAGAACCCAAATTGGGAGATGTTGTACTCAAAGATCACTGCAAGGATTCAGTAGTGGGTGACGAGGCTTCTTGGCTCAAGCGAGAAGATGCTCAGGACTCCCTTCCATCCAGGAACAGATTCTAGGCTTGCTTCATCCCAAAGTGGGCAAGCCAGTTACTAGGCAAAGCAGTGGGTCAGGGGTTGGGCTGGAGGCTGAGTTCAGAGTCATTCAGCCAAACAGACAATAAACATTTAATTAGCACCTACTATTTGCCAGATTCTGTGCTAAGCACTGGGGATACGTTATGGCTTTTTCAATGACTTTAAATTGTGTCACATTTAAATAGAAATAGTATTCTTATCCATTTTAAGAAAAATTAGACATGCATTTCTTATATCATTTTAAATACTATTGGGAAATTTTCAAAACAATATTTTACAAATAATAAATTATTAGGAGTCCACATGAATTGCCAACTGAACCAATCAGCCTTTAGCATTTCAAAGTCAAGAAAAACACCCTAGAAGATTCTAATCCTAGGCATACACATTCTCTCTTGGCATCTATTAAATGAGGAAATACAACTATAATTATATTATAAATGAGCAAGTCAAGGTGTCAAGATGTAAGTCAATCAGTTTCAGAATTTTGGCTGGTCATATTTAAAGCAAAGAAGAAATGGTAACATCCTCATCTGCATTAGGATTAGGGTTTGAAATTTTTATTTGTTTGTTTATTTTAAAACCATTATTTTCTGCCTTAGTATTACTTCTAAGACAGAAGGTTAGTAAGAGTTAGGGTTAAGTGACTTGTCCAGAGTCAAACAACTTCAAAGTGTTTGAAGTCAGATTTGAACTTAGTTTCTCCCAACTCCAGGCTTGGTGCTCTATCCACTGGGCTACCTGGCTGCCCTGGATTTGGAGATTTTAGCTGGACCTAATAGGCAGGCTAAGGACAAGACAGGAATAATACCAGGAAGTGGTAGTCCTTCACATGGCTGAGTGGTTGCTCATGGGGATACCAAGCCATGAAGTAAGGACAAGGTGTAGAAAGTAAATCTCCTTTGTCAGAAATATACCCAACGGTGGGACCCTCTACTCTGCAATTGCCTTCATTCGGGTCACTGACTAGAGGCACTTGATGGGTATGGCTTGGCAGGCAGAGCACCGCATCAGAGTCAGAAAAGCTTGTGTTTCTGGCCTGCCTTAGACATTTGCTAGCAAATCATTTCACTTTTCTGGAATTAATGATCCTCATCTAAAACAAGGAGACTGGACTCCATGGCCTTTACAACCACTTCCAGGTCTAAATCTATGAACTTGGGGAAAGAGCTTTGATGGGGAGAAGGAATTAGCCATGATGTTACCACCAAAAAGAAGAAAAGGAAGAAAAGGGAGTCACTGAAGCATTTTATTTTCTTTAAACGCACTAAAGAGAACAAAAGGAAGATACATCTTCTTTTACATAGCAATACAATCAATACAATCTTTTTCCTCTCTTCTACTTTTTATAGAGATGTTCAGGGAGGAGGTGCTATTTGTAAAGGTTTTAATGAAAAATAATGCTTTTGGGGGTTGAAAAAATACACTTATTCTTGACGGAGCTGTGCTGGCTCTTCTAAATATTTACAAACTATACACTTAGTGACATGGTCAGTATTTTGCTAGAAATTGATCTCAAGCTAACTTGGCCATTGTTTTATTTCTCTATCCTTTTTCCTATTTATAAAATCAGGATATTTTCCAGTTTTTAGTTCTAGAATACCTCTCCTGTTCTCCAAGGTCTCTCAAAGATCAACCATAGTGGCGCAGAAATCACATGTGGCAGATTTTTAAAGATTTTAGGATATTGTGCAACTGGACCCAGTAAATTATACTAAATAGGGCCATCTGTGTGTGCTTTGACAGTTATATATTTGATTCAAAAATCTTTTACTAAGAATATTCTATGGGCAACTCACAGAAGGTAGGCTACTTACCCCCTCATGAGAAAATCCTAATGAATGAACACTGGAGAATGTTGATATTTAAAGTGTTCTCTCAGCCTCCATGTTCCTGGGAGAGACCCACAAACCAAACCATGGGTTTGTCACAGAGATTCCTTATTGTCGTAGATACTACCAGAGCACCTAACCACATCCTTCAAGTAAGATAATGAGATAATGATTCTACTTAGCCACATGAGGGAGAAAAGAAGGGGAATCATAATGTATTCTTCTTGGGCAGGTCCTAATTTACTAACCCCTGAATCCAAGGAGGCTGTAAAAACTGTCTAGAATGTGCTCCTTGCCTCCCCCAATCCTACACATAATGACAGCTAAGGACTCAGCCCAGCCAGAGAAAGAGAAAAAAAGAGAGAGAGGGCAATGAAAGGAACTGGGATAGGAGCCAGCATAAGTGATGGTATATTCACTTAGGGGAAGAGCACTGAAACCCAGATGCGACCAGTTATGTTTCCACAGACACTCCTTTGGGACAGGACCAACATCAGTGAAATAAAATCCTCTAAGTTTGGAAGACATTTAGGCAACTTTGTAATATAGCCCTGAGGGGACAGAGAGTGCTCATCCTGAATAGGAATAAAGTGAGTAATAGAATATAAAGATAAAAAGGCTAAAACACTAAAAATTTAAGAGGAAGAAAATTTAATTAAAAACCCCAAACCCAAATCAATAATTCACCAGAAGAGAGCTTGAAACTATAAGGCAGAATGAGTACTAAATCCTCACTGAGAACACAAAGCTCTCTTAACAAATATTCCCAGAAAAAGAAAAGTAAATCAATGCTTGATGAAAGACAGAATCCTGTAGAAACCCAAGAGATCACGGAACAACAATATAAAATATCAGAAGCATTAAAAAAACAAATGAATTATACACAAAAAGAAATTTGAATAGAAAAAATATCGGAATTTATAGCTTTCTAGGCAGAAATAAATAACACATTAGAAAAAAAAACTTGCTTTAGAGTGATGATTTTCTTTAAAGAAGCAAAAAGTTGGAAAAACTTTAAATATCTTTTTTGATGTCAGATTGCTAAGCAGCCAGAGAAGGACTGAGGATGGAGAAATATCTGGAAGTCAGGGGCAAAGAGAAACAAGACAGGTAGCATGAATTAAACTTGTTAGCTTCTATCTGTTTTAGGGTTTGGCACAAATGTGAAAACTGCAAATTGAAGGAAGAGGCAGAGATTGGGTTGGGGATACCCAAGAATTAGTTTCACTCCATGATGAACTTTGATTTGTGGGAACTTAAAGAGAATGGAAGACTAAGCCAGCATGTACAACTAGCCCAAATTATCGGGCGCATTCTAAGTTCTGGTGATTTTTTCACAGACTGATTCTAGCTTCTAGGAAGAATGATGACAAAGTTCTGGCATATGTCAGATCACTAAATAATAAGTTCTGAATGACTGATATCCTTGACATGGAAAAAGAGAATATTTGAGGGGTTGCTAATATGCCCAGAGTCAGAATGAGAGCTGATCTCAAAGGTTAAGAGAATTGACTATGGAATCACACAATTTGGGTTCAAATCCTGCCTCTGATAATTTACCTCTTGTGTCATCTTGTAAAAGTCACTTCCCCTCCCTGTGCTTGAGTCAAGTCTACCAGCACTGATTATGGAAACCTCCCCTAAGTTATATGATTCATTGATATAGGCCATATAAATGATGTACTCTTGCCTCCATGCAGGACCTAATAAACATTCCTCTCATTGATTTGTCCAAGAGGGTTGGGACCGAGATGCCTCTTCCGTATCTGCTATTAATATCAAGAGCCCTAGTTCATGGCCATTGCAAAGGAAAGTCTTTCAGTACCCATCATGAGACTGAGGTGACAAATGGGGGTAGAGAGCAGGAGAGAATAATTCAGCAATCTTCCAGTCCTAAGTGAAATCATGGAGGACACTGGATTTGCAATGTCAGATCTTGGTTGGAAGAAGTCATTGAGACAAGTTTAAGGATGCTTCTTGGCTTTGCTCAGTCCCTTGGTAAAAGCACAGACCCATCTCTGAGGTTGACTTCTCTGAAATAAATACTGACCAATTAAGAGACAGTTCCCCATTTCATGGGACTGAGAAAGTTGATGTTGAAAAAAACAGGAATAAAATAAAGAATATATAAGTAAAGTCAAGAAACAATTGAAATCCAAGCAATGACTGCCCCAACTTTACAGAGCTCACTGTGGGATGAGGAGGAAGCACAGGGCACAAATGTACAAGGACAATATTTCTTCTGATCTCCCAACTAGCCCCTTATTATCTCTAATCTCCTGTAAATTGAGCTATTTCCTAGTGGTCTGGACAGGATTGGTCAGGGGGAAAGTCTACTAGGATGCTGAGGTCAGACTCAAGTAGCTCCTCCTGGATGCAAAGACAGTTCATGGCTGTCCTTGGTCGCTGATGACACCACAGGCTCTAAAAGATGTGTGGGGATATTCTAACATCAGCCAGTGGCTAGTGGAGCATAAAGGGTTGAACTTGCTCTTGGGGATGAGGACCACATTCTAAGCTACTGATTATTTCCTCTATTCCAAGGCAAGTCCTTATTCTTCTTGACATTATGTACCAATCCCTTCACTGACATGTTCTTTGTCTCCTATAGCTCCTATCTCCTAGTTCTCTTCCTGTCTATCTGATCACTCCTTTTCTATCTCATTTGCCAGGACTCCTTGCAGCCTTCAGTATGAGCAACTTTCCCATCTCTATCCTAGCATAGTGGATAATGGAACATCGAACCTGAAGTCAGGAAGACTCATCTTCAGACCTGGTCTTAAGACATTTACTATCTGTGTGGCCTTGGGCAAGTCACTGAACCTGTTGACCTCAGTTTCCTCATCTGTAAAATGAACTGGAGGGAAAAAATGACAAACAACTCTAGTATCTCTGCCAAGAAAACCCCTAATGGGATAACAAAGAACAAGCTGTCAAACACATGATTGTAGCGTGACTGAACAACAAAATAAAAGACAGCTGAATTCTCATATCCACTTCTATATTTAATATGTTGCCAGACATTTTTGGCTGATGTATATGAAGAAAATCTAGCCTCACAAAAACAGGTGAGATTGGAGAAAAGGGGTGTTTTAATAGGTAAATAATCTTAGAATCTTTGTGAACACAGTTTTGACCTTTCAGATCCGAGCGGGTCTTGTGGATGCTTTGAAAACTACTCTTCTGGAGCAATGCTTCTGACTAGACAATTTATCACTGGTTCTCTCTTCACAAAATGAGGGATGGCCCTGATTTGTGTGCTTGGAGGGTTTTCTTGAAGACGAATTAATTAATTTAAACAAACCTTTTTAGAGATAGATTTGGCATTATATGAATAAGACAGCATCTTTTAATATTACCCAAATTTGGTCTATTGGAATAGACCAGAACAATAAAGCATTCTGCATCTTTGTCCAGGATTAGCTGGGGCAGTTTTATGAGAACATGAAGAATTTTTTGTCCCTGCTGAATCAGTCTTCTCCTTAATCTTGGCTTAGAAAACGTATAACACCCCTTTTGCACTAAAGGTCCCAAAAGAGATCAAGGAAGGGACCACCTTTGAGCTTAAATGGAAAGAAATCAAAATTCTTATTCAGACTTTCCTTTGAGCGATTCACAGATTAAAAAGAGATCAACTTTTCGAATGAAGTTGTCCTACAGTCAGAAATCAAGAATAGAACTAGGGAGTAGCTTGAGTGAAAATTCCAAATGAACTAGTGACCTACTCTTTGACTTTGATCTCATTTGAACCAGGGAAATTTCAGCCAATTTAATCATAATATTAGCAAGTGCCAGGACCACCCGGAAAAATGTATATCAAATTTGTGCAATTTTTAATTTAGGGAAAAAAAAGAAACAAGCTACATTAGGAAGGAACAGAGGGGGGTCCGAACATGCACATGTTAAAATACAAGGCTGGTTATTATATTTTGCTAAGTGATTCCTAAGGGAATAAATAGTAAGAGAAGGGGGCAGCTGGGTAGCTCAGTGGATTGAGAGCCAGGCCTAGAGACGGGAGGTCCTAGGTTCAAATCCGGCCTCAGACACTTCCCAGCTGTGTGACCCTGGGCAAGTCACTTGACCCCCATTGCCTACCCTTACCAC
>NC_058132.1:650749324-650761802 GCF_016433145.1 Gracilinanus agilis | reverse complement strand
AAGTTAAGGGTTTAAAATTTAAAAAATAAATAATTAAAAAAAAATAAATAGTAAGAGAAAAAATTCCCCAAACTTGTAGCCAACATTTCCATAGTTCTATTAAAATTGATATATTATATAATTTAATAATAATATATTATTTAATATTTTGTATTTAATGCTTAAATATTAAATATTCAGTATTGACTAATATGTTATTTAATATTTGATATTTGATAATGATATTTTAATAATATATTCTATTAATATATATTAAAGTTTTTTTGTTATTTCTCTAATTTCTACCCCAACACAGTGAGAAAGTAAATATATAATTATCACAAGGATCACACTTATCAATTTAGTGAATTTCAGTACCAATTAGTTATCAATTAGTTATTAGATACCTACTATGTGGCAGGGACTATTAAAGACCAAACACAACTAGTCACTGCCCTCAAGGGAGCTGGTACTCTATCATGTACATGTATAACAATATGCAACAATAGGCACACAGTAGGCAGACACTAGATGCAAAGCAGTTTAAGAGGGGAGAATAGTTGAAGTTGGAAGGAATCAGGAAGGAATGTGGAAGAAGGTAATGCTTGAGCTAAGTCTTAAAGGAAGCTAGGAATTCTTTGTTCATTTGTTATATTAAAATGTCAGGTTAATTCATTGCCTCCTCTCTCCCTCCTCCCCCATTAGAGAAGGCAACATTTAACAAAAAGATATATGAATGTACACAAGTAAGTCTTACTTATTTCTGTTTATCAGTTCTTTCTCTGGAAGAAGACATGCAGGGAGCAGCTGGGTAGCTCAGTGGACTGAGAGTCGGGCCTAGAGACGGGAGGTCCTAGGTTCAAATCTGGCCTCAGACACTTCCCAGCTGTGTGACCCTGGGCAAGTCACTTGACCCCCATTGCCCACCCTTATCACTCTTCCACCTAGGAGCCAATACACAGAAGTTAAGGGTTTAAAAAAAAAAAAAGAAGACGACATGCACGAGTCATTCTTCAAACAATATTTCTGTTGCTGAATATAATGTTCTCCTGGTTCTGCTCATTTCTCTCTTCCTAATTCCAAGTAGATCCTTCCATGGATTTTTTTTTCTAAAATTAACCTGCTCATCATTTCTGATGACCCAACAGTATTCCATCACAATCTTAAATCACAACTTGGTTAGTCATTCTTCAGTTGATGGCCCTCCCTTCGATTTCCAGTTCTTTGCCGCCACAATCAGAACTGCTATAAGTATTTTCGAACAGAGAGGCTCTCTTCCTTTTTCCCTGATCGCCTTGGGAAACAGACCCAAGAGTGGTAGTGCTGGGGCAAAGGGTATACCTAGTTTTAGAACTCTTTGGTATATCATAAGGAAATGAGAAGAACATGGAACACATGATCTATCAGATTTATGGCTAGAAGAAGAATTTATGAATAAGCAAGAGATGGAGAGCATGGTGGGATATAAAATGGATCATTAAGTTAAAAAGTTTTCATGTAAATAAAATGAGTACAGTCAAGATTAAAAGGAAAGCAGTAAGTTGGGGGGAAATAGAAGATCTAAGATGAAAAACTATGATGGAAGCACATTCCAGGCACAGGGGGTGGCCAATGCCAAGTCTTGGAGATGGGAGAAAGAATGGATAGTGTATGAGACCCAGCAAAACAGTCCATTAGGTTAGATCTTAAAGTGGGGGGGCCAGAGGAAGGAGTAATGCATCTGGAGGCTGGAAATGTCAAAAAAGATTTAAGAGGGGCATCTAGGTGGCTCAGGGGAGAGATCAGCAGGTACTGGGACAGGAGGTCCCAGGTTCTGTATGACCCTGGGCAAGTCACTCAACCCCCACTGCTTAGGCATGGAACTGAATCACAGTTAATATTGACTACTATCGACAGAAGGCAAGGGTTTAAAAAATGGGATTCTGGAGCCAAATGGAAGAATTTAAACTTGATTCTAGCACAATAGGGAGCCATTGGAGTTTATTGACTAGTAGGGGATTGTCTAGTGCTTTAGGGAAATCACTGCAGCATCGACAAGGACGATTGATTGTGGTGAGGTGAGACTTAAAGCAAGTAGACCATTTGGGATCAATGATTAATATTATCCTGGCGCCTGTGCCCAGATAGTGGGTGTCTGAGGGGTTGATGGGGGGGGAGGGTTCTTCCTTCTGCCCACACTGCCCCCCTCGTAGACCCTCAGCCCGTCTCCCACACTACCATTGCATTTGGCCCTCCCAAGCAGGTTTATCCTGGCCCCTCCACAGCCCACCCCTCGGGGGGCCCCCCTTTCCCAACATTCCATCACCCCCCTCCTTTAGAGCCTTCGAGGAGGGGCTGTCACCGGCGCCCGGAAAATATTCCTACTTTGTGCAGATCAACAAAAGGGGAGCCTGCAGGGGCCAGCCCTGACCCCGGGATCCTCAGTGCGGGAACTTCCAAAAATAGCTCCCCAGACAGACGTGTGCCTGCGCAGTTCTAGAACCCAACAGACAAGCATGTGCTAACGCGCATGCGTTGTTTGAATGATTCCATTGGCCGGACGGGTTGGACGGCTTCCTCTGGCCGGCGCGGCGTCTAAAGCTTTCCTGGGCGCAATAAAGCCTTCTGGGGGTTGGGTGAAAGCTCCGGGGCCTTTCTCAGAGTAACCGGGCAAGTGTGAAAGAGAACACACAAAGGACTCCAGAGGAAACGCGCCGTGCTGACGCGCATTCCGCCTGTGAGCACGCACGTACCAAAGCAAGCATGGATGCCTTTGGTGTCTCTTCTCCTGTTCTCTGGCCCGGGAGACGGGCTGAGAAGGAGAAGGATCCACCCGCTTCAGTCGGTGGAGTTATTCAAACCACCATTAGCGTTAGCAAATCACTCCTTGTAGAGACAACCCAACGGGGGTCCTGCGGTTGGCTCAGGAATGCCGGACGCCTCGGAGGAAGCTCCCGGCCCAACCTGCCCGGCTCGTCTAAACGAAGTCTCGGCTTCCGGGCTTTGCTTCCAAGAGTCTTTCATCCCCAGATCTTCCAGGGTTCGGGTTGCAGCCCACCCCTGGCCTCGGCGCTCAGCTCCAGGCTTCGTCAGCAGAAACCCTTAGATGGCTTCCGCCAAGGACGGTTCTTGTCAGCTTTAGCATTGACACCTCCGGCTGCCCGGGGTCTGCCGGCTCTCCCCACCCACCCAGGAACCCGGCTGCTCTGCCGGCTTCCTGGCCGCCTCTGGCTTCTCCAAATCAAGTCTGGCTGCTCGCGCGCAGGTCAAGAGAAAAGAAAACGCAACCCGCCAGTCCTCTTGGCCTCCCTCCTCTCCCCCGCCTCCCGCTGCAGGGTTTCTTCTCGGCCCCGAGGATGCTAAAGCCTTTCCCTCACAGCTTGCGCCTCGAAGGGGCCTGCCTGGTGACTGCCATGTGATCTCGATTTTAGGTGGGCAGCGTCACGAGGGCGTTTTCGTTTTCTCCCTCTTCTCGGAGCTCGGCACCTGATAGGGCAGGACCCAAGTGGGCGGGCTGCGGATCAGCCAATGAAGTCACTTTCCTAGAATGCTTTCAAATGTGCCGCAGGCTTTATAGGTGAACGCATTGGATTGCTTGATGGATTAGGAGGAGCCGAATACCTAATTCACAGGAGGGCCTTCAGCACAGGGACCCTTCTTGGAAGCCAATGGGAGAGCGGCTCGGCACTGTAAGCCTACAAGCACTTTCTGAGGTCGGTCTGTGGTCCTCTCTTCATTTGGAGGCTTTTCGGAATTTGGCTCTGCTGAAAGAAAGTTTTCTATATTAAGTAGTTCTTAAGGGCTCACTGTTTTTCCTGCTGACATCTCCCCCTCTCTCTCTCTCTCTCGGACCCTTACCTTCCATCAGAGACAGAGAGCAAGAGACAGACAAACAGAGAAAGGCGGAGGAGCAGGAGGGGAGAGACAGAGAGAGATGGGGGGAACGGGGGAGCAGGAGAAGAGTGACAGACAGTCCCCCTGGACTCCCCCATCTCAAAAAGTAGGAGAAAGAAGAAAAACAGAAGGAAAATAAAAGGCAGTCTGGAGAGAAGAGAGACAGAGAGATTGAGAGAGAGAGAGAGAGAGAGAGAGAGAGAGAGAGAGAGAGAGAGAGAGAAGAGAGGAGAGAGAGGAGAGAGAGAGAGAGACAGACAGACATCCTCCCTGATAGAATATAACTTCCTGGAAGGCAGGAAGAATTTCATTTTTTACTTTGTATCTCTAGAACTTAGCACAGTGCCTGGCACAGATAGCTAGGTGGTATAGTAAACGGGGTCCTGGGCTAGAAGTCAGAAGGAAGGCCTGGGTTCAAATCCTCCTTCAGACACTTCTTAACTGTATGGCCACGGGCAAGTCACTCAGTCTCTCTCAGCCACAATTCTGTCCTCTGTAAAAAGGGTTTACTAATAGAGCCTGCCTCTCAGTAAGGAAGAAATGTCATAATATTTACAAAGTTCTTAGTGAACCCTACAGTACTAGATTAATGCCAACTATTTTTGTGGCATGTACAATACCTATTTTTTAATGTCTTGATTTTGTAAATTGTGTTCCCAAGTCCAAATGGAAAATTCCTTCAGCAGGATAACCTTTTGTAGCCTCCCCCAAGCTATTCTTATCTCACAGTCACTAGTGGTTCTAGGACTAGCTCGATTCTCAACAAATATCTATAATTCACAGAATTGTGAACACCGTCTGTCCCACTTTCCAGATGAGGAGGAACAAGTTTGCCTGGTTCTTCTGGTCTGGACTCTTGAGGGGACCAAAGTCTCGCAGGGAAGGACCCCTCACTATGCCTCATTTTGTAAAGTGTGAGGCAAGGAACAGAGAAACGTATTTTAAGTGATAGCGTAATGCTTAGCACACAGTAGGCAATCAGTAATGCTTGTTGCCTTCCTGACTTAGATAACAGACATAACAAGCCCGTGAGCCAAAAGTCAAAAACAGTTTCCAATGAAAACAGTGTTCTAGGGGGCAGCTGGATAGCTCAGTGGATTGAGAACCAGGCCTAGAGATGGGAGGTCCTTGGTTCAAACCCGGCCTCAGACACTTCCCAGCTGTGTGACCCTGGGCAAGTCACTTGACCCCCATTGCCCACCCTTACCACTCTTCTGCCTTGGAGCCAATACACAGTATTGACTCCAAGGGGAAGGTAAGGGTAAGAAAAGAAAAGAAAACAGTGTTCTACACATTATACTATGCTCTCGCCCTGGGAAGCTACAAGAGCATTCCTCAGTTTCTAGAAATAGGCATGGTATCTCCGTTATATGGAAATCCTCAAAAGAGATTAAGAAATGGTCATAGAAGCCCACTGCTCCTATTTCTCCTTTATTAAACAACACTGATTTATGATTAAAAGAGGACTTAAGGCCTGAATGTCAAAGGAAAATAACTTGAGAAAGCAGCAGTGCTCAGGACCTGGATACAAATCCTGACTGAAGTTTTAGTTCTTGTGTAATCTTGGACACTTCATTTCTCTTGCCTGGATCTCAGTTTCCATATCTATAAAGTAAGGGCAATGGATTCAATGATCTTGAAGATTACTTCCAGCTCCAAATGCAGGATGTTTTGACAGCAACATCTAGTTGCCTATAAAAAGTAGAGAAAAGAAAAACAGAAGGAAAAATAAGAAGTGGTCCCTTAGGTCATAGTAGCAACCCAGTAGTCGCTTTTTTAGTGTCTTGAATAATCCATTGTTTCATTTATTAATTCTAGTTCTCACCTTGAGAAATCAAAGGAGTAGTTTTTCTGGCCCCCCAAAATCCCCGTTCTTTCCGATCAGAGCAAGTAAAGGCATCACCCATGATCAGGTCGTTGGTTGCCCCTCTTTGAAGCACAAGAATTTGACATCAGCAAAAACATTGGCATTTTCACTCAGTAGAACCTAAATGGACCCAGCATGGAGGGTGTTTTGAGACTCACCCACTCCTCCTGGTTCCTGGAAATAGCCCAGAGCAAGATCCTAGGAGTAACCCTCAGGCTTTGTATGCATGGAACAGGATGGGAAAAAAATGATTTCTTCAAAACCAATGGTTGGGAGCAGCTGGGTAGCTCAGTGGATAGAGATCTAGGCCTGGAGACAAGAGGTCTTAGATTCAATTCTAACCTCAGACGCTTCCCAGCTGTGTGACCCTGGGCAAGTCACTTTACCCCCATTGCCTAGCCCTTACCTCTCTTCTGCCTTGGAACCAATACACAGTGCTGATTCTAAGATGGAGGGTGAGGGTTTAAAAAACATGGACTAACAAAAATCCACAGTAGTCAAAAGTCCCCCACTTTCTTCTTGAAACAGAAAGACCAAGAGAAACACCCAGGACTGTAATGCTCATGTTTTAGAGCTCACTTTACCATGAACACGTAGCTGGACACCTCTCAGGCTGACTCAAAAAAAAAAAAAATGGCCCTTCCTGTTCATTTATAGACCGTGATTTCTGAGTCTCCACCCTAGTGGGAAACATAAAAACCCGAAAATGCCTTGTAAGAGAGGCTTTAATAATTACACTGCCAGGTGCTCCTCCCTCCCTGCAGGAATAAGATTAACAGCCCCTGAGAGACACATCTGGAGAGTTGCCTCAGGAGCTGTCAGGAATTAGGTGTGACTGGCTGGAACACTGAGAAAACTCAGCAGTTGGAGACTCGACTCTTTCTAGTATGATTGGCCCATTTTCGACTACACCCCTCACCTACTGAACAATGAGAGGGATCCAAGAGCTTCTGCGGCTGGCTCTGCTCCTGAGGGCTGCTATGTTGCCAGGCAGGCTCAGGCGATGCTCAAGACTCACCGATGTCAGGCAACTGACTGAAATCTAAGGGATGGCAGGCAGAGAATGCCTTGAGCCAGTACAAAATGGCAGCCTGAACTTGGCGATGGAAAGGAGAGAGGTGTCTCTGGAATGATAAAACCCCAAGAATGGAGGGGTGAGGAGAGGACTTAGATCTTCTGGGCCTGCCCCTGTTCCTATGACCTGAAATGCTCTCCATGCCGAATTCTGATACTACAAATTCCAGATGACTCTAAAGTTCATCTCCAATGCCCATTTTCCTGGAGACTCTTCCTGGTCTCCTCACCTCCCAATGTCTTCCCATCGAAAGCAACCCTCCATCTAGGAAATGAGGCTCACAATGATGGGGATAAAAAAGATTAAAAAAAAAAAAGATACGGGGATAAACAAGGCATAAAAAGATGAAAGCTGGGATAGGGAGGGAGTTCACATGAAGGGATGGGGAGAAGGGCCAGGATACCTGCCAGGAAGGGAGCACGATGAAGTATTTCAGCTGGTTGGGCAACGAGGAGATGGTGATGAAGGGTGCCCTCCTGAAATGTAGAATCCGATGGCCACTGTCCACCCTCTCACACTGGGCAGAAGGAGGGACTTTAAGGTCATGGCAGGTAAGCAAAATGCTTTGTAAGCCACAGAGTGCTACATATACATGAATTATTTATAAGGCTCCTATTGTAGATGAGGCACTTTGTGCTAGGCATTGTGAATGTGAAGATAAAAATAAAACAGAGCTTGTCCTTAAGGGGTTTTGCATTCTCCTGGAGACTACAGCATTGATGATTCCTGGACTAAGACATGGGGCACATTCCCTCATAATTCTGCCTGAGTCCTCAAAAGTTACTCTTTGTTTTAGAAAAACCAAAACCCTTCCTTCTGTCTTAGAATCAATACTATATATTGGTTCCAAGACAGAAGAGTGGTAAGGGTTAGGCAAAGGGGGATAAGGGACTTACCCAAGGTCATGTAGCTAGGAAGTATCTGAGGCCACATTTGAAAAAAGTTTTTTTCTGTTGAAAGGAACAATTAGAAACTGTTCTAAGTCAGTACTAAGAAACTTGGGGGTTTATGGGAGTAAGTTCAGAATTGAACAGGGTTTGTATGTTCAGGGCCTGAGCTGTCCATGCTTTCTCATATTTCTTCAATCCACAGTAAATTCATGACTATCTCAGCATGGGAAGAAAAAGAGCTCAATTTTCAATGTCTCCCTCCGGAAGCTCCCGGACCTTGACAGATTTAGAGCTGGAAGGGCTTTCAGAGACCCTCTGGTACACACTCTGGCCCCAAGATGCAGGGAGTTGTCCAAGGCCATAGCGGCATTAGCCATCAGCGGGATGATTTGGAAATGTGCCGCAGCCAGCTCATGGGAGATCCACAGAATCAATGACTGGATTCCCAGTGACCATTTATACTTTGGAAATGGGCAAATGCTACAAATCAGGGCTGGGTTTAATGCTTTGTTGATTTCTTAATTTAAGAAGGTGATGGGAAAATATTCATAATGCAGATTAAACATAAAAACATACCGTGGGGGGCAGCTGGGTAGCTCAGTGGATTGAGAATCAGGCCTAGAGACGGGAGGTCCTAGGTTCAAAGCCAGCCTCAGACACTTCCTAGCTGTATGACCCTGGGCAAGTCACTTGACCCCCATTGCCCACCCTTACCACTTCCATTTATGAGCCAAATCACAGAAGTTAAGGGTTTAAAGAAAAAATAAAAAAAAGTTTAAAAAAACCATATCATGGTCCTTTTTTGTTCTGAGAGCCAGTTATTAAATAGTTATCAATTCACCCCTTCCAGTCAGTCAGTCAGCATTTCTTACCAGGTTGCCAGGCACTGTGCTAAACATTCAAGTGCCTGCTGACCCATTTCCTAAGGGCCTGAACTTAGTTCAAAACCCCTACCAAGAAGGCAGGTAAACTTCAGAAGACAGTGGCTGAATTATCACTGCTGGGCTGATCTACATGGCTGGTAACTTCCTGGGGAAATAAAGGATTTCCTCTGGAGCCACTCTAGGACATTTCACAAATTCCCTTGCCCAGCTAGACCTTTTTAGCAATTACATCCGGGAGATAATGGCCAGGAAGTGTTGCTGCATAAACTTGCCTTTAGTCCTCCTAGAGCCTCATCCTCCAAGCTCCTCTGGTCCCATGAAGGAATGAAGTTTAGCTATCATAGGACAATCATGCCATGGACCTCTCTTGGTTATGCCACAAACTGTGCAGAAATCGGTTCAGTCTTCAGTCTCCTGGTGGAGTAAAGTGGGACATGGAGTCACGACACAGAGAGGGAAGACTTCTGACCTCCAGGATGACTTTGGACCTCCCTTTTCTTGCTCAGAGAGACTTGGGATCAGGAAGACATCGGTTAAATCCCATCTGTGACTCTACATGATCATGGACAAGACATTTTAATTAACTTCTCTGAGTAAATGGCCATAAGTTGTCAAGACTTACTTAGAAGCTAAATAATAGAGAAGTAGGGGACACCTACAAGGGTCTGAAATGTTCCTATGAAGACAGTAGGACTAGTAGGACACAGAGATGGTTTTTCGAGCTATAATTTAGTTTTTTTAAAAAACCTCAACTATTTGTCAAAACTAAAGTAAACAAGAGGTAGCTAGGTGGTTCAATAGATAGAGAGCAAGGCTTGGAGACAGGAGGTCCTGGGTTTAAATATGACCTCAGACATTTCCTAGCTGTGTGACCCTTGGCAAGTCATTTACTCCCATTGTCTAGCCCTTACTGCTCTTCTGCCTTGGAACCAATACACAAGATTGATTCTAAGATGACAGATAAAGGTTAAAAAAAAACACCCAAACAACTCTCTGTCCTCCTCACTGCTCCACACTCAAAGCCCCAGCCCAGAACTTGCTGGTGCTCAATATGTCAAATGAAATCCTTGGGAGTTTTGGGGGGGGTTTGTTTGTTTGCAAGATGCTTTTGATTTCCAAGGAAGTCACAGAATCTCAGAGTTGGAGAAGGTCATCCTTCTGAAGGTCATCCAATCTGACCCAAACATAAACAAAAATCCCCTTCTACAATATCCTACCATATGGTCACTCAGCCTTTGCATGAAGATCTCCTTTGAGGGGGAATCTATCCCCAGGGAGCCAGAGTTTTTTTTTTTTTTAACTAGAATTTATCCATGAATGTCCCATCCATCCTCTCCTCCCCTCCACTCCCAGCATCACAGGAGGCATCGTCTGAGACAGACATGTTCATACAAATGATGTCTTTCATGTTTTCACCTTTCGGTTCCCTCTCTGGAGGTCACATTCACAATTTATTCTTCTAATATTAAATCTAGAGCTGTGTATGATATTCTTTCATTTAGCGGTTCATTATCCCGTGTCATTCTTTCCGGGATTTTTTTAAACCTAGCCTGCTCATCATTTTTTATGGAGCACGAGCATCCCATCACAGTCACACACAACAATTTGTTTAGTCAGTCCCCCATTGCTGGACATCCCTTCAATTTCCAGTTCTCTGCCGCTACAAAAAAGAAAAAAAAAAAAAGCTGCTCTAAATATTTTGGAACCTATGGTGGTTCTTTTCCTTTTTTTCCTGACTCCTTGTCGATTTACATTTGAACAGCTCTCATTATTAGAAAGTTCTTCCTGTCATCAAAGCCTCAGCCAGTTTCTTTGCAGCGTCCACCCATTGTGCCTAGACAGAGCAGTTGAAACTACTTAAGATCCCTGAAACAAGCCAACTATCACTGCTCCACCTGTCTTCCCCTCCCCAGGCTATCCATCCCCAGTTCCTTCCACTGACCCTCATGAACTTAAGGACCTTTGCCAGCCTGATTAACTTGCAGATTTCCAGGATCTTCCCTAAAGCCTTTCCTCAAGGAAAGCTCCCAGAAATGAACTTGGTCCTGCCCAATGGGGTCTGACTTGGGTCAAGTATGGCCAGCGTCCTTATGGAAAGAAGACTTTATTTCCTTCTCTATGTCACTCTCCATGTCACTTTCCTTGCCTGAGAAATAGAAAAGATTTCAGGGTTAAATCATCCAGAGTATCTGTCCTTAGATGGATGCCTCAGTTGTGGAAAGTCTTCTGATTTCCGTCCCCCAAATCCCCTGGTCTCTAAGAGCCACGTGGCTAGACAATGGAGCTGTGGCGCTGACTTTCAGCCACAGGAGGGCACTCAGAGAACATCCCTCGAATGCTATGTGGGACAGCTCCCGGCTGTAATCTTCAGACAATGAATGCTTCACCAGAGA
Organism: Gracilinanus agilis; assembly: GCF_016433145.1. Classification (NCBI taxonomy): domain Eukaryota; kingdom Metazoa; phylum Chordata; class Mammalia; order Didelphimorphia; family Didelphidae; genus Gracilinanus; species Gracilinanus agilis. The sequence goes on along the minus strand of NC_058132.1, from coordinate 650,750,841 downwards.
CTGCATCCTTGAATATATTCATCTGGAGCACCAAGTGACTGAATTCCTTTTTCCCTTCATTGCTCATCTTGGGTTGCTCTTTCCCCCTTATTTTTCCTCCTCTGAGGTGGCCCATTGCCTTAAGAGCAAACATACTTGGCTCACAAGTCCGATCTCTTTTAGCTCAGTAGGAGTGGATATCATGAAAGCATTTTTTTTTCCTTCTAATCACTTGCATTTCTGTGCCTCCCCCTTTACCCCTTTCTTGGCTCTTTAAACTAATGGCTGACTTTTATATAGTGTCTGTAAGTTTGCAAAACACTTTACACACATGCCATTTGATATTTCCCACAAGTCAGTATTATCCCCATTTTCCTGGAGAGAAAATAGAGGCTTGGAGAAGTTTGTATAGAGTGTTGGACTTGCCATTCAAGAAAAAGTGGGTGCAAACTTTTTCTCAGATACTCACTAGCTGTGAGTGTCTAACTGACCTGTGAAAATTGCTTAATGACTCCGAAGGAGTACCTACTCCCAGACTTGTTGGGAGGAGTATATGAGATAAGGAGGTTCCGGGGTTCCGTGGATCTGGAGTCAGAAAAAGCTGAGTTCAAATCTAGTTTCCTACACTTTCTAATTGTGTGGTCTTGAGAAAATCACTTAATCTCTGCTTCAGTGTCCTTGATTGTAAAATGGGGATAATAATACCACTTCCTACCCATGGTCGTTGTGAGGGTCAAATGAGATAATATTTGTAAAGCCCCCTGGCACATAATGGATGCTATACAAATGTTCACTACTACTACTGACTAATATGGGCAGCCAGGTGGAGCAGTGGCTGGAGGGCCAGCTCTGGAATCAGGAAAACTCACCTTCCTGAGTCCCAATGTGATCTCAGTCACTCATCAGCTGTGTGACTCTGGACAAGTCACTTAACCTTGTTTGCCTCAGTTTCCTCATCTGTAAAGTGAGTTAGAGGAGGAAGTGACAAATCACTCTAGTGTCTTTGCCAAGAAAACCCTAAATGGAGTCTTAAAGAATCAGACATGACTGAAAAAGACTGAATAGCTCACTAAAGTACATTGTAAATAAAAAGGACAATTCTACCTAAATTAAATAACTTATTCAGTGCCATGCCAATTAAACTATCAAATGATTACTTTATAGAACTAGAGAAAAACAATAAGAAAATTCATCTAGAAGAACAAAAGGTCAAGAATATCAAGGGAAGTAATGGAAAAAAATGTGCAGGAAGGTGGCCAAGTATTACCAGATCTCAGACTGTACTAGAAAGCAGTAATCATCAAAAACAATCTGAGTATTGGCTAAGAAATAGAATGGGGCGGGGCAGCTGGGTAGCTCAGTGGATTTAGAGTCAGGCCTAGAGACGGGAGGTCCTGGGTTCAAATCTAGTCTCAGACACTTCCCAGCTGTGTGACCCTGGGCAAGTCACTTGACCCCCATGGCCCACCCTTACCACTCTTCCACCTATGAGACAATACACAGAAGTTAAGGGTTTAAAAAAATTAAAAAAAAAAAAA
>NC_058132.1:650674493-650740399 GCF_016433145.1 Gracilinanus agilis | reverse complement strand
TATAGGTGGAAGAGTGGTAAGGGTAGGCAATGGGGGTCAAGTGACTTGCCCAGGGTCACACAGCTGGGAAGTGTCTGAGGTTGGATTTGAACCTAGGACCTCCCATCTCTAGGCCTGGCTCTCAATCCACTGAGCTACCCAGCTGCCCCCCCCCTAAATTCTTGGTGACATTTTAGACCCAAAAGGTTTTTATCAGTAATACAGAGGTTTTTTTTCTGGTTTCTCCTGCCAAATTTTGGAATGATGGCAGTAATAGACTGTTAAAAATATCTCAGTCAAGGTTGAAAGATTGGCTAGATCTGGAGAACTTATGACAAGTATCCATGAGCTTCAAAGGGTTTTTTTTTAATGTCACACAACAAGTGGATATATAGAGACTCATGTGAATCCTAATGATAGTGGGTTAGTTTGCTATTGTCATTAAATGAGCTATTATGATTTTGGGGGAATTTTGGTGTTTCTTTGAATGTGCATTACCTGTTATACTACTGTTTTATAAAGCTGTTACTTAGTGAAAATCATTTGCACTCACACTATGGATCATGGTCAAGTTAAAAATGAATTGGATCTCATTTTGGGGTGAGAAATCTTTGTAATCTACCTCTCCTGGGCTAACATGGTGTGTCACTGATTGTAAACTATATATTTTTTATTTTAAAATTTTTTTTCATCATTGTTTTCTTTGTATGTGCAATAGAGTATTTGAGTTTTCTTTTTTCTTTCATTTTTTGTACTTTAAGCACATGTTACCAGCATTAATGGTTTGTTTTGTTTTTGTTTTTGTTTTTTTTTATTTTGCACTAGGATAAGTTTTAAATGTCCATTAGCCCTAATGGCAATGCATACCCAAAAGTTTTAGACTATAGAAACCTGCCATTCATTGTTTAAAAATTATGGGATTTTATTAATGATTGTATCTGATTCCAGGAGAAGGGATCATGAAAGAGTCTCTGCAAGTGCCAAGGAACACTAAGTTGACATACACAGTGCCAACGAGCACAAGGTCAAAGAGACCAACCAATTCCAGTGGAATTGATGAGATTCTGAGCCAAGACAGGGGACTTGAACTTGTTTGAGGTTGTGGATGTTTGACATACATCACACAAAGGTCTTCCCTGTGCCACATTCTACCAAGTACTAAAGTTTGGCTACCATCCTGGCTCCCCCTACTCCTGAGAGTGAAGATAAAATCAGACCATAGAATGCTATTTCCCATTTACTGCTAAAAATCTAGTCCCTTTTTTATGTCTTTCATAGTATGACAATTTTCTGTAGTCCTGGCTGCTGATTGGTTAAGTGCATAATCACTACTATAGGCTTGTGATACATAAATCACTTTAATTGGGCCCTGATTCAAGGACATGTTATAGGTTTATTTTTCCTTACTTAGAATTTTTACACATGAGACTTTGATAGTTTATATTTCATCCAGAAGTAATTTTTTATTTTATTTTTTTGATGTTTTTGATTTTCTTTTGCCATTTGATTCATATACCTTATAACTCAGCCATGTATCCTTGAGTGATCCATGTGTTTGTCAACACCCTCCTTGGGGGGGGGGGGGGATTGTATTATTATCTATAATGCAAAGTTTAAATTCTTTTGGGAGTAATTTTAGGATAAGAAACTTTCTACCTCCCCAAATCCAGAAAGTGAACTGTTTGGAGAAGGTGCCATGAAGATGTCTGCGGAAACCACACGCTGCACCAAAAGATCCTGAGTGAACTTTGGGATGTGGTGAGTTGAACTGTGGGGGATTAAATGCATTTATTTTGAATGTACACTCTTTTTAAATTTTTTTTTTAAACCCTTAACTTCTGTGTATTGGCTCATAGGTGGAAGAGTGGTAAGAGTGGGCAATGGGGGTCAAGTGACTTGCCCCGGGTCACACAGTTGGGAAGTATCTGAGGCCGGATTTGAACCTAGGACCTCCCATCTCTAGGCCTGGCTCTCAATCCAGTGAGCTACCCAGCTGATCCTTGAATGTACACTCTTATGCCAAAGGGGACTGCCCCCAAATTGTATTTTTGTCAATGTAGCAATCAGTGGTTTTGTTTTTTTCTCTTTTATTTCCCTCTTATCCCCAAATTATTGTAATTTCCTTTGAGAAACTGCAATATTGCATATACCTTTAGTTAAAAAAAATCTTTAGAGCTATAAGCTAGTTATATTTAAATGATCCATTTGGGAGACTAGTCTCCCAAAGGATCACAGGGGGGATTGTGTAATTAGAATTTTGTACCCTAGGACTCCATTTCCCATAATTCCTCTTTTATCCCCATGTTACATCCTTATGTTTTATAGATAAAAGTTTCTGTAACTCCGCTGTCTCTCTCTCTCTCTCTCTCTCTCTCTCTTCTGCTTTCGTGGTCCAGGAAACTGCTCTTTACTCAGATTCTTTACTTTTCCTCTACTTCAAGTGATTATTAATAAATCATATAAAATATAATACTTGGAGTTATTGGATATTACTTTTAATCTTACAGGATGACAATCCAGGAAGGGAGATTAAGAAGGAGACCAGACAAATAGAAAGAATAAAATGAGAGAACAGTATCATAAAAACCCAGGGAGGAGAGGATGTTCAAAGATATCACATGGTGCCAAAAAGATTAAGAATAGTTAGGACTGGGGGCAGCTGGGTGGCTCAGTGAATTGAGAACCAGGCCTAGAGACGAGAGGTCCTAGGTTCAAATCTGGCCTCAAATACTTCTTAGCTGTGTGACCCTGGGCAAGTCGTTTGACCCCATTGCCTAGCCCTTACTGCTCTTCTGTCTTGGAACTAATACTATGTATTAGTTCCAAGGCAGAAGGTAAGGGTTTTAAAAAAAAGAATAGTTAGGACAGAGGAAAGTTTTTAGGTTCAGCAGTTAAGAGATCATTAATAACTTTATAGAAATCAATTTCAGTTGAATGGGATCCTAACCCAGAATGGGAATTTTTGAGAAGTGCACAGGAAATGAGGAAGTTGAAGGAAAAGACCACAGATAATCTTTTCTAGGAGTTCAAAAGGGGACCAATATATAGCTTAGGTGACTAGAAGGACCAACTGAACTTGTCTAGGATGGGGCAGCAGGGAAGAAGCCAATAAATAAACTGAAAATAAGAGGGAGGGGATGATCAATAAATATTTGAAAAGAAAATCTTTTAAAAAAACCTTTAAATTATATTTTTAGACTCTGGTCCTAATAGGCTCTGAGTTAGAGGCTATGAAATGTTTTGTAACTCATTGCTTTGACAATAAATTGCATAAGTTTGGAATTCTACTAACAGTAAGATAATGTGTCTGACATTAAAATTTGTTGTTTTTAATTGTACTTGCCAATCTAAAAATAATAATGTGGAGAAATACTCTTGTATCACATGGAAAATAGTTGCACAATATGTATGGACAGGCATATTTGGATTGCAATTTTAATCTTTGGAGAGAATGCTCAAGTTGATGAGATTAATTAATCAAGCAATGTCTATAAAGCACCTTTTATATGCCAGACACTATTCTAGGTGTTAGGGATACAAATACAAAAGTGAGGCAATACCTATCATTAAAGAGCTTATATTTGATAAAGGAGAATTAATAGACAAATACATACAGAATATATACAAAATAAAAACCCAGTGAATGAGGAAATATTAACACCTAGATGCAATCAAGAAAGGTCATTTCAGGAGGTGGTATGTGAGCTGAGCAGAGTTATAAGAGGGAGAACTTTTCAGGGATAGGGGGTCAGAACCTACAAAGGAATGGAGGTAAGAAATGGAATATTATGTATGTGGGAAATAGCTAGTAGTCCAGTTTGATTGGTTCATAGTGTGAGGGGAAGTAATATGGAAACATTACCTGGAACCAGATGGTGAATTGCTTCAAATGCCAAACAGAAGAGTTTGTATATTAACCTAAGGACCATAAGGAGTCACTGAAACTTAGAAATATGAATTTTGTAGTTGTCTGGATGATGGATTAGAAAAGGGAGAGACAGGAAACTAATTTTGTTAATTTTTTTTTCAATCAACAATCTTTTATTTTCTCTTCTTCCAAGGAAAACTAGAATAAAAAAAAAAAAGGAAAACAAATCCCTTGTAACATACATGCAGTAGTTAAGCAAAATGAATTTCTATATTGGTCAAATCATTGTCTTATTATGTATTTTTAGTCTAATACTTCTCTGTCAGGTGATAGATAACATTCTTTATCATCACTCCTCTTGCATGCATGATTGATCATTGTGTTGATTTAAGGTCTTAAATCTTCCAAATTTGTTTGTTTTTACCATATTGTTGTTGTAGTAGAAATTATTCTCCTGGTTCTATTCACTTCACTAGAGACCAGTTTGGAGGCAGTGAGGAGAGGCTATGAGGCTTAAAGTAGAGGAGGCAAGAGAGGCAGGAGAGGAGAGAAGGGGAGGGATACAGAGATGTTGAATCGCAGTTGACAGTAGTTGGTAATTGATTGGATGTGGAGAGGGATATAAGGGGTGGTGAGTAAGAATGAAGAATCAAAGTTTTGAACATGGATGACTAGAAGAATGATGGTTCCCTCAACAGAAATATAGAAGTTAGCAGAAGGATTGGGTTTATGGGGAAAGATTTCTAACTGAGTACAGTATTTAAGGTAGTACTTCAGAATCTTAATTTGTATTTCTCTAGTTATTTGAATAATTTCTCTAGTTATTCAGTTTCTCTAATATTTGAACTTTTTAGGGGTTATTGAAAATGTCTTCCTCATGGAATTGCCTGTATATGACATATCATTTTCTGGATAGACAGTTGTCAAGTCCTAAGTTTCCTACCTTTCTAGTATCTCTTGATATGACCTCATTTCTCTTCTGACATTACCACCACTGCAGTTCAGGCTATTTATCACCTCAACCTAGACTATGGCAATTGTCTACTGATTGAACTACCTGCCTCAAATCTCTTTCTACTGCAGTTTATCATCCATTCAGCTATCAAAATGAACTTTCTAAAGGGTAGATTTGACTACATAAATCCTTTATTTGATCAATTCCAGAGGCTCCTTATTGTCTCCTGGATCAAATATAAAATTCTGTTGGCTTTTAAAACCCTTTGCAGCCCAGCTCCTTCCAAACTTTTAAGTTTTTTTACTCCTTGCTCCCCTTCATTGACTGACTCTACAATCCAGAGTTTCTGGTCTCCTTGTTGTTCCATCTCCCAATTGTATGCATTTTCTTCCTTCTTCCCTCCCTTCCTTTGTTCTTTCTTCCTTCCTTCCTTCCTTCCTTCCTTCCTTCCTTCCTTCCTTCCTTCCTTCCTTCCTTCCCTTCTTTCTTTCCTCCTTTCTTCCTTTCTTCCTTCCTCCCTCCCTCTCTCCCTTTTTTTCCTTCAAAAGAGATAATAGAGAGAAAAACAAGAAAGATAAAAAAAAAGGTGATGGTATTCATCCAGAGATGGAAACCAAGGCATAGGTTGAAGAATGAGGACTCTATAATAGTCTTCTTCCAAATATTAATTGTTAGAACCCATGAAATACAGATATTACATTGATGTTTTCCTTTGTAAAACAAACATTCTTATTTCCAACAATTGGCTAGTTAATGCTTCATTGCAGGGACAATTACCCATAGTAATGAAGCTCAAGTCTCTCCCACCCCATCCTTCTTAATTTCAACTAAGGGGATTTTACTCACTCCTACCTGGGAATGGAGCCTGAGGATCAATTGCTTTTAGTGCAGCAGAAGGAATAATAATGGGAAATTTTTAAATTGTACCAGTTCAGTGATGCAGTGGATAGAATACTGGACCTAGAATCATAAAGACTTGAGTTCAAATCTAACCTCAAACACTTATTAGCTATGACCCTACTCAAGTCACTTAATGCTGTTTGCCTCAATTCCTATAAAATGAACTGGAAAAGAAATGGTAAACCATTCAGATGTCTTTAATAAGAAAACCTCAACTGGGGTCACAAATAATTGGATATGCCTGAACAAGTATTTGAATCAAGGACAGAGAATGGTCCTCAGGCAAGTTAGCACCACACTATATCACAGAAACAAAATAGGATTACAACTCACTTTTCCCACTTCAACATTTGTCCTTAGGTTAGAGAAAATGCCTACATCTAATAGTTTTATGACTAGTTCTTTAGGCTTCAGTGAGTCTGTGTATAGCTTGGGAAACAAAACCAAGAAACTGATTATATGTGCTGAAATGGAGCCAAGTTTCCAAATGCCCAGAATATTCACTACTCAATCTTCAACAAAACAGGAAATGTTTAAAACCTGAATGCAAGCTGAGCCTTTGATAGAGGCCAATTTTATCAGCTGCTGATGTTTGCTCACACCCAATAGATGGCTTTTTTTCCAATAAAAGAACTATTTAAGAGGGGGCTATTTATCAACACAAGGGCAGACATCTCTAAAATAGGCATTTTCAGCTGACTTACCCTTGAGTGGAAAAGCAAACCCCCAAATATCCATCTGAACACATCTAAAACAAAAAGTTCATAGTATTGCATTTTGACTGACACTGGTTGAAAAGTGGTCACATTCCATGCACTCAACAGTAATATTCAAGATGGCAGCACCATCACTCTACAAACACTTTTGCCCAATAAGTTCCATCTTTCCACTGAAATAATGTTTTGCCCAGTGGTTTAGAAAACATTTTCTAAGAGGCATTTTTGAACTCCACTTAAAAATCTCTTTCCTTTCCTTTCCTTTCCTTTCCTTTCCTTTCCTTTCATCTTAGAATCAATACCATATATTGGTTCCAAGGCAGAAGAGCAGTAAGGGCTAAGCAAGGGGGTTTAAGTGACTTGCCCAGGGTTATACAGCTAGGAAGTGTCTGAGGCCAAATTTGAACCCAGGACCTCCTGTCTCTAGGCCTGGCTCTCAATCTACTGAGCCACCCAGCTGCCCCCCAAACTTTCTTTTTTAATGTATGAAAACTATATTTAATCAATAAAAATTTCTGAAGTACCTACTATGTGCCAGGTACTGTGCACATATTTGTGTGTTTTCAGTTTGTGACCTAGTCTATGTCTGTGACTGTGATGGTCTGGGAAACCCTCCCCAGCAGTTTCAGTCAGCACCTGTTTTACAATTTATCATCTCGGAGCTGTCTGTGGGCGCTGAGAGGTTGAGACTTTTCCAAAGCACTGAGAGGTTGAGACAAAGGTCAGTGTGTGTCAGAGGAAGGCTTGAGCCCAGGTTCTCTTGACTTCAGAGCAGTTCTCTTTCTTCTCTCCCTCCCTGTCCTTCATGTGAGCCATATTAATCTGAATATAAGCTATCCAGAAATACAGTCTATACAACTGCCATGGAGTACTCCTCCATGGTACTCATTTGAAAGAGAAAAACAATATAAAACACTGAAGAAAAAGATAATTTAACATTTTTAAATAGAACAATATATAAAACATAATTTTAAAATATAATTTTCCAGGTTATATAAGCTGGCTGGATTTTCTATTCATACTCATAGGAAATTCACGAAAAATCAAATGAATGTCATTAAAATATTCCCTTTTGCATGCAACAGAGATTCAAAGATTGCTGCAACCCTTACACTGATGGACTCCATTATTAGCTGCTCTAGTCAACATCATAAGACTAAGTTGGTTATTTAGAAATATGGATGTTTCTTGTGAAAAAACCAACCAACTTTTCACAGACGGAAGAAGCAGCTTCCTCTAACCGTGGGTCGAGTCACGTCAACAGGGAGGCATAAAGTAATTGTGACTCATTAGAGCTGCGTGGAAGCCTCAGAGGATATTCACAGTGGCTTTTTCTGGCCCAGGATGAAGTTCTAGGTTATTGGAAAATGGCAGTCCTTTCACTAAGTGATGGGTGACTCATTGCCTCTACTCTGGAATTTCCTCCCAGGTTTGCATAATTCCAGGGCTCAAAGGACTGGACCCCATGACCTCTCCTGTCCCTTCCACTTCTGAATCATGTGTTCTACCATTCAGGATTATGCTGTAATGACAATGCCCTCCAGTCCAACCCTGTCCCACAAGCTTCTATTGAGCTATGGTGAGGTCCGCACTACGCTAGGTTACAGCTCCAGGGGCACAAAGAACCAGGGGAATGAGGACAGTAAATAAACCCCTGGGAACAATATTTCAGACTGATCTGGATTATTTCACATTCCACTCTTTAGTCGGTAACATGATAGTAAGCCAGTCAATAAACATTCATTAACTGAATACTATGGACCAGGAACTCTCCTGAGTGCTGAATTCTGATGTATATTCTTCTGGCTTGGGTTAGTATCATTCATTCTTCCATTATAACCTCTTGGAGACATTTTACTTTAAAGGTGTCCCTTACATAGCATTATTCTGTCCAATGTAATTTTGCAATAATATTGTTAAGATATTAGAATCCAAATAGATTGGAAAGTCCCTTATGATATGCAGCCATTCACCTGAGACAAGGGCAAAGCTTAGCTTGGGCTCTGATTTTCCCCACCACTCATGTTCCCTTCCTTCTATATCTCTCCATCCATGGGCAGCTCCTGCATCTTTTGCCTTCTCTCCTGATATCTCTTTATGGTCTCCAGATGAGGATCTCTGGTGAATGTTTAACAGGCAGGGGGGTGGGGTGGAAATATATACAAAACACTTTTTTTAAACCCTTATCTTCTGCCTTAGAATCAATATTCTGTATTGGATCCAAGGCAGAAGAGGGATAACAGCTAGTTAATGGGGATTAAATATCTTGCCCAGGGTCACATAGAATAAACCTCTTTAATCTGCATTTTAACACTTTCTTAAATTGAGGTTTAAGTCAGGCCCTACTTTTCTCTGATAATCCTGACTTGGGCTTCCCCCTTCCTTGTAACCATGGTAATGTCAATCAATCATACTTCTCTGTCCTCAGTTCCCCAGAAGGTATATAAGTTCCCCAAGTTCTGTTGTTCTTCAGAGGATGATCTAGCGCCTTATCCTCTTAGAGATTCCGTAGCCAGAGTGGGAGACTCTGTGTGGCGGTCGAATATAGAACACTGTCTCTCTCCTGATTAAAGACTTGGTTTTTCTGGCTACTTTCGTAGTTCTGTGTTTTTCCCAAGTGAACAATCTCAACCCACTCCCTTCCGTGTGCACCAGGCATCAGAGTACTATTTCCCAAAGCCATGGTGGTAGCAATTGCAAGGACAAGATGGTAGCCCGCCTGAGAGGGAAAGAGAAACCATCAAGAAGAAAATAACATATTTGGTCATTGTTTTCTAGCCTTCACCTTCTTCATCTGGAAGATGAGGAGTCTTTATAACCCCAAAAGAGCCTTTTGGTTGTAAAGCTATGATTTTATGCTATAGGGATGTACCGGAAACCCAGAAAGCAAGGATACATTGGCCCCTGGAACCTAAGTAAAGAATCAGCCAGCCAGCCAAGGAGTAGAATGGAGGCTCCTGAAGAAATCGGGTCACTGGGTTCATTTCTATCTGAAAACCCAAACTGGTACACCTGTATTTTTCCTGCTTGCCTATGGTTAACATTTAGATATCACCCATATGCTAGAACTTTGCACCCTAAAGTAATTGATTGAGCATATGAAAACCATTACTGAGGAGAAGGGGATACCAGAAAGAAGCCAAAAGTAAAGACCATAGTCCTACCATCCTCGTCTAGGAAAGCTAAGAGCAGTGAATGTGATCTGTAAGATGAGGCAGGTGGGTCTATAAGGTCCACACCCCTTATTTCATTTTATGTCTCAGTGAACACTGTAGATCTTTCTTCTTGACTAGCTATGGGTGGTGGACACTGGGTCCATTTGTCCCCACTTGGGCTGATTTACATAGCCTTTATTTGGGGTTTAGGGACCTGGAACAAACTGCCTCTGTTCAGCTTTCCCATTTCCTAAAGCCACAAGAGAGTAGTCATTGTGTTTTGCTCTCTTCGGGCTTTTGTGTTTTCCTTTCAAAACAATGCAATTAGCATTCATTAACATGATGCAAGGGATTGGAACAGATCCATTGTCATTCTGCTTCCCCGGTGACTATCTCCGGCCTCCAGAATAGACACATGGCTCCATAAGCATTTTTTGATGATCTGAGGGACTTAAACACCTGTTCTTTCACCCCCACTCTTTCATATTCCATTTCACTGGCCCTCCAGGGGCTGCCTCCTCAGAGCAGCTGTCGGAAGTTGTTCCATGCATAAAACAACTTGCCAATCCAAAGGGACTGGGTTTTTGTTTTTGTTTTTGTTTTCTGATAATCCACTTCAAGAAACACCTATTAAGCTGCTACTATAGGGAATGCACTGCTCTGGATGCTGGGGTGCCCTGATCAAAATGCTCCTTTATTTGACTCTGTGAGAATGTTTAGAGAGGGGGACAAAGAAGGAGACAGGGCAGAGAGAAGGGAGGAGGAGAGAAAAGGAAAGGTGGAAACAGAAAGAGGAAAGAAAGAAGCATCTAATTTTCAACACAGTGCAAAATCTAGAAGAGATTTTATTCAGCCATATGAAAATCACAAATACAGTCACTAATGATTATAGTAATAGCATAATAATATTACAAAATAATCAGAGTAATAATAAAATGATAATGATGATTGTGGTGATGTGGTGCATCTAAAAGACTGATGAGCCTGGAGTCAAGATCTCAATTCAATTCCTTGTTTGGACATCCACTAGCTGTGTGACCCAGGGTGAGTTATTTGACCTCTGTTTGCCTCAGTTTCCCCATCTGTAAAACAAGAATAATTGGAGCCACCATCTCCTAGGGTTATTGGGAGGATAAAGATGAAATAATATTTGTAAAGTGCTTTAGAAAACTTTAAAGCACTCAATAAATGCTTGCTATTCTTTGAATTTATTTGGGGCTTTAAGGTTTACAAAATATTCTGTAATTAAATTCTTTCCTGGAATCAACTTCGCTTTGTGACTAGAGTGCTAGGTTTGGAATCAGGAACACCTGGATTTGAACCATTCCTGGAACACCCCCAGAGCAAGTCAGTTTCTTTCTCTGAAGCTCTTTTGCTTTGTGTCTAGTATTATTCATGGTGCCCAATTCAGAGTGGGCGCAGGGTTTCAAGAACTTTCAAGATCAACATCAGTTACTCTTGAATGAGGTATCTGACATAGTCTGTTGGGTTGAACAATGGACGTTGAGAGAGATGGAGGAGTATAGTCTCATCAGAGACCCACTCAGTTTTCTGAAGGATCAGCCCTTCGCCAATCAGATGTGACTAAAAAGAGGATGACAAAATTCTGTAGCACAGGCCCATGTAATACTGTAGACTAGGAGAGAGAGAGGGTGGGGAGAGACACAGAGAGAGACAGACAGACAGACAGACAGACAGACAGAGACAGAGAGACAGACAGAGACAGAGAGACAGAGACAGAAAGAAAGGAGAGAAAGAGAAAAAGAGAAACAGATAGCAGATAGAGAGAGAGAGAGAAACAGAGAGAGAGAGAGAGAGAGAGAGAGAGAGAGAGAGAGAGAGAGAGAGAGAGAGAGAGAGAGAGAGAGAGAGAATATCTCTTTCTATTTACTGTATCTCTGAACAGGATGTGCCTAAAAAAAGACCAGACTAGGAAATTCAGCCCATCTTTCCAGCTCCATCCAGGAAAGTAGATAGAGTTCACCCACAACCTGGATGCCATGACCTGACTGAGTGAGGGGAAAGGCTGCCTTTATTACCCTTTCCTTTTTAGTCTGTGGACTGGAGAAATATAAATTGGGTGGGGTGTTTGTTTTGGTTTCTTCCATTTCTTCACCCCTCACTGGTAGGGATAGGAGGTAGCCTCTCAGCATGATTCCAGAGGGGCTTAGTGGGATCGTGTTATATAGGAACTCAGCTAAGCTCTGAACCTAAATCCCTTTCCTTCCCAGGGTATAAAGTTGTGTGTGTATGTGTGTATATGTATGTATGTATGTATGTTTGTGTGTAGAATTATGTCTTGAGGTGTTGGGGAAATGTTTATATCCTTATTTTTGTAATAATTTGTAATATTTGTAATAATTTGAAGTAAATATCCCTTTGTATGGTTAATCCAACTATTAAAGTGACTAAATGGAACTGGGATGCAAAGGACCCTCCAATAAGAACACCACTGGTGGGGGCTAGAATCAATAGCAGAGATATAGGACACTGTACACACTCCATTCAGGGTACTGGGGGACTTTGGGGGAGGGAGAAATGTAACCTATGGGGCCTTCTGACAGTTGGGGCCAGGTGGTCACTGTTAAATCTAAGTTGCAGATACTTAGCCTTTCCATGTTAATAAACAAATGTAGCTGACTCTGTCATTTGATGCATTGTGTTTTATTTTCATTTAGATTATGTTTCTCCACTTCATTAAAGCTGGGAGTATTTTAACCAATCATAGACCCAATTTCAGTACCGATAGTAGAAAACATTTTTTTTTACCTTAGCCAGTTCACTCCTCCTGAGGCAGCCTAGTGTCCCCCAACACCAAAGGGGTTCCTATACTAGAGCTGGACTTCCTATGGACACCCGATTACTATAGTCTGTGGCAACCCAGAAGTCCTCAGTCCTGCTCAATCAGCCTCAACCTTCTACAAACTGTGATTACAAGACTAAGTCACAACCACTGACCCTCAAGGTTGCTTTGTTGACTTATTACTGCATTCATATGATCTTAAGTGTCTGGAAAATACTGAAGATTTTGTCCATACTAGTCTCCTCTGGATTATGAACAGAGGGAAAAATATAAATAGCACACAGTGCAACCTGTCCATTTTTGACTCTCTACACATGCTGAAATCACATTTCTTTATATAGACCCAAGAGTTTTCCAGTGCATCTGTGACCTCACTGATATGCTCGTTCCCGCCAGTGATACTGACTGGAACCCCTCTGTGGCTGCACATCCAATGTGACTCTCATAAGTTTGCCAAAGAGAGATGACCCAATGAGCCAGAGGTGTATGGAGGAGAGGGAGTTACCAACTTCTCTTGACTCATGAAGATACTAATGGAGGCCATGGACGGTCTACTCCTTCCTCTCTCCACAGGAATAGTCCATCACCATTTTTCCCCCCACCATCTATTGTTAAGATGACACTCATATGCTGCTCTTCCTTCCCCATTCCTTGAGCTTAATGTGCTGCAGTCTATTCGTATCCACCATGTGTGCCTCTCTATTTCCCTATTCCCTGCCATTTTCATGTCTTCAGAGACAGCAGAGTCCCCTGAATCACATGTATTTAACATTTCCACAAGAATGTTGGTATTTAATAGATGAATCTCGATTTTAGAGACAAAAGGGTAATTGATGGGTGTATCAGGGAGAAGAGCTGAAGCCCTGGAGTAGAGAGAACAAGCCAACAATCCATGTGACCTCTCAGGGAGACAAAACTTATTCACCCAAAAGGAGAATTCTCCATGTCCTTGAAGGCTGGCGTCAGTAGACCAGTGAGGTCACCTTCTAAAGGTTGTGATGCATTTGAAGAAGGTCCTGGCTTGATTGACCAACATATCCCTGAAGTGATCTCCCATCAGGAAATAAAAAAGAGGGTTGATCACACTGTTCAGAAAGGCTAAGGGTCGGGTCAGAATGTAGATTGAGTTGATGACGACCTGTGTGCATCTAGTCCGCATCCAGACCTCAAGGCGGGAAGCTATCCGCACATTGCGCATGATGTGGTAGGGGGTAAAGAGAACCGAGAATATCACCATCGCCATGATGACCAAGCGGAGGGGCTTCTCGAGGGGGAGAGCCGTAGTGAGTTGTCTGCTTCTCTCCTTTAGGAAAAGGACGATTTTCAGGTAAAAGAAGCACATGACTGAGAGAGGAATGAGGAATCCCAGAACGGTCAGACACACACTGTAGAGAAGGTTGTATTGGGGTTCTCCAGAACTTGCATAGTCATTACAAGTGGTGTCATTGTTTCCCATGTTTGGATCAATGAAAATGAGGATTGGGAGAAGCTCCAGAGTCACCCAAATCCAGATGGCCACCGAGATCAAGATAGCAACTTCTTTCTTTTGCAGGAAATGTTCTCGGAAGGGATATTTCATGAGCAGGTACCGGTCGATGCTGATGAAGGTAAGGAAAAGGATGCTTGTGTACAAGTTGGCATGGAGCAAGTACCTGTTACTCATGCATAGGAAGGTACCATATGTCCAATTCTTATTGGCATACCCTCTCACCAACATGGGCAGGGTACATAGGAAGGTGAGGTCGGAAAGGGAGAGATTGAAGAGATAGATGTTGCCACTTTTCCAATTTCTCAGGCAGAAGAGATAGCCCAAAACAACAACCGTGTTCCCAAGGAGGCCAACAACGAACTCAATGGAATAGAGGATAGGAAGGAAGTGCTTTTCTAGGACTGCCTCTGCTCCCAGCCATTTGCCACAAGTTATGTTCTGATCCTGGGCAAGAGAAAGAAGCAAAAAAATAGGAATAAATCATATATTTTTATTCAATGAGATCAAAAGCAAGTGACACAAATCTGACTTTAGACACTTCCTAGCTAGGTGACCTTGGGTAAATCACTTAATCTCAATTGCCTAGCCCTTACCATTCTTCTACTTTGGATCCAATACGCACTATTGATTCCAAGATGGAAGGAACGGGTTTTTAAAAAAAACTAAAACAAAAAAGGTGGGATATAACAGGTCTTACTGCTTCTGTGACCCCGAGCAAGTCATTTAAAATCTCTAGACATGGATTTCCTTAATCAGAAAGTGAGAGGTTTGGAGGAGATGGCCTCTGAGGTCCCTTTTAGCTCTAAATCTATGATCTAATGTATATTTTTAAAAAGTAAACAACAGCCTCAACAAAAACAAAACAAATTACAACAGTCGAATCATTGTGTTCCAGTTTTCCAGGAAACAGGGTAGAATTACATCTCCATATGACTTTGAGTAGCATAAACAAGAATTTTGGACAATTCTGCTCTAAACACCCACATGGCCTTCTACTTAACCTGTCCATGCAGCTCAAATGTTCTTTGTGTTTTCCTGGATTGAGAGTCAAAATGATCTGGGCTCCTATCCCAGCTCTCCTTTTACTGCCTGGATCAACTTGGATGTCCCTTTTCCTTTCTAGGTTGCATCCTCCTCCTCTTTTAGATCTTGGATTGGGGAATTCCTTTCCAATTTCCCAATCATCATCTATCCAGTCACCAATCTATGACCCATCACCATCTAATCCAGGAGGATGAGGTTCACATGGCTGACAGAATTACCTGAGAAACTAGGGCTTTGTAGATCGGACTCATGAGTGCTACCTTTCAAATCTGCCTCCGACCTGTCCTTCCAGATGAGTCCCCTCACACTCGCTATATTCCAGCAAAACTAGGCTTCCCAACTCTCCTTCTCCAGGCCTTTGCAAAAGTTACTCCTCTCCCTAGAACCGTCTACTCCTTCACCTTGGCTTCTTGAAATCCTTAACTTCTTTTTTTTTTTTTTTTTTACCTTTGTACTTCGGTGTATTGTCTCATAGGTGGAAGATTGGCAAGGGTGGGCAATGGGGGTCAAGTGACTTGCCCAGGGTCACACAGCTGGGAAGTGGCTGAGGCCGGGTTTGAACCCAGGACCTCCTGTCTCTAGGCCTGACTCTCACTCCACTGAGCTACCCAGCTGCCCCAAAATCCTTAACTTCTTTCAAGACTCAGCTTAAGAAGCACCTACTATTAAGAGGTCTTTGTTCTTTTTTAAAATTTATATTTTAATTTATATTGTATATATAATCTTTAAAAAATTATATTATATACAAATGTTATATATATATTTATATTTATTGTATATAATATATTATTATTGTATTTATATATACTTTGTATAAAATTTATATTATAAAAATTTATATTTTATAAAATTTATATTTTATATAAATATAGTGTGTGTGTATATATATATATAAATTCTTACCTTCTGTCTTAGGATCCATACTTAGTATGAAACCATACTTGGTCCCAAGGCTGAAGAGTGGTAAGGGCCAGGCAAATGGAGTTAAGTGACCTGTTTAGGGTCACAGAGTTTGAAAGTATCTGAAGACAAATTTGAACTCAGGACCTCCTATCTCCAGGTCTGGTTCTTTTATTCATTGAGCTACCTTGTTTCAGTCATGTCTGACTCTTTATGACCCCATTTGGAGTTTTCTTGGCAGAGACACTGGAATGGTTCATCANAATATAGTGTGTGTATATATATATATATATAAATTCTTACCTTCTGTCTTAGGATCCATACTTAGTATGAAACCATACTTGGTCCCAAGGCTGAAGAGTGGTAAGGGCCAGGCAAATGGAGTTAAGTGACCTGTTTAGGGTCACAGAGTTTGAAAGTATCTGAAGACAAATTTGAACTCAGGACCTCCTATCTCCAGGTCTGGTTCTTTTATTCATTGAGCTACCTTGTTTCAGTCATGTCTGACTCTTTATGACCCCATTTGGAGTTTTCTTGGCAGAGACACTGGAATGGTTCATCATTTTCTTCTTCAATTCATTTTACAGATGAGGAAACTGAGGCAAACAGAGTGAAGCGATTTGCCCAGGGTGATACAGCTAGTATCTGAGGCTGGATTTGAACTCAGATCTTCTTCTCTATCTACTTCTACTCTATCCACTGCTTCACTTAGCTACCCTTTGTTTTTGTTTTATATTATATTTATTATATTATATTATATTACATTATATTATATTATATATGTATTTTAAATTTACTTATCTGTATGTATGTTTTTTTAATCCCTTACCTTTCATCTTGGAGACAATACTGGCTCCAAGGCAGAAGGGTGGTAAGGGCTAGGCAATGAGGGTTAAGTGACTTGTCCAGGGTCACACAGCTAGGAAGTGTCTGAGGCCATATTTGAACCCAAGCCCTCCCATATCTAAGCCTGGCTCTCAATCCACTGAGCCACCCAACTGCCCCTATGTATGTTGTTTTTGACCAGGACTTGAGAAGTTTCTTCTGCCTTTGTATCTCCAGCATCCAAAGTAGTAATGTGGCTAATAATAAGTGCTTAATAAGGGTTTTATTAGATTGTTGAGACAGGTAATGTTATGAATAGAGCTCTAGACTTGGAATTGGGAAATTCCTCAGTTCTAATCTTGCCTCATATACTTCCTCGATCTGTGACTCTAGGCAAGTCATTTAACCATTCTTTGACTCAGTTTCCTCATTACAAAATAGGGATAACATTAGTATCTGCCTCATAGGGATGACAAATATCAAATAAGATAATTCCATATGCATGTGCTCAAGTTCTGCAAATGTGAAGATGTTATCAAAATGTTAGCTATTGCCATTAACATTCGTTTTGAATTCTTAAATAGCCTCAAGACTGACCCTAAAATTTTCTTTTCAAAACTTATTTGAAGTCTTCTGAGGCTTAATCATAATCAGATAATTCCTTCAACCTTGTAATTTTGGAAATTAAAAACAAAAAATATGGATTTTATTTTCTGGAAAACATACATATGCAACCATTAAGCAAAATGTGTTGCATCTGATTTTTTCCAAACCTGAAACTTTGACACAACAGCCTAAGCCTATTTGTCACATGGTGAAGAGCTGATTTCGGTGGTTTGAGGAAATTTCCCCCGGGAGCTATACTATAGACACGTCTAACTCATAAGCACCCCTCGCAGCTTCTCTATTCAGAGATTTCCTAGTATAATCAGACTACCACAGCTTCTAGAAATCATTTAAAATTTTCTTCATGCCCCAGAAAGAAAGAGGATCCCCCCAACCCCAACAATTAGCTAATGTCAATTACATGCAATGATAGAGAAAAAATAGCAATAAGAGAGCCCAGCCTTTGAAAAATTCAAGTTTGCCCTGCATTTTCCTCCTCAATGTTCCAGACTAGTTAGACACCCCTTGAGTCAGAGGCAAATGCAAGAATTCAAACCAGAGATCCATCTCCTATTGTTCTCATGTTCAGCAGCGCCATCTTGGGCACAATGGCTGAAAACACATGCAGTAGTAATAACATATTTGTAGTCTTAGAATTGGAAAACTGGTCACATGCATTATCTTTGATGCTCACAAGGGAGGTCCTACTGCTGTTATTATTCCCATTTCGCAAATGAGAAAACTGAGGTTCAGAGAGGGTAAAGTGACTTTGCCCCAAGTCACACACCTAATTAATAGTGGTAAAAGTGGTAAAAAACTTGAACCCTCGGCTCCTGGCTCCAAATTTAGTGTCCTTCCACTACACCACATTGCCTTCTTTAGATGGACCAATAATCCAATATATAACTTATTTTTTGCTCCATAATTAGTGTAAATAATGGTGAGGAACAATACTAGTGAATTTAAATGAGCCCTTTTAATGGACATACTAATCTGTGAAACCATATTGATTTAAATAATAACCTAAAACAATATGCAAATTTGGAGTAAATATCATATGAAATAGATTTCAAACATTTCCAGACAAAATTAAGACGGGAAACCATTTTAAAATGTTTGAACCCGTTTCATTGCTGATTTGCTTCAAGGAGTAGATTTTAGTGAATCTGACATTTTGAAAAATGATAGCGGCAACAGAGTTAATGGTTTAGAACCATCTGAGCACCAGGAATGATGGAAAGTTGGAGTGTAGCCTGGTAAAAAGAGAAAAGCTCTAAGCTTGGACTCAGTAAAGACCTTGGTTTAAAGGTCTCACAGTCGATAGTCAGCAGCTCTCTTGTCAGAAAGAGACTGTCAAACCTTTCCAAACTCAATTTCCTCATTTGTAGAATGGGAAGAATATTACCTGTTGGACCTTCCCCAGAGGATTGTTGTAGAGATCAAATGAAATCATGTTTTTCAAACCTTAAAATGCCATGGAAAGTCTACATGTTATTCTTGCCATCCAATTCATTCAGGTCACTAAGAAGTCTGATGAATAGATTGTCTACCATCTTGAAGATTCTTGAGAGAGAGGAGGGGGAAAGAGTAAGGCAGGGGAAGGAGGGAGAGAATATGGAACTCAACTTTAAAAAAAAACATAAAAATTGTTTTACATGTTATTGTGGAAAAATAAATGTTATTTTAAAATTTTTATTAATTCCACAGTATGTAAATGGTCCAAGGAGAAAGAAAATTTTCAAAAGAATTGCCAAAAATGAATAACTACAGGAAAGATTGTCCCGAATCATTAATAATAAGAAAAATGAAAAATCAGAAGACCTCTGAGATTATACCTGACACTCAGTAAGCAGACAAAAATAAGGATATTGGATAAGCTGTGGAAAGATAGGGGTGCCAATACATTGTTGGTGGACCTAAAAACTGGTCCCACCACTTCAAATGAATGAAGGAAGCATTTATTAACACTTAATATGTGCAAAGCACTGGAGAAAGGAATAGAAAAGTAAGACAACTGTTGTCTCAGAGAATTCATGTTCTAACTTGGGTGGGTGGGGAAGATACAAATGGCAGGTTTTGATTCCAAGTGAGATGGAAAATTCCCACGTTCCTTAAGGAGCAGTGTCAAAGCAGATGTTAGTACTTCTCCTTTCAGGTCAGATAGAAAGAATGGTCCTATACTCATGAAAATGTTCAAAGTAGGGTTTTTTGTGGTAATGAAAAAGTAGAAAAAAGATAGATGCTAATGGAGTGGAAAAGGGCAAAATAAACTATAATGCATGAATGAAATATATTACTAGATCTTAAGAAATTATGATTTTAAGGAATTCAGAAAAGCAAGAGGAGACGTGTAAGAATTAATAGAGAGCAAAATAGGTGGCAAAACATCCCTGTTATGACAATATAAATGAAAGGAACAACAATCAAGAGATTGAATGTGTATAATGATAATGATTAAGTTTTGCCCTTGGAGAGGAGATTGGAAAATGGGCTTCCCTCCCTTATTTGGAGAGGTGAAAGACTCATGGCATGCAACGTTGCACATACCAGGAGACTGAATGGATCTGTCGCTAGTTTGGTTAATTGCTTTTTTTCCTTCTTTTTAAAAAAAATGCTTTGTTAACAAAGATGGTTTGCTAAGTAGAAGTAGGGGCAGACAGGCATTTGGAGATGGAGGGAAAACAAAAGTTAACCATATAAGATTGTTTTTAATGAGTCTCTTTAAGAAATGAAAATGTAAGCCAAGAGGCTTAGTGGACTGGGAGCCAGATCTAGAGACAGGGTTCAAATCTGGTCTCATATACCCTTCCTAACTATGATCTTAGTCAAGTCATTTCATCCCCACTGCCTAGCACTTAACCACTCTTCTGCCTTGGAACCAGTATACAGTATTAATTCTAAGATGGAAGGTAAGAGTTAAAAAAAAAACACCAAAGAAATGGAAATGTGATTCATATTTTGATGGATTGGCTCTAAATAAAATTTAGTCCATGATCCAAAATGAAGGGGTCAGTTTTGTGCCTGGGATTGTGTCCACATGAGTGCCTCCATCCTCCCTACCCTGCAGTACATACTCAGGTCCCATCTCCCTCTAAACATCTTGCCAGTGTACCTAGTGTTCTGTCCCCAGTCTGTTCTCCAAACACCTTGCCTGAATGTGTGAGACAGAGAGAGTTTTTCTGGGAGGAATACTAACAACAGGAAGTGTCACTAGAAACCAGATGGCCAGCGAGTCCTCAGGAAGAGCTAGGAAGATAAGGATGAGTGAATCTCCAAAGGCCAGAGAGTTTGTCCCTGGGCTTCTCCTCAGGCTAGAGCTTGAACAGCAAAATGGGAAAAGACCAAAGCTAGAAGAGGTTCCAAATGGCCAATTGGTTCAGTCTTCTCACTTCTGTCACTTTGCTCATAAATGGATCATAATAGTGTTTTCCTTTATTTTTATTCTGATAAAGAAAAGATCTAAAGACAGGGAGTCTTAAAGCCTCTGCAGGGTAAGATAACACTTGTGGAGTAACCTGAGCTTCCCAGGACCCTCAGCAGTTAGTCACCAATAAATGGTTGGATGATAACAAGGATCATTAGGAGTATTGTTTTTGCAAATATTTTACATGTTCCAAAGATCCCTCCTCTCTCTCTCTAGAATATACTGCAACTCCTAATAGAATAAAGTATCTTCCCATAAAGAATTGACATGGGTATTTCTACCTTTAGATACTTTTGAAAATGGATAGAAACAATGACAAATTGGTTACAGGTGAATTTTTAAAATTTCCCATCTTGGGCTCTTCTGATGGTTGGGGGTGGAGGGGAGAATGGCAAAGAAAATGACATCCTGCTTCCACCACGCTACTTCTAAACCCATGCCTGATGCTCCAAAGTTCCATGGGAGGTCACAACACTCACATAAACAGATTAATCATTTGAAAATATGAATTCTGCAAAAATTACAAAAGAAAGCCTGAGTCCATTCAGTTTACTCCTCCAGGCATGTGAGCAACATTCAATATCACCCTTATGTTGTCATTTCCTAATGGGGTTTTTTCTAGGAGTTGATGTTTTTCATTTTGCAATATGCATTTATAGCCATTCCAAACACATTTGAGATTTTACTTGTAAAACTGGAAGGATCGATGTATGAATTTCTAAGTGCATTAACATATTTTTTTAATAATCACAACAATAATGATAACAATAATGTGGTATCTCCTATTCATGTAGCATTTTGAAGATTGCAAATCACTCTTCCTAGATAGAGTATCTCCTTAGAGCCTCACAAGAACCCTGAGGCAGATTTTTTCTAAAGCAATCCAAGGTGGATAAATTCTGCTAAAAATAACAAACTATTCTTTTTCATGAGGTTTTAAATAATTAAGACTTTGAATGCTGGAGTAAAGAAAAACTGCTAAGCTTCTGACCAATTACATCCTACACCAAAGATATTAACTAACGATTAATTATAATAATTATTTATTATATATATAATTATGTTATATGTAATTAAACGATATTATAATTCTAATAATAATTATAATAACAATCTGATATGATAATTATATGATTAAGATATTTACATCAACATAGGATATGTTTATTTATTCGACACATGTATTAGATATTAGATATAAATAGGATATGTTATTTATTAGATACTTGGATTTACACATAATCTTCTGATTCCCTGTGCATATATTCATGTGGCCTCTCAGGTCACATTTTCTGGAAACCAGAGTGATAAGAGATCTTGAATGTTTTTTTTTTTGGGGGGGGGGTTCTTTTCAAAGTCTCTTTTGGCTTTTTTTCCCTTGACATTATAATAAAAAATGAATATCATATAAAAATAACATTCAGATTCAAGGCAATGTATGGTCGCCTTAAAACGCCTTCCTCGGCACATACTGCTAGCCAGCGGTCAGAATAATGACACGCTTTCCTAGCAAACATAGTCCTGCTGGCCCTCCATCCCGGCCACAGCTTTGCAGTAAGCCGTCTTACTGCTCTTAGTGAATTTCAGGTACTTGACGCCTGGACAGAGAACACGAAGACCGTCCAGAAACTGAGCCAGGTCTTGGGCAATTTTGTTCTAACGGAATTCATTTTC
The DNA here is from genome assembly GCF_016433145.1 of Gracilinanus agilis. NCBI lineage: Eukaryota > Metazoa > Chordata > Mammalia > Didelphimorphia > Didelphidae > Gracilinanus > Gracilinanus agilis. Next base: position 650,718,061 of record NC_058132.1, on the reverse strand, counting down.
AGAGCGATCAGGGCTTTGGGCACGAATCCTTGACAGACAACAATTTGCCAGTTAACAATCAGTTACAAGGAATTGCCTCCCTCCCCCTTTCCAGAGTGAATTTGGCCCCGCTGGCCCTGGTTTAATCGTTACCCCAAACATCAACCGCCCCCTTTTCCAGGTAGATGCCGACGCGAGAAAACGGGACTCCCCGGGGAAGGGGCGCCGGCGCTTACCATTCTTCTGGATGGGCAGGCACTCCTCGGGAGCCCAGCGATGACTGAGGCTTCTGGCTGCCTCTCCCGCAGCAGCTGGATCGCCTTATTTCAACTCATTTGCATATCATGTAATCATTCAAAACACATGGAGGAGTTCGTGTATCTGACCCGCCAGAGCAGCCCCGGGCGCCGCTTCCTGTGAGAAGGAGCCACAGACCCATTAACTCTCGTCCGGAGGGCAGAACAAACTGAAGACTTAGAAACGTCTAACGTTTAAACCCCCCCAATGCACAAGGACACCCACAGCCAAGTGCTCCTTGCTTTGACTCACCAACTGAGCCGGAGGCAGAGCTAATGAATATTTTATAGAATCATCATTTCAGCCTGGCGAGAGACCTGGTAGACCCTCCTGCTCACAGGCTCGCAATAATAGCTAATGGCTCGCATTTGCATTTAATGGCTTTAAGGTTTGCAAACCAGCTCATAAATACGATTTCACTCTATCTTCCCAACAGCCCTGGGGAGGAAAGAGATTATTATTCCTCGTTTTAGAGCGGAGAAAACTCAGAGGAAGTGACTCGCCAAAGATCATACAGTTAGAAAGTGGCTGTGGCTGGATTTGAACTCGGCCATTCCAGACTGGAGTCCCAGTGCCCTGGCCAAAGCAGAGGGTCACCTTTAGAGCTGGAAAGGCACTTCCGATGCTCTCTAGTCCAACCTCCTCTCCCTTTAGGGACTAGAAAAACTAAAGAGGTGAATTCACTTGCCTAAGGCCCAGAGTAAATAATAGAACCCAGGTCTCTAATTCCAAATTGTTTGCTCTTTCTCTTCTTGTTCTCTATTTAGCAAATAGATAGTTGTTCGAGGGAACCAAAAGGAAAACATGAACCCAAGGGCTGATGACTCCAAGGCTGGACTTCTAAACTTCCTCTTTAGTTCACTAAACTCTCCCTGCTGGTATCTCTGGAACAAATATTGTTGTCACTAATTCATATTTAGGTTTTCCTAAAGCTGGCTTGTTGGCAAGTGAAGTGAATGAAGAGATCTCTGTGTGTCCTTTCTGTGTCCTGTGAAAACAAGTTAACAAGTTAAACCTCAGCCTCTTCCTTTTCAGTTCTTTGGCATTCAAACTTAAAGACACACACACACACACACACACACACACACACACACACACACACACGCGCGCGCCTGTAAAACCTAGGATGAAGGAGGGGGCAGGAAGGAGATCTAAAGTAAATTAACTGTCACGAACTGAATGCATTTTAAATATTATGTTGAATTGCACATGGAATTCAACTACCATTAATGTTGTAGACCAATGATTCTTCATCGTTTTTGTGTCCAGGACCCTTTGGATAGATAGACTGGTGAAATCTATGGACCCCTTCTCAAAATCACACATTTAAATGTTTTATTATTAAGTAAAATTCATAGGATTGCAAAGGAAAGCAATTATATTAAATTACAATTATCAATATATATGTATGGAAATATATACATATGCATCTATCATCTATCTATCTATATCTATCTATTTATCTATATCTATTTATCTATATTTGTCTATTTATCTATATCTATCTACATATCTATCTATATCTATTTATCTATATCTGTTTATCTATATTTATCTATCTATATCTATCTATTTATCTATATCTTTCTATCTATCTATATCTATCTATATCTATCTATCTATCTATCTATTTTGTCTATATCTATCTACATATCTATATCTATCTATCTATCTATCTATCTATATCTATTTATCTACTTGTATCTATTTGTCTATATCTATCTACATATCTATCTATATCTATCTATTTATCTATATCTTTCTATCTATATATATATCTATATCTACATATCTATCTATATCTATTTATCAATATCTGTCTATCTATCTATATCTAGCTATCTATAGCTATCTATTTATCTATCTGTGTCTATATACTTATCTATTTATACTTATCTATCTCTATCTACATCTATCTATATATCTATATCTATCTATTTATCTATTTGTCTATCCATCATATCCATCCATTCATCTATTCATCCATCTATCTATCTTTCACACATCCTAGGCTAAGAACTGTTGAATTTATCCCAGTTTTTTGAGAAAAGAACTTCCTACATGACAAGAAAGTGTTGGGAAAATTGGAAAACAGTATGGCAAGAACTAGGTATAGATCAATATCTCAAACTGCATAAAAGATAATGTCAAAATGGGTACGTGATTTAGACAAAAAAGGTGATGCCATAATCATATTAAAAGAGCCTGAAATAGTTTACCTGTCATATCTATGGATAAGGAAAGAATTATAACCAAACAAGAGATAGAGAACATTAGGAGATGTAAAATGGATGATTTTGATTATATTAAAATTTTAAAGTGTTTGTACAATCAGAATAAATGGAACCAGGATTAGAAAGGAAGCAGAAAGATGGGGGGAAATGTATGCCATGTTTCTCTGATAAAGGCTTATTTCTCAAATATAGAAAGAACTGAGTTAATTTATAAGAATGCAAGTCATTCTCCCACTAATAAACAGTCAAAGGATGTGAAAAGGAGTTTTCAGATGAAGAAATCAAGGCTATTTGTAGACATATAAAGATGTTCTAAATCACTATAGATTAGAGCAATGCAAATTAAAACATCTCTGATGACCACATCAACTATCAAATTGGCTGATATGACAGTAAGAGAAAACAAAAGACGTTTGAGAGGATGAGGGGAAATTAGGACACTAATGCATTGTTAGTTGAGTTGTGAACTGATCTAACTGATCTCCATTCTGGAGAGCAATTTGGACTTATGCCCAAAGGACAAACTATACGTACCCTTTGACCCAACAATAACATTACCAGGACTGTATCATAGAGATAAAAAAAATAAGGAATAGACTTATTTATACAAAAATATTTCCAGCAGCTCTTTCTGTGGTGGCAAAGAATCAGAAACTGAGGGATGTCCATAAATTGGGGAATGGTGGGACAAACTAAAGTAAATGATTGTAATAGAGTACTATTATGTTCTAAGAAATGACAAAGAGGATGATTCAGGAAAACCTTGAAAGACCTACATGAACTGATGCATATTGAAATAAATAGAACCAGAAGAATTTTGTATCATCAACATTGTAAAGATGATTAACTGTGAATGACTTGGGTATTCTCAGCAGTACAATGATCCAATATAATTCTGAAAGACATGATGAAAAATGCTACCCACACACTATAAGCTCTTATTAGTAATGAAATGATTTAAGACAATTCTTCAGGACTTATGATGAAAGGTGCCATCCAACTATAAACCCAAGGTCTATATTTTACAATTACAAAACACTCTACACACAAGTAAAGACAGATCTAAACAATTAGAGGATAATTAATTGTTCATGGGATAGGCTAGGCCAATATAATTAAAATGACAAGTCTACCCAAATTTATTTATTTGCTTAGTGTCCTACCAAATAAACTACCAAAGAATTATTTTATAGAACTAGAAAAAATAAACAAAGTTGATCAGGAAAAGCCAAAAGTCCAGAATATCAATGAAGTCTGAATGCAGTGTGTATCATACTAATTTATTTTATATAACTCTTCTTTTAGGAAATGAGGAATATGGGGAAATGTCTTACACAACCACACAGATCTAACCTAGATCAAATTGCTTACCATCTCAGGGAGGAAGGTAGGGAATTTGGATCTCAAAATTTTGGAAAATTTATGTTTAAAATTGTTATTACATTTAATTGAGGAAAATAAAGCATTATATGTTCTCTAAAAGAACATTTGGCTTTAGATCACACCACACATATGGCTTCTGCTGCTGATATCTATCAAAAGCAGTCAGGCAAATATGCTCCAATGAGCTCTGTCTGACAAAACGCATTTGGCAATTCATCAATTAAGCACATATTTGGGATTTAGATAAAACCACATCTGAAGTCAACATCCTTAGTTGTTGAATGTCAACATCCAGCTAGGTCTGGTGTTTAAAAGAATCGATCATTTGCTATCTACTCATTATTTTGTGGGGCCAGAAAGGAAATATTGGGCAGATTTCCTTTCCTACAATGAAGAAACTGAATGCCAAAACAAACCAAACAGTCCTTTGCAGGTTTTTTAATGTCCTCGGGCAGAATTACAAAGATCTTAGACTGTGACTGTACCTGAAATTCAAGCCTGGTTCAGTATTAGGAAAACTATCAGCATGATTAGTCGTATCAATAACAAAAAGAACAAAAAACACACAACTCTATTAATAGATACAGAAAAAGCTTTTGATAAAATACAATGCTCATTCCTGTTACAAACACTAAAGTACATAGGAATACATGGAACTTTTCTTAGAAGACAAGAAGTATTTAGCTAAAACCAAGAGCATTATTTGTAAGGAGGATAAGATAGAAGCCTTCCCAATAAGATCAGGAGGGAATCAAGATTGTCCATCATCATCATGATTATTCAATATCATAATAGAAAAACTAGCAATAGCAATAAAAACAAGAACAAGATATTGAGGGGGAAAAATAGGCAATGAAGAAACAGAACTCTCACTCTTTGAAGATGATATGATGGTATACTTAGAGAACCCTACAGAATCAACTAAAAAACTAGATGAAACAACAACTTTAGCCCAGTTGCAGGATAGAAAACAAATCTATGTAAAACATGTGCATTTCTACATATTAACAACAAAACCCAGCAGGAAAAGATAGAAAGAAAAAATGAATCACTTGGGAGTCTACCTGCCAAGACAATCCCAGGGACTATATTTTACAACTTCAAAACACTTCATACAAATAAAGATAGATTTAAATAATTAGAGAACTACTCATTGATCATGGATAGGCCTAGCTAATATAACTAAAATAATGAGTTTACCCAAATTAATTTAATTATCCAATATCCTACCAAACTATCAAAGAATTATTTTATAGAGCTAGAAAAAAAGAATGATAAAATTCACTGGGAAGAAGAAAAAGGTAAGAATATCAGTGAAATTAATGGAAAAAATGAAGGAAGGCAGCCTAACAGTATTAGATTTTAAACTATCCTACAGATTGATAATCATAAAAACAATATGGTACTGGATCAAATAGAGAGTGCCTGATCTGGAGGAGAGATTAGCTACATGATATACTGAAATAAATGACCACATTAATCTAGTCTTTGATAAACCCAAAGATCGAAGCTATTGGCACAGAGCTTATGACCAAACAAGAGCGAGGATCATGGGAGACAAAATGGATAATTTTGATAACATTAAATTGAAATGGCGTTGAACAAACAAAACCAAATGCACCCAAAATTATTGGAGGGGAAAGTTTATAGTAAGTTTTTCTAATAAAGGTCTCAGTTCTAAAGATATATAGAGAACTGAATAACATTTCTAAAAATAAGAGCCATTCCCAACTTCATAAATGGTCCAAGGATCTGAACATTTTTTAGAAGAAGAAATCAAAGTCATCAATAGTCACATGAGAAAAATGCTCTAAATCACTATTGATTAGAGAAATGTAAATTGAAACAACTCTAAAAAATGACTGTATCTATCAGATTAGTTAATTTTACAGAAAAGGAAAACGACAAATGCTACTGGGGGGGGGTGGAATAGGGACACACTAATGCACTGCTAGTAGAGGGTCCAACCCTTATGGAGAACAATTTGGAACTATACCCAAAAGGTTACAAAAAGGTTATAAAACTGTTTATCATTTGATGAAGAAATACCACTAGATCTGTATCCTTAAAAGATCTAAGAAAAAGGAAAAGAAATTATCAGTACTAAAATATTTATAATTGCTCTTTTGTGGTGACAACATATTAGAAATTGAGAGGATCCCTATGAACTGGGGAATGGCTGAAAAAGTTGTGATATATGATTGTGATGGAATACTAATGTTCTACAAGAAATAATGTGCAGGGTGGTTTCAGAAAAATCTGGGGCTTATATGAACCTATGCAAAATGAAGTGAGCAGGACCAGGAGAACATTGTGCACAGTAATAGCAATATTGTAAAGATGATCAACTGTGAATGACTTGGCCACTCCAATCCAGACAATGATCTAAGATATTTCCAAAGGACCAATAATGAAGAGTGCTTGTCACCTCCAGAGAGAGAATTGATGACTCTGAACACAGATTGAAGCAGATATTTTTTCTCTTTATTCATTTTCTTGCTTTGAGGGGGAGGCAACATGGTTAATGTGGAAATGTTTCATGGGATTTCAAATGCATATTGTACATCATATTATTGCTTGCTTTCTTGATGGGTGGGGGAGATGTCATAGGGAGGGAGAGATGAATTTTTTAAACTGTAAAATAAGTGTAAAAAATGAGTGCAAAAAAGAATAGAAAAGCATACGCTACAAAAAAAAAGGTACATGGGCAGAGTGAGAAACACACATGCTTATTTCACACATTTCATTTTCTCAAAACTATTAGCCTGATCTATTGCTAGGGACACCAGATAGGACTTCAGCTTCCAAGCTCCCCTTTCTCAAACTCATTCTTCATAACAGTGGGAGAACTTGCAGGCATTCTCTATTGTCTCTAAGATAAGGGTTCTTAACCCTTGATGTGTCTGAACCCTTCTTAGTATCATGTTTTTAAATGTACAAATCAAGCTATTTAAGACTACAAAGAAAACCAATTTTATTGAAAAAATATTTTTAAAATGACAGCTGGCTGGTGCAGCAGATAGAGTGGTAGGACTATAGTCAGGAAGATCAGAATTCCAATCCAGCTTCGGACATTTACTAGCTATGTGACCTTGGGCAAGCCATTTAGTGCTGTTTGCCTCAGTTTCCTCATCTATAAAATGAGCTGTAGAAGGAAATGGCATACCACTCCAGTATCCTTGTTGGGAAATTCCCAAATGAGGTCACGAAGAGTAGGACATTACTGAAAAACCACTCAACAACATTTTTAAAGGTTCATCAATGCCAGGTTAAAAAGCCTTGCCTTAAAAAAAAATAAGGGTTTGTCTTTTAAAATTCTTCAAAACTAGTTTCCGATCTAACCTACCTTTCCAGACTGTTTACACCTCACTCCCCTTTGTGCAATCTATGTTCCCACAAAAAAGCTTTTGTATTTGTTGTTTCTCAAACTTAGAACTCCATTTCCTGCCCTCCCTCATATCTTTTGCAGCCTTTCCTTATGCTTAGGATGCCCTCCCTTCTCACCTCTGCCTCTTAGAATCCCTAGCTTTCATTGTGTGACCCTGGACAAGTCACTTAACCCCAATTACCTCACCCTTACCACTCTTCTACTTGGAACCGATACTGAGTATTGAATCTAAGATAGAAGATAAGGGTTAAAAAAAAAAGAATCCCTAGCTTTCCTCATGGCACAGGAAATATTTAAGTACTAAATAGTAGTTTGGTAGCATTTTGAAGATTGCAAAGCACTTTTACATAAAACTTCCTATTTGATCTTCACAAAACTCATGTTAAGTAAGTGCTACTGTTATTCCCATTTTGCAGGTAAAGAAACTGAGTGTGTAAGAGGTTAAATGACTTGCCCAGAGCTTCTAAAGTATTATTAGAACTCAGATCTCTCTGTCTCCAAGGGTTCAATTCTCCATCCACTGCTCTATATGCTGTTCTCTATTCATTTACTTATAATATTCTATAATCTATGACCTTAGAAGGCAGATGTGTAGCCTAGTAGATAGAGTACTAAAGTTGAGCTCTAAGACCACCTCAAATGTTTACTCATTCTGGACAAGTCATTCAACCTCCCTGGGTCTCTGTTTCCTCATGTGTGAAATTGAAATAATAACAGTATTATTATTCATCGGATTTAGCCATACGTTAAAGAAGAAAAGTAAAGCTTTTCAAGGCACAATAAGCTTTCTGTACTGACTTAAGGATATAAAAGTGAGAAATTCTCTTACCAAATATGATCCCACTAACAAAAGGAATGACCATTTTTCCCCTGTGTCTGATGGTCATATTCCATCACCAAGATGAAATTTCTGAGATAAAAAACAAAGCAAAACAAAACAAAACATTGCAAGTGCTTATATTCCATTAAAAAAAACCAGCTACCTTTTCCCAGCATTCCAAGAATCCATGATTCCTACAGCAGGAGCATGCTCTCCCCTGATGCAGATCACCACCGTTTTACAACTGAGATGATTGTCCTATTTACTGAGGCTGACAAAGAAATTCGATGATCCTTCCATCAACAGGGAAACAGTCTTCTCAGACACCTACAGACAGGAAATCCACCATTGGACTCATATATAAAGACTTTTGAGCTTGGTTGGACCTATGACAGCTTTTATTTTTTTAATAATAATTAGAATTGGGGCAGCTGGGTAGCTCAATGGATAGAAATCCAACCTAGAGATGGAAGGTCCTAGATTCAAATCTGGACACTTTCTAGCTTTGGGACCCTGGGCATGTCACTTATTCTCCATTACCTAGCCCTCATCATTCTTCTATCTTGGAACCAATATTTAGTATTGATTTTAAGATGGAAGGCAAGGGTTCAAAAAATTAATAAATAGGATTTCTATAGCACCCTTTCTGTGTTCCAGAAACTAGGTTATTAAAGACTTTACAAATATTTTCTCATTAGAATCTCACAGCAACCCTGGAAGGAGGGTGCTGTTATTCTGCTCATTTTGAAGATAAGAATCAGGTAGATAGAAATTAAATTATTAGCCCAAAGTCACTCAGAGAATGAGTGTATGATCTTGATTTGAACTCAGGTCTTCCTGACTTCTGGCTCTGCAACCTATCTACTGTACTATCTACCTGCAGAACCTGCATAACTTTCAAGGACACATTTTTTAAAAGCTTTATAAAGATACTGTATTTTACCAATTACATGTAAAAACAATTTTCCATAGACATTTTTCTCAAAGTTATATGGTCCAAATTGTCTCTCTTCCTCCCTCCCCCTGCCTTCCCAGAGATGGTAAGCAATTTGAGCTATGTTATACATGTATTATTATGCAAAACATATTATTCATTTTATTGTAAGAGAATAATCATATAAAACCAACCCCTCTCAAAAAAAACTCCAAATAAACTAAGGTGAAAAAAAAATGTATGCTTTAAGCTTTATTCCAACATCAATAGTTCTTACTCTGGAAGTGGATAACATTCTTTGTCAAACAACCTTCAGAATTGTCCTGCTTCATTTATCGCTGGAAATGGCTAAGTCTTTCACAGTTAATCATTGCACAATATTGCTGTTGCTCTGTATAGTGTTTTGGTTCTGCTTATTACATTTTGCATCAGTTCATGTAGGTCTCTCCAGCTCTTTCTGAAATCATCCTGTCCATCATTCCTTACAACACAATAGTGTTCTATCACCAAGAGCTTCCACAATTCATTCAGCCACTCTCTAGTTGATGGGCATCTCCTTAATTTCCATTTCTTTGTCCCCCACCAAAAGAGCTGCTATAAACATTTTTGAACAAATAGGTCTCAAGGACACATTTTTATGCCCAAAATGAGCCATCTTCTAAAACTTTCCTAGTTTAAGAAGTAAAACATACCCCCATGAGTCTGTGATATGGGAAAGACCTGATCTGGGAGCAGTAAGAATTCCCTTTAAGAAAGGAAGGAGCTTTGAAATTTAAATCTAAGGCTGTTTAGATGATTGAAGAAGAAGAAAAGATTTCCAAAAATCCAAGAGTATTTACATAATTCCAGTGCTATGCAACCAGTATTTACATAATTTCAGTGCTATGCAACCATTTCCAAGGCCAGATGATCATTTCCCAGCCTTTTGGAATAAAGAGTGCAACATATGTAAAGTAAGATTCTAGCCAGAAGAATGTATAATGTCCCTAGACAAAAGAAATTATGCAAAAGTTCTAGGAATCTAATTCTGTGCTCTGTTACCCAGAAATCAGCTACTTGGAGCTCTTGGGTCAGTCTCCATTCTCACCCATAGCCATATGACTGTAGCTTAACCTCTCACCCTCAGAGTCCCTTTGCTTCCAGCGAGAATAATACAATTAGTGCTTGTTGTTGTCATGGAAGATGTCCAGCTCAGACTCCAAAGTAGGGGTCATCTTTCTGTTGCTCATTTCAAATTCAAACCTCTCTTCATCATTCTTTCTATTGCCTTATCTTCTCAAAATAATGACTCTCATTTCTAGAATGTGTTAGGTTGGCAGAACGCTTCTTAGGACAACCATAGGAAACAAAACAAGTGGAAGTATTTTACATAGAAGAAAAATGAAATTCTGAGCGCTAACTTGTTTTTGTATGTGACAACTCAGCTAACATATCTCAGGCAAGATTTGAACCAGCTTTCCTGACTTCAAATCCAGTGCTCACTATACTTTAGCACACCTCCTTATTTTCAATCTACCTTGTCTTGCCTTTTTTTAGGAAAAAGCATCATAATGTTGACGATTTTAGTTTTTTAAGCATCTGACCCACCTCGAAATTCCATAATCCTAATGCAGCTCCCTGCCCTGCCCTTCAAAATGTCTCCTTGAGATTCTTCTCTATAAAATTAATTATTATAGTTTAGGATCCACATGCTGCCTTTCATCCCTAATCAGCATAATGGGTCATCTGATGCATGCAGAGATGCCACTGGCTTGCCTCACATGGTATCATCACTTGGAGGACTTTAGGAAGCAGAATGGAAATTTCTCCATTGGATGGTGGAGGATGCTAAGGACCTGCTCCTGAGGGAATCATCACTTGCCTTGGAAAGAAACTGGAACATTTTGGATATTTTCCAAATAGTTCCAGTTGACTAATCACAGAGTTGAGAGGGACCACTTTCTATTGGCTGGAACTGACAGTGTTTTTTGTGACCACCTTCTTGGCAATCTTCACATCACTGGCTTCGGCTGAATTCTAAGGATATGATACTGAGAGATGAGAAACAATATCATAAGGGGAAGACTATAACATGAAGGGAAAATCTGCGGCACCTTATGGTTGTATCTATTTCTGGATGTAGAAGACACTCATTTTATTTCATATTCATCTTTGCAATTTTTGATGAGTCTAATAAAATAAAGCTCCAAACTTTAGGACTGGTTCTTACAGAATATGGGTGGTTCAAACCATTAATCATAGAAACTTATTATGTATAGCTCCCTTGAGTAGGCAAAGAAATTCTGCAAGAGGCAAACATATTTCCAGTAAAATTTAAATATTCTTCATGTTATACAGAAAGAGAAGCTCTAAAACAACATGGAAATCTATGAACTCAATTGGGAATATAGTTATGGGACCCTGGGCAAATCACAACTCTAATTGCCTAGCCCTTATTGCTCTTCTGCCTTGGAACCAATACACAGTATTAATTCTAAGATGGGAGGTAAAGATTTAAAAAATAGAATAAAATGCATGAGTGATAACATATATTTATGCATGTATGTGTATATGTGTGTATACACTTAACTAAACTTTCAGTATGTATAATTTGCTCCTCAGAAATTCTTTTTCCCAGCTTCCCATGTTCCTTCTCACATTACATGCTAAAGTAGGGAGAATATAAGTTTTATGTAGCCCTGCCTCTCTCTCTCTTCTCCCCTTATCACATTGGGAAAGTGGGCTTTATGCCAGGCAGGAGAATCTACACACATGGGTTTACTTTTTGTTAGATAATTAGGTTTGAACTTCTATTTCTTTTAGTTTATTTCTTTCTACTTCAAGTGATTATTAATAAAACTTTATAAAATATAATACTTAAAGTACTTCTATATTAATTTAAATCTTACAAGTACTACCTAAAAATGATAGGTCTTCTCATTTTAGCCTCATGACAACCATAGGAGGTAGGTTTTTCCTATTTTAGAGATGTGGAAACTGAGGCACAAGTTAAGTGACTTGCTTAGGGTTCAATGAAAGGCTTGATTGTACTCAGATCAATCCAAACCCAGTATTCTAACCACTGCTCCACCTAGATACTTCATTATATAGGATAGCTCATTCCTAAATAATAAATTATCAGAGCAAATAAAAGTTGTCAACACATTGCAGAAATGTTGTGGCCTATGTTACATGTATTCAGGAAGGAAAGACAGAGCTTTATTGAGCGTTCTAGATAGTCTTCTATTGAATTGACTTTTGATTATCACCAGAAAGCTAGTCAAATATAGCTAAGTAATAAAGCACAATAACAAATTAAATATTATCAGTAAAGGTCTGCTTAGGTTATGGAAGAGGAGACTGTAGTATAGCGCTGTGGTTCTCTGGTTAACAGGAGCTATGAAAATTATTTGGACAGACAAATCCCAAGGTTATCAAATGAATTTTCAGGTTAGATATATGCTTCCTGGAATCTTAAAAACAAAAACCATATTTACATAAGCATCATAAGAAGCTTTATTGTTCAAACCTGATCATTGTGTTATCCTTCCATGCTTACCAGTATTAAAAGCTTTCCAGAAGTCAGAGTTTCCCCCGAAATAAATTCCATCTTTGGACTTTAGGCAAGGGAATTAATGAACTGAAGAATGCGAAAATAAGGAGCCCAACCTTGATAACTAGAAGGCAGGTTTCCTCAGATCTCATCCTGGTTCAAAACACATCACAGGAGAAACAAATTGCTCATCCTCTCCATCTCCTTCCCCAAAGTTCAGTCAATTATTGGAAGATCCAACTAATCGATATCAAATTAAGGGCAGTTATAAATTAGACTGGTAGGAAAATGAAGAATTCACACAAAAAACAACAACAAAGAAGATTGTAAAGATTTTTTCAAGCAAACTCTTTTCACCATCAATAAAACTGGCCCACGGTATTTGAACTCCAAAATGTGGGAAAGCAAAGAAATGTCATTGGGCTTCCATGAATGGTATTCTCCAGAGATGCTAAGAGAGATTTAAAACTCTCTTTGTCTATTTTGTGTTAATCAATCAAGAACATGAAGTAGCCCTACTTAACACTGAGTAAATCACTAACAGAAAAAGTTCTCAACCCCAAAGGCCACAAGGCAAATTGAAAGCCTGTGATTGGTTCCTGTGAAGAGGAGGAGAGACAGGAGATGACGTGGAAAAATGGGTATAAAAGATGAGACCCAAAAGAAGATTCATTCATTTCCTGGTCTTTGGGTAGAGAACTTTCTTGTGGATGGATTCCTGGTGTTTTTGAGAGAGACCTTTTTCTTGGGTTCATTCTGGGTTGGAGATTGCTGCACTGGAGAGGCTTGCTGGGTGAGTGACTGGAGCTGAAGGAAGAGGCTTGTCTTGGTGGAACTCTTATTGAAGACATCCCCAGGACTTCTGGCTGAAGAGACTAATGCAATTCTACATGGAGATTGAGACTTGAGGGAGTCCTTGCCAGGTGGTGAGCTGGACTTCTGACAGTAACTCTCTTTTACTATATTTATATTAAACTAAATTGTTAAAAACTACTAACAGTTATTTTGACTTAAGGGTTAATTGTTTTATAAATGGCAACCACAATCTTATCTCTTTTAACTCTTATATTTGTCAAACCATTTTTACCCTTGCATCTATTGTCAAACCCATTTCAATTTTTACAAAGACTTTGTTTTCTCTATACGTTTCAGCTGATTGCTTCTCTTTGTAGATATAACGCTCACGCTGTCTATTATTTGTTGAGTATAATCACTGAGTGATTTGATAGAGAAAAATAATATCCTGAACATTCTCCTACATATATCAAAATCAAGCATGAATCTTTAAAAGAACAAGAACAATTTTATTTGATAACCAAATGGTTGTTGATATCAGAAGTGCCTCAAATGAGGCATAAAATAGCAATATATATTTGCCACTACCATGAGTAACATCACCATAGAGGCCAAATGGAAAAGGAATTCCCTATGGTTAGAGAGATATCTGTTTGTGTAAGAAATTTTATAGATAACTTCAATTACCAGGACATTGCAGGGTCTCTTAAATGAATTACATAAATACTGTTCTCCAAAGAATTCAGCCAAACTGTCCACACAGGAAAAACCAAGTGGATGAAGAATGCTCACTGCCAAAACTTTGATATGCAGTTGGATATACCTCCCATTGACTTAATTCATCTCCAAGACATAGCCATATAGATACATAGATCGACATAGTTGGTGGATTTATGTCTAGCTATATAGTTGTATGAATATAGAAACATATCTGAAACAGAAACAGTGGACAATGAACTGGACCTAAAATTGAACAATAGGAAGGAAGGCTGGCTTTGGCTTTAAGCAGTTATACAGCATTTTTTATAAACCTTTTTTCTGAAACAAAGTCTTAGTAATATCAATGGCCTTCTAGTGATGATGTATGACTGAATATTATGGAAGACCATAGTTTTTATAGAATTAAAGTTGTGGCTCCCCCAACAAAGGCAATAGAGATTGCATACTGGTTATGAGTAGGCTATAAAGTATTACCAATTGTCAAAGAAATGGATCCTTTGGATAAGAAGGTTGGCCAGCCATGGTCATGTAGAGTGAGTAAGGAATAAAAGATATTACCCTACCATTTTATATACCACTGGCATCTATACAACATCAAGAGATCTATAGGAAACCTTCCAGAACTTGGGCAGCCTCATCTGTATACAAGGGACATAGTCAAGGGTTACAAAGAATTGGAAGCTTTAGATAGTTGATCTACACTGATGGAGCACTAAGATTCTTTAATGGATCAATGTTAGGGTAAGCCTTACTTGAATAAAAAGTATCCTGAAATGATAATGCTTTCCCATTCTATCCCTCCACATCCAGCAAATCCCTTACAGAAACAGAAATAAGAATTCTCTATTCCTGGAGCTAAGGAGCATTGTCTTGGATTTTAATAACGCTATACCTGATCTCTTGGTAAATCTTTACCAAAGAGGGAGAAATTGTACCTCTCCCTCTCCATCCACTCCCAGTTTTCCATTGTTGTCATATATTGGGGACCTGTGGTTGATGGTCATCTAAACAGCTCCTGGCATCTGTGTGGTGATGATTCAGAATCACAAGAACTCCATAGGGGGAGGAATCATAGAGGCCAACTAATCTAATTCATACTTTAATTGAAAAAACTATTCCCTCTATAAGGCATCAAACCAGGGGCCAACCAGCTATCACCTGGCAAAAGTAGTGGTGATAATTTGCCCTCTTAAAAACAAAACCATGGGGTTTTTTGGTGCTTTTCCCCCTTTCCATCCATTTGTTATTTCCCAGTGATTCTTCCTTCCACAAAAAAATAAAAACAAAACCTACACATTCTACACTGTCTTTCTTTATGTAATATCCCTTTCATTCTACCACTTCCCAAGACAAATAATTATGAGAATGTATGGAAAAAGAACTGTATTGCGATTCAGCGGACTTGGATTTGACCACTTACTTCTTGTGACTTCGGCAAGTCATCCTTTTTAAGGAGACATTTCCTTAACTGTGAAATGAGTGGGTTGGCCTTGAAAATCCCTAAGGCCCTTTCTAGATTTAAATCTATGATTGGATAATTACTTTGGGTCACATTGAATTGTGAAATACCATAACTTTCAGTTTCTTAATAGAGCAGCAAGTTTTATCAAGGGAACTCACCAATATTTTGTTAGAATAATGTTTATATTTCCAAGGACAGCTGTTGTTACAAGTTTCCCACAAACCAGAGATCAAATCTTTTAGGGCAAGGGTTCCTGGAGCTTCGATCATTTTAAAACTTGGATGTATTTCAGTTGATTATATTCTAATTAAGCTATGCAAGATGGATTTTTTAAAAATACAATTCAAACTTCCATAGTGTTGCTAAGGTTTTCTTTTAAGTTTCTGAAATGATAACAGTTAACTCCACAATTGGGAGCATTGAGGAGAGAATAGCTGGCTTTGGAATCAAGAACATTTGGGGATTCAAATACTCCTTCTAACATGAACAGGCTGCGTGACCCTGAGCAAGTTACCTAACATCTTCATGTATGCAGCTTACTCTCAAAGATTCTCAGTTCAATAAAAATAATAACAGCAGCTAGCATTTATGTAGCATTTTAAAGTTTGCAAAGGACTTTACATACATTAACTCATTTGGTCCTCACAACAATCTCATCAGTATTATTATCATCATCCCCATTTACAGATGGGGAAACCAAGGCACAGTGATGTCAAATGATTTATCCAACTTCACATGGCTAGTAAATGTTTGAGGTAGGATTTAAACTATGCTCTTCTTGGTTCCAAGTTCTGCACTGTACCAATTTCCATTGTGCCATGAAAATCTGAGTTGGTAAAGGAAACTCAAGAGCTTCATGTACTGATAAGATCATAGATTTTTTTTAAAAAGGCACAAGATTACATCATTGAGTAATTATATTATTGCCCAATTTTATAATTATAATATAATCATGCTTTATTATTGTCATTAAGATGTCCAGATTCTGCCCATATCTTTGAGTTATTAACCTTAACGTTGTTCCCCAAAAGGCAGAATGTTAAATGCTATATAAATACTTGGAAATATTTTCATCTACTTGGCATATTTTTGGGATTTGTGGTTGTTTTAAATATTCTGTGATCTTGGCTCCATCATTTCTGCTTCCTTATCTCCTTCAGCCTCTTGGTTCTTGATGCTCATTGCTTGAAACCCATCCAACTCCCTGGCTCCTAACTCCCTTTTTTATGCCCTGACCTCCATGACTCCCTCATTCCTCTTCCACCCTAGTTCCAAGAGCCAAAGGCCATAAGGATTCTGAGAAACTAATGCTCCCAGAAGTACAAGGATCTTCTGTCTGACAGCTTCATTTGTCTGACAAAGAAGTTCAAAATAAGTGTTGTATGAAGCACTTAGGACATTTTCCCCTAATTATTCTTTACTTCCATTAACTTCTATCAGTGAAGGCATTTCCCCAATGGATACTGATCTCAACCTCTTAATTTTCCTGTTCCTTGCAATGAAGATCTACGAATTTCCATCAGCCTTCTAGAGAAGACCCATAAAATATTGTGGAGCCCTTCCTACCCTTTAGTTAGAATTGAGAGGTACTACCAAGGCCACTCTTTTGCTCTCTCTCATATTTGATACTTAACTGACTTAGCTCCACATACACATCCCTGGAGACATCCTTTACTTTGCTTCTAGAATTCAATATATTTCTGATTACCCACTTATTTCTCCTCTGTGTGTGGGTTCATTACTTTTAGATCACATTATTTTGATTTTTTGATGCTGTGGGGACTAGGATTCATTGCTATATAGCATCATAAGCTTAAGCAGCTTGAAGTTCTTCAAATATTCTCCTTCCTCAAATTTAGTTACTGATCATTGGCCCCATCCACACCTACCCTCAGAGTGATAACTAGGCTGGAGATATTGGGGCTCTGCCAGAGAGCGCTAAAGTTAAAGGACACTTTGATTAGGTAAATTTTCTCCCCACAGAAGACTTCTAGCTCTGCATCCCCTACTACCACCCAGAGTGTATCCTGAGGGTCCTGTCATTGTGATGCTTCCACTTTCTTTGAGTCTATATTCCCCAACTGCCATATTACCTACCATCTGTCTCCCTATTCACTCTCACCTCCTCTTGGGGTTTAAAGGATTGCCAACTATACCATAGGGCAGTGATGGCAAACATTTTAGAGATGGAATGTTGGGACCCACCCCCACCCCACTCTCCACACCAAGTGCCATGCCCTTCCCTCCCTCACCCCATTTCCCCAATACAGACTCATCTGAATTTGTCTCAAGAGCTAGAATTCTTGGTTAAGATTTCTCTCAAAGTTTTATTTATCTGGATATATATCTTATGCTCAATTCTACCCCTCAATTGGGTTCAAGACTAAACATGGCTTCATTGGCATAAGGAGCTCCCAGGGCAGGAAACTCCTTTTTCCAATGCAGGTAGGTACCCTCTCTATAGCTTATAGTCTTTTTTAGCCCAGGGTCACTCAGTTGCTAGGTCAGAAATACAATTTGAACCCTGGTCTTCCAGTCTGCAGTGTCAGCTCTCTACTCACTACACTAAATAGCCTTTCCTTAACTATATGTTATTTATTGCTATATCCCAATGTATAAAGATTTTCCCAAGCACACATCTAGGAACAGGGCAAATCGACCCTGTAATCTACAATTCTGGAGCTACATTGCTCATCCAGTCTCATCTGCTCTCTTTTATTTTAACCCTTAACTTCTGTGTATTGGCTCCAAGGCAGAAGAGTGGTAAGGGTGGGCAATGGGGGTCAAGTGACTTGCCCAGGGTCACACAGCTGGGAAGTGTCTGAGGCTGGATTTGAACCTAGGACCTCCCATCTCTTGGCCTGATTCTCAATCCACTGAGCTACCCAGCTGCCCCCCAAAGATAGATGAGGAAGCCCTGAAACCGGCTTGACAAGCTCTTATAGCAGAGGGTCCAGTCCTCTGGGAATACCCTACCAACCCCACACAGCCCTGTCTGGTAAGCAACTTAAGAAATATATGGTGCATGTCATCTAAACTTGTCAATTTGAAAATAATCAGTTTTTTAAACTTAATTGTTCAGAAAGAAAAAAGCCTTTGACCCAGTTTCTAATAATGTTCACGGCAGAATAGTTTAATAATCTTTTTCATTATAACTTCCTCTACCCTCATCACAACTCCGCCAAGGACGGTCCCAAGCCCAGCTGAAAAAGGAGGAGGGTTGGGCGCGAGGCTAGCAACCTCACCCCGTAAAAATCTCACTTGCTATAGAAACTGCAATCTCGTTAAACCAACAAAACCAACGATCGCCTAGTCTGGAAGATTGCTCTCCAACAGAGTCCATGACACGTGCTGGCAAAAGCCAACAAACTCCAGGCCTACGTCAAATCTTGAACATCAGATGGCCTGAAAAGATTTCCAATACCAGACTCTGGGAAAGAACAAATATGGAACCCACCAGGGAGGAGAAAAATCGGAAGGCCAAAACAGACCTGGCAAGGATATGCCCAGTTGGTGGAAGTTGCCCAGAACAGAGTCCATTGGCATGAGATGGTTGCGGCCCTATGCTCCTCTGGGAGTCAATAGGAATAATAATAATAAAAAAAAACCCTCATCACACGTTTAGAGTTCCTAAGTCTTTTCATATGCATTAAAATTTTGGTCAAAATGTTGGCCATCCTGCTAAAATGGAATCTCATGAAAAGGGAAGAAATCTTCTAAGTATTAAGTGGAACAATACCTGCCTTGATACCTTGCTTATTCTATAATCTTACAACATCTTAGCTTTAAAGTTGGAATAGATTTAAGGGGATATTTAGCGCAACATCTTATTTTATAGTTTGGCAAACTGAGGCCTGGGGAGTTTCAATGAATTGCCTAAGATTATGTTGGAATTCAAAATCCAGTTCCATGACTAAACCTAGCTGTCTTTCTACTGCACCACATTGCTACCTCAGGGTAGGTAGTGCCTTCTATGAGCACAGTAATTAATTTGATATTAGAATATGAGAGAAAAGAAATGGTCCAAGAAAAGTTTGAGGCCTTCCAACCACAGAGACTTCAAGAGAAATACGACATTTATGGGGAGGAAGAAGAAAGGACTAGTGGGTAAGTTGCTTTGAGGTTGGGGCATGATGTTGAAGTTACAAGACATTCAGGTGGGGTGACCAGAAGGCAATTACGGTTATGGAACAAGAGTTTAAGGGAGAGATCAAATCTGAATATATTACATTGCAAAATGTAAAATGAATGATTTTGATTACATCAAATTAAAAAGGTTTTGTACAAACAAAACCAATGCAACCAAAATTAGAAGGAAAGTAACACACACACTGGGAAAATGTTTTTATAACAAAACTCTGACAAAGGTTTAATTTCACAAATATATAAGGAATTAAGTCAAATTTACAAAAAAAAAAAATCAAGCCATTACCCAACTGACAAATGGTCAAGGGATATGAATAGGCAGTTCTCAGATAAAGAAATCAAAGCTATCAATAATCACATGAAAAAAGTGTTCTAAATCCCTCCTGATTAGAGAAATGCAAATAAAAACAACTCTGAGGTACCACCTCACACCTAGAAGACTGACTAAGGAAAAGGAAAGTGATAAATATTGGAGGGGATGTGGCAAAATTGGGACACTGATGCATTGCTGGTGGAGTTGTGAATTAATCCCACCATTTCAGAGGGCAATTTGAAACTATGTACAGAGGGCTTTAAAAGATTGATTGCCCTCGGACCCAACCATACCACTGCTGGGTTTGTACCCCAAAGAGATAATAAAGAAAAAGACTTGTACAAAAATACTTATAGCTGTGCTCTTTGTGGTGGCAAAAAATTGGAAAATGAGGGCATGTCCATCAATTGGGGAATGGCTGAACAAATTGTGGTATTTGATAGGGATGGAATGCTATTGTGCTGAAAGGAATGATGAACTGGAGGAATTCCATGTGAACTGGGACAACATCTAGGAACTGATGCAGAGTAAAAGGAGTAGAACCAGGAGAACATCGAACACAGAGACTGATACATTGTAGCACAACCGAATGTAACTGACTTTGCTACTATCAGCAATGCAGTGAACCAGGACAATCCCGAGGGACTCAGGGGAAAGAATGTATCCACATCCAGAGAAAGAACTGTGGGAGCAGAAACATAAAAGAAAAACATAGGATTGACCATGTACTTCGATGGGGATGTGATTAGGGTTTTGATGTTAAAAGATCACTCTGTTGCAAATATGAATAATATAGAAATAGGTTTTGAACAAGGATACATGTGTACCCAGTGGAATTGCTTGTCAACTCCGTGGTGGGGGGAGGGAAAAGGGGAGGAAAAGAACATGAATCATGTAAACATAGGAAAATATTCTATATAAATTAATTAATTAAAAAGAAAAAAAAGCTGAATATATTGACTTGGGAAATAATTATGTAGAAATGATCACTAAATTTATGGGGTGGGTGAAGTTTCCAATGGTGAGAGAATAGAGGTGAAGAGAAATGAAGAAGATAGGAGATGGGAGGAGAAAAAAAAAGAAAGAAGGGAAAAATAGAAGAAAAGGCAAGGGTTACTGAACTAATACTAACTTTTTCCTAATCCTGGGCCAAAATCTGTTTCTCTGCAGCTTTGAACAATTTCTAGCAGCTGTGATCTGGGGTCAAACAGAACAAATTTAATCCCATTCCTATATGGGAATAGTTGAAATATTTGGTTGTTGTTCAGTAGTTTTGAGCCATGTCCGACTCTTCATTACCCCATTTGGGGTTTTCTTGGCCAAGATACTAGAGTAGTTTGTCATTTTCTTCTCCAGCTCATTTTACAGATGAGGAAAGGGAGGCAAACTAGGTTAAGTGACTTACCAAAGGTCACACAGTTATTATGTGGTGAAGTCAGGTTTGAACTCAGGAAAATGAGGCTTCCTGACTCCAAGCCTAGAATTTCTATCTATTGTCCTACCTAGCTGCTCCCATCTCTAAATATTTAGAGCTAGACCTAAATTGAAACCAAGAAATGACATCTCAAATAAGTAAATGAAAGATCAAATTATCAAAGTTACAACTATAAAACAGAAAGAAAACAATGAAATTGTATACCACTGGGATACCATACTGGAATAGTGATAAGTAGACTTCAGAGGAAAATAATATCTTGGATAACTATATCAATAATATAGAACAACAGAGAATTAATAAACTGAAGATATAATTTCAAGAACTAGAAAATCAAATGAGTAATAATAAGCATGAAGGCAACAAGTAGTGCAAAAGGTTTTGAACTAATTTGAAGTCACTTGACCTAAGTTGGAATCTTATTTCTGCTACTTAATTCCTGTGTACTTTACTCAAATCACGTATGTTCTTGGTGCCTCAGTTTCCCCAAGTGTAAAGTGAGAGATTAGACTAGATAATTTTAAGGTATCTTTCAGCTCTACACAGATTCTCATAGGATGATATGAAATGATAAAAATTAGAAAAGAAAAAGATATGATTAAAAATGAAAAAAACACCAAAATGAAAACAGAAATTAATATTTGTTACTTGTAAAAGACTGACAAATTGGTAAACTTTTAGCTAATTTGACTAAAGGAGGGAGAGGAGAAAATCGAATTACCAAAGTTTATGATGTGCAAGGTAAATTTATAACAGGGAGCAAATAAAAATGAATCTCAGTCACTATTATACCCAAAATGTATATTTTACAGATATAAATTTTCAGAAAATCTTTAAAAGAAATTTACAAAATGTAAAATATCTAAATTTACAAAGTATAAGAAGCAGAGACGATAAATAACCTAATCTCATAAAAATAAACTGAATAAGCCATTCATGAACTACCTAAAATTCCTTAGTCAAAAGTGTTTTTCAAGTGAATTTTTATTCAATAGTTAAAGAGTAACCAATGCCTAAGCTAAAAAATTATTCTCAATAATCAAGAAAGAAGGGAGCAGCTAGGTGGCTTGGTGGATTGAGAGCCAGGCCTAAAGATCAGAAGTTTGGGGTGCAAATCTAACCTCAGCTGTGTGACCCTGGGTAAATCACTTAATCCTGTTTGCCCCCAATTTCTCACCTGTAAAATGAGCTGGAGAAGAAAGAGGTGTAAAATGAGCCAGAGAAGAAGATGGCAAACCATTCCAATATCCTTGCCAAGAAAACCCCAAATGGAGGCACCAAGAATGAGACGTGATCGAAAACGTCTGAATAACAACCTTTGTCAGAACGTCAAATAAAGATACGTGTTCCCTTTTGCTGGAAAAGGCAAAGAAAAGCTTCTTTGCATTCCCTCTCAAATTAAAAAATAAACAAAACAATAAAAAATAACTCCTTCTCAATCCTCATTTATGAAATAAATATGGTCCTTATAACTAAGTCTGGAAGGCATAAAGCAGAGAAGAATTATTGGCCATTTTCACTAAAGAATATCAACATAAAAGAATTTCAATAAATACTAGACTGCTCCAGAAATACACAAAAAATCCTAAGCTATGAGAAAATGAGAGTTACTAAAGGGGCATTGCTGCTTCATCACTAGGAAAATAAGTCGTTTTCAAGAAATAGCCAAAACACGTGACTACATACAAACTGCTTATAAAATGTAGGCAGCAAAGTGGAGCAATAGATAGAGTGGCCCCAAATCAGGAAGACCCAGGCTCAAATTTGACCTCAAACACTAAATAGTTGTGTGATCCTGGGCAAGTCATTTAACCCTGCTTGCCTCAGTTTTCTCATCTGTAACATGAGCTGGAGAAGGAAATGGCACATCAGCTAGGCAATGGAGGTTAACTTGCTCAGGGTCTCACAGCTATGGAGTGTCTGAGGCCAGATTTGAATCCAAGACCTCCCATCTCTAGGGCTGGCTTTCTGTCCACCGAGCCTTCTAGCTGCTCCTGTGGCTTTGTTTTTAAAATCTTCAATGACAAATTCCCTGTGCAAAGATCCCGGTGTCTTTCGGCAGCCCCTCCTTTCTTCCTCATCACAATCATGCGTGTTTCTGTTGTCCACATTTCAAGTGTGAGGTTCTCTCATCCCGAGGGAACCAACTTCCTCTGATGACTCTTAAATTTGGGAATTTTGAGCTCCTTTTCCCAAACTCTTTGGACTCTTCCAAGTCAAAGTCTTGAACACATATCGGACTCTGGCTGCGTCTCTCCTTTTTATTTGTCTGACTTGGCAGAGTCACCACTTTCCAAGTTCTCCCCCCGGTTCTACTCTTGTGACCACGGCTTCCTATTTTTCAAAATCATAGGCAGAAAGTAGACCTTCCTTATTACATCGTCTCCTTTCTTAAAGACAAAATTCTCCATTTCTCTAGTTAAAGCAGAAACTTCCAGAAGAGTCCTGAGTTCCTTTTTTTCTTCATATTTCACTTTCATCAGCTGTCCAGTGAGTTTATGAACAATAACAGTTCCACATCTTAGAAGCAACAGAGCATATTGAGTTACAAGTTGGCTTAAAAGCCAGGAAAACCTGTGTTCCATTCTGGCCTTTGATGTGTGACCCTGAGAAAGTCACTTAACCTCAGTCCCGTAGGCAACCTTCTAAAGCAGCGGTTCCCAAACTTTTTGGGCCTACTGTCCCCTTTCCAGAAAAAAATATTCCTTAGCCCCCTGGAAATTCATTTTTTTAATTTTAATAGTAATTAATAGGAAAGATAAATGCATCTGTGGCCATCACCGCTCCCCTGGATCGCTGCAGCACCCACCAGGGGGCGGTGGCGCCCACTTTGGGAATCAATGGGCTAAAGCATAGCTTGCCAGGCAGCTGATGATGTGAATTGCTAGAGGAAGCTTCCTGATCAGGATCCAAGCAGCAAAAGCCCTGATTCTTTCTTGTCAGGCCCGGAATACATAGTCAGGGAAAGGAAGCATTTCTCCAAGACCAGAAACGAGGAGCCATCCCTAATTCAGATTAATATTAAGAATCCCTCCTGGAGCTAAATCATTGGATCTGGGTTCATAAGATGCATGTCCTGCCCTTTGAGCATCAGTCAAAGGAACTGGAATATATTTGTCCTAGAAAAGCCTGGGGAAGGAGGGAGCACGCGACGCTGTCAGGGGGAAGATGGATGGCTTAGACTTGGTCCATTTGGCCTCAGAGGGGAGAACTAGGACGAACTGGTGGAAATTGCAACATCCAAATTTAGGTTTACATTTTCTAACAATTAGAGGCATGGATTAAACTGCTTTGGGAGGAAGTACATTTTCCCTCAATGGAAATCCTCTGGCAGAGACTCTCTGACCTTATTCGGGTGTCTTGTGGCGTTGGAATTCTCCAGAGGTCAAGCCTAAGAGGAGCCCGATTACTTTTGTCCATTCAGCCCCTCTGCACGATCCTCCTGCCAGCTTCCTCTCTGCCCTTCATACCTCTGTCTCAATCCCTCCTTCCCCATTCCCACATCTTGCTCTGGGAATGGTAAACCGATCGCCACCGCCAGTGCGTCTGGAAAGGCACCATGGTTGACTGGTCTACCGATCCACTCGCCATCTTTCTGACCTCTCAGACCATGGCACCTCTCTGTTGTCTCCTCCTTAGAACGTAAGCCCTTTGAGGGCAAGGACTGTTTCCTTTTTGTATTTGTATCCCCAGGAATTAGCCCAGGACTGAACATGGAGCAGATGGATAATTAAAACCATCACTAAGGGCAGCCAATTGGCTCAGTGGCTAGAGAGTCTGACCTGGAGTGGGGAGTACCTGGGTTCAAATCTGACCTCAGATAATTTCTAGCTGTGTGGCCCTGGGAGAGTCACTTAACCCCTCCTGCCTAGCCCTTACCACTCTTCTGCCTTTAAACCTATACTTAGCTTTGATTCAAAAACAGAAGGTAAGAGTTTAAAAAAAAAAATAAAGGCCATTAGTTCATTTATTCATTCCAATGTTCATTCAGTTGCTACTGGCCTCCCTTCCAAATGACATCCTAGAAAGTACTTTCTATGTACTCTACAAGTATTTTGTGCCTGATCTCTATATACTTACACATGTATAGGCTTTCTTACCCAACAGACAATGAGCTCCTTGACCATAAAGACTGTTTAATTCCTTGCCTTTGTGGCACCACAGTGGATAAAGAGTCTGTTCCGCAGTCAGGAAAACTCGTCTTAGCAATTTCAAATCCAGTCTCAGGCTCTTATTAGCTGTGTGACTCTGGGCAAGGCATTTCACCCTGTTTGCCTCAGTTTCCTCATCTACAAAATGAGCTGGAGAAGGCAATGGCCAAACACGCCAGCATCTCTGCCGAGAAAACCTGAAATGGGGTCCCAAAGAGTCAGACACGGCTGAAGGGACTGACTCACCACAATAAAGCCTGGCACGCAGGCAGTGCTTCATAAATGTTCCTTGGGGGCAGCTGGATAGCTCAGTGGATTGAGAGCCAGGCCTAGAGATAGGAGGTCCTGGGTTCAAATCCAACCTCAGACACTTCCCAGCCGTGTGACCCTGGGCAAGTCACTTGACCCCCATTGCCCACCCTTACCACTCTTCTGCCTTGGAGCCAATACACAGTATTGACTCCAAGATGGAAGGTGAGAGGCAGCTGGGTAGCTCAGTGGAGTGAGAGTCAGGCCTAGAGACAGGAGGTCCTAGGTTCAAAGCCGGCCTCAGCCACTTCCCAGCTGTGTGACCCTGGGCAAGTCACTTGACCCCCATTGCCCACCCTTACCACTCTTCCACCTATGAGACAATACACCGAAGTACAAGGGTTTAAAAAAAAAAAAACCAAGATGGAAGGTGAGGATTTAAAAAAATAAATAAATAAAAATGAATGCTCCTTGACTGACTGCTCACATATATTTCTGAGACTTCCCCGGCCTTTTCCCCACTGTGCTCATCCCAAAGGGAAAAGTGGTCAGACCTGGAGAAGGAGCAGGGAGTTAGCCGGAACTGCCCCCACGCTGAAATGATTACCTTGCTGCACGCATGACGGCGTCTCAACCCAGATCCGGAGGTCAACGTGAAGCTATCGTGTATGTTATCGATGGCTCCAGGAAGGTACGAGCACCTGCTGCTTTTAATCTTATGTACAGAGATAGCAGGGAGGGAAGTGTTTGCTCTCCTCTGTGTTTGGGTGAAGCCAGAGGGAAATGGGGCCCATCCTTCTGTTTGCCTTTGACTTCTAGGTCAAGTTCATCTTTTCTAAAGAGGCTCCTCAAGCCGACTATTTTCCCATCTGTGATAAGAGATGATCCAGCCCTACAAAATAGGTCTCTTTTCTCTTTTAGAGAAGGAGGAGGAATCTAAAATTATCTGAAATCGTAACCATGCACAGCCTCGGACAGGATAAATGGAGGAAGAGAATTACAATCAATCAGTGATAAATAAAAGTTTCTTTATGAAATTTATACCACCAACATTGGCTACAAACCCGTATGTTCTTACGTGTATTCTGTAATCAAAATTTAAAAATAGTAAGAAGAAAAAGAAATTCAGGGCAAAGATTCATTTTGAGTAAAAGAAGTTACTTGTTTCATGGGATCATAGATTTCGAATGGGAAAAACCGAAAAGGTCATTTAATTTCACTCATTTTACAAATGAGAAAATTGAATTCCAGGGAAGAGAAATGACTTAGCCAAGGTCTTACAGGTAATAATTTTGGGGGGATTACAAATGTTCAACTAATATTAAATAATGTAATCATAAATTAAATACCATTGATACAAAATTACAACTACAATGAATACAAAATGAGTTTTTTTAAGAATGTACTTAAATCAGGGTAGATTCTCATCATATATTATCTAACAAAGGCATTTGACTCAAAAACAGTATATAGAATTTTACTTTTAACTATGTAAATAAAATAGAATAGTAGAAAAAGAGTAATTGCAGATTGCTTAGCTTGGGGACTCACTAATTGTCACTGGCATCTAACAATCCTCAATTAAAGTCTCTTAGAAATCATTCAACCCCAGCTGTCAAAGGGACTTTCACAAACGAATGGCTCTCACAAAGCATTTATTGATGCAGAGGATCTAAATCGTTTTGTGTCATTGACACCCCACTAGCCATCTGGTGAAATCTATTGAACCCTTCTTGGGTTAATGCTTTAAAATGCATAAAATAATTACAAAGGATTACAAAGGAAACGAAAATATGGTTCTCAAAATACCTTTCCCTCTCAGGTTCATGGGTGCCAGGTACATTTATTATTTTTATTAGTGTTAATACTTACTAATATATAATATAATATAATGTAATGTAATGTAATGTAATGAAATATAATATAATATAATATAATATAATATAATATGACATGACATGACATGACATGACATGACATGACATGACATGACACAATATAATATAACATGACATGATATGATATAATATGATATATGATATAATATGATATAATATAATGTGATATTATATAACATAATATAACATAACATAATGTAACACAATATAACATAATGTATACGATATGATATGATATGATATGATATATGATGTGATGTGATGTGATATGATATGATATGATATGATATAAATTAATGGTATTAATAGATAAATATCCTTTTCACAAGACATTTTTAGTTGACATTCACAGATGCTTTGATGATAATCTAATCAGAGCAGGGGAAAAACCAACATCGAATTGTCTATACTTCTAAACTTACCCCTTCTTCTCACGATGTTTCCTGCTCTCCAAAGCTTTGCCTTCTTCCTAATCTCTAATGTCTGGCTACCATCGGAAACAAAGACTATCCAGGGCAAAATCAAAATCCGTTTTCAGGAGGCTTTTGTTACAGCTCACCCAACTTTCTCTTCACTGGAGAGTCCTTCATGAAATCCACAATTACATCCTGCTACTCTCCTCTAACCCTTTTATGGTTTTTATAGGTAGTTCTAAAGGACTGCTGTCCTGCTAAGTTATCTTCCAGCTTCTTGAGACCTTCTGTCCCTACCCTAGAAACTTAACCACCGAGTAGTCTAAGGGAATTCCAATGAAGACTCCACATTGCCAATCTTCCTCTATTCCCCAGGCTACCCAATTCACTCCAATCAATGTTCCTTTATGTCTGTTGTTCTCCCTTGGTCCTTTCCACCACTTCCTCTGTACTTATCGCATGCCATCTGAAACCTAGTTCTTTTTCCTCATTCACAACCACCTTCGGCTCTCACTTCAGTAAAGTGAGAACCACCCATGCGATTCACCACGGGGCAAATCACATTTCCCATAAACAACCCCCTTAATGGTCAACTCTGGACAGGCTAGCTTTTCATTCACTGAATTATACTTGAGGAGAGCAGATTTTCTGTAGAATCTTAGATGTCAAGGAAGAAGGTGCCTGAGAATACAAGCCTTTTATTTTCCACAGCAGAAAACTTGGAAAAGTGCAGTGATTTGCACAGGTGAAATCACCACCCAAGGTAATAAGTAACAGGAATGAGATTCAAACTCAAGTCCATGGATGCCCGAACCCATGCTCCTTCTACGCCTCACAATTCTTACAGGGCATTGTCTTATTCCGTATCATAAACAGGAACTGTCTGATCAATAGCAGGTAAGAGCAGATGCAGTGGACCACTGAGCCACTTGGAAACTCTTCTGATGCCCAGTAAAGTAGAATAAAATTAACCAGTGAAAAAGTGAAGATAAATGAGCCTGCAGCTTGGTGTCAACATCATAGGACGGTCTGAGAGTTTGTCAAGAAAAAAAGTCAGTATTGGGGGCAGCCAAGTAGCTCACTAAGTTGAGACCCAGGCCTAGAGATGGGAGGTCCTGGGTTCAACTGGCCTCAGACACTTCCTACTTGTGTGACCCTGGGCAAGTCACTTAACTCCCATTACCTAGCCCTTACCACTCTTCTATCTTGGAACCAATACATAGAATCAATTCTAAAATCAAAGGTAAGGGTTTAAAAAAAAGGAAAAAGAAAAATATTTGGTTTTTTTTTCAGAAATTTAAGGATTCTAGGGGCAGCTGGGTAGCTCAGTGGACTGAAAGTCAGGCCTAGAGACAGGAGGTCCTGGGTTCAAATCTGGCCTCAGACACTTCCCAGCTGGGTGACCCTGGGCAAGTCACTTGACTCCCATTGCCCATCCTTACCACTCTTCTACCTAGGAGCCAATACACACAGGTTAAAGCTTTAAAAATTTTTTTAAAAAGAAAGAAATTTAAGGATTCTAAACTATATCCACCTAATTTAAGAGAAAACCACTTCTTTGTATTTCTACTATTTACTAATTATTCAGCATCTGTCATCTTATTCATGTCATCCTGGACTAGTTGAGTAATTAATATTTTACTGTTCAGTCATGTCTGACTCTTTGTGACCTACATAGGGTTCTCTTGGCAAAGATACTGGAGTGGTTTGCCATTTCTTTCTCCATCTAATTTTACAGATAAGAAAACTGAGGCAAACTGGGTTAAGTGACTTGTCTAGGATCACACAGCTAGAGTGTATGAGACTGAATTTGAACTCAGGTCCTCCAAACTCCAAGGCTGGCACTCTGTCCACTGGGTTTCCTAGCTGCCCCCATGAACACAATGGTATGGCAGAAAAAATAATGCATCTGAAGGTAGAAATGTGGGTCTAAATCCAGACTCTCTACTTACAATCTGTATGATTTAGGGCAGAACACGTCTCCTTTCTGGGTCTCAGTTTTGTCATCTAAACACTTGGATTCAAGTCCCTAAAAAGTTTCCATCTTCCGACCCAGTGATCCCACTACTTGTCATAAACCTTAAGGAATTCCAAGCCTGGGGGAGGCAAGGAGAGGCTGGGAGGTGGCTTCTTTGACATACTGTTTCTTGGACTCAAAGCAAAGTGTGTCTGGGGATTGTCTGCAGAAACAACGTTGTATGTGAACGTAAGACATGATGGAAAGGAAGACTTTAGAAGAACCGGGGAAATACTTGTCTGAACCGATCTGAAGGGAGAGGAGAACCCGGTGAAGGACTGACACGATGATGAGTGAGATGCGTGAAAGAGATCCAAAAAGAACCCAAACCCCATGGAATTCTGATGGTACATCTAGGTCTGGGCGCCTAAATTGTAAAACCGTGTCCCTCCTCCCACCATAGAGGGGGCACCAGGAATGCAGAAGGGTGCAAACTCTGTTGGACACTTTCTGAATAGGTGGCTTTGGAGCAACTGTTTTTCTTCATTTCAAGAGAAACTTTATTGTATAGTAGCAGGAGAGAGAGAGGAGAAAGGGGAAGGAAATAAAACATTTATTAAGCACCTACTATGTGCTGGCACGGAACTAAGGACCTTGTAAACGTTACCTCATTTGATCCTCACTACAACCCTGGAACATAGTCGCCATTCCTGACCCATTTTACGTTTAATCTCTACTTAAGTGGGGTAGAGATAAAACGATTTGCACAGAGTCACACAACTAGCAAATACCTGAGGTCAGATTTGAACCCAGGTCTTCCTGACTCAGTGCTCAGGGCTCTACACACCGTGCCACCTAGCGATCTTTATGCAAAAACACTCTCATCCAAAAATGAATGTCATAGCAAAATGTAAAAAGGTCAATGGCATCAAAGGAGGTCAAAGGGTATCCGGGTAAACATTTAACAACCAGCTCTCCAAAAATCCACAAGACACTTTTCAGTATGAAACAATTTCTCCATCACTTTAAGTCTAGCCCAGTGATTCCCAAAGTGGGCGCCACCGCCCCCTGGTGGGTGCTGCAGCAATCCAGGGAGGCAGTGACGGCCACAGGTACATTTATCTTTCCCATTAATTGCTATTAAATTTTTTTTTAATGAATTTCCAGGGGGCTAAGGAATATTTTTTTTCTGGAAAGGGGGAAGTAGGCCAAAAAAGTTTGGGAACCAAACTAGACTCTAGCCAATCAACAAAGCAATAAATCAAACTTGATTGTAGTAGCATTTCCCAGTTTTTGAACTGAAATGCTCACACTAAGAATTTTATAATCAGCTCTAAGATCTGGTAGGAGCTGGCTCGGGGCCATTCTGGGTCAATGACATTTATTCAAGACAATGATGAAGGCTGTGAACAAGATGGTTGGTTTTCAAGGTCCCAATTTCTGTGATCTGAGGTCCCCCAGTGAGAACCTGCCTTAATTTTCATACTTCTGCAGGTTCTTTTAGGATTTCCAAAATAGTAATGATTTTTTTTATGTACTTAGTTTATCAGAGGAACCAGAAAGCTGCAGGCTTTCGTCACATGTATGTGGTACTTTAGATGACACATATGTAGCTGACATATATGTGGTACTTTAAGGTTTGCAAAGTCTTTACACAGTTCTCTCAGTTGATCCTAATGGCAATGCTGGGAGGGAAGTGCTACTATTCCCTCCAATTTATAAATGAGGAAACCAGGGATGAGGAAAAAATATTTGATGACAAGCACAAGAAGTGACCGAGACAGGATTGGAACGGAATGAAGTCTTCTTGTGCCTAAGACTAGTGCTCCATCTATTACACTGTGTGGTCTGCTGTTTTATGCCCTGATGGACTCATATATGTTATAATAATAACTGATATGATTTCTAATGCTTTAACTTTCTCATGGGGCAGCTAGATGGTACAGTGGATAGAGTGCTCAGCCTGAAGTTAGGAAGACTCATCTTCTTGAGTTCAAATCTAGTCTCAGACAATTACTAGCTTTATGACTCTGGGCAAGCCATTTTACCCTGTTTGCCTCAGTTTTTTTATCTGTCAAATGAGCGGGAGAAGGAAATGGAAAATCACTTTGTAATCTTTGCAAAAGAACAACAACAAAGGGGCAGCTGGGTAGCTCAGTGGATTGAGAGTCAGGCCTAGAGATGGGAGGTCCTGGGTTCAAATCCGGCCTCAGACACTTCCCAGCTGTGTGACCCTGGGCAAGTCACTTGGCCCCCATTGCCCACCCTTACCACTCTTCTGCCTTGGAGCCAATACACAGAAGTTAAGGGTTTAAAAGGAAAAAAAAACCTTCAAATGGGTCATGAAGAATCATACATGAATGAAAAAGATTGAATGACAACAAAAATATTTATATAATCATTTTAAATAAGTAACATGGCTTCCAGGTTCCAAGATTACTAGGCTCAATTGTATGGGCGACCCCTTTTAAATACACTGACTCATTTTGTTCTTGCCAAGAGTTGTCTCTAGGAAGTATCTTTGACTCCCCATTCTTCTCCTTAACAACCTCCGTTATTCTTAGATTAAAAATCAAACCCCTGAAGACTTAAGCTTTTCTTCTCCAGAACTTCCAGGGGCTCCACTGTCCTCATTAGTGGTGGCCTTAGTTGGCAACCAACCACATCTAGGCTGGTATCTATAATTCACTTCATTCCCAGCCTGACCATCTTCTTGATAGCTGCCATAAAGTTATATGTGTTCCCTCCACAGTGCTCCCACTCCCTCCTATTCTATATCTGGAACTATAAGCAAATTAAGTGCATCACTGTTTTTTTTGGGGGGGGTGGGGTATGTCCATCTATTCCCTTGTGGTAACACTCACCATCTTGGTAACTTTCTTTTTCATTCCAAATTTTACAAAATGAAATAAAACAAATTTTCATGTGCCAAGAAAAAGAAGACTGTACACAAGTGAAATCACAAATCTCTTATATGTTTAGCTTGCTTTTCTTCATATCTACATATTATATCCCATCCAGAAGTGTCCCAGCCCCTCCCCACAATCCCCGCATTATCAAAAGGTATACAAAAGCCTGGCAACTTTTCAAACCAAAATATCCTTCTCAGACCACCTATTATCCAGATATGATGCCTATTAGATCTTCAGTCCTTAATTGATCCTCTACCTCAATGGCATCATGAGCATGACCTTGTCTTCCAAGAGGTTGGCATCACCCAGGAAGTACCATTCGCTTTCAGAGGGATTTAATGCCTGAATTGTGAAAATGAAGGTTCTAAAGAGGCCAAATGTTAGCAGAGAATCTTCCTTTCTCTCTAGAGCAGTGGTTCTTAAACCTTTTCATCATCTGACAAAATTATGGATCCTTCTTCAGAATGTTTTTAAGTATGTAGACTTACAAAAAAACCAATTTATTGAAATAGAAATCAAAATATTCTCATTTATGACTGCTTGAATTCTACCAAAAAAAACCTTTGCTGGCTTATGGACCCCAGCTTAAGAATTTCTGCTCTAGAACTAGGAGCACCATATATACAGAAACTGATACCCTGTGGCACAATCTAATGTAATGGACTTTTCTACTAGCAGCAATGCAATGACCCAGGACAATTCTGAGGAACTTATAAGAAAGAACATTATCCACATTCAGAGAAAGAACTGTGCAAATAGAAACACAGAAGAAAAACAACTGCTTGATCACATGGTTCATTGGGGATATGATTGGGGATGTAGACTCTAAGCGATCACCCTAATGCAAATATTAATAATATGGAAATAAGTCTTGATCAATGACATATGTAAAACCTAGTGGAATTACTCTTTGGCTGGGGAGGGGGGAGGAAGGGAAAAAAACCATGAATTATTTAACCATGGAAAAATATCCTAAATCAATTAATTAAATAAAAATTTTTAATGAAAAAAAAGAATTTCTGCTCTAGAGGTTGGTATCATGGAATTTTCGATCTTGGGGATCCCTAGAGAGGTGATCTCAAGGCTGGTACTGCCTAGGAACACATCCTTTCTCAAGGCTGGGGTTTAAGATACCTACTCCATGACTACTTAGTTCCCTTCTTCTGGGACCCCATGGTTGAGAGTCCATGTAACTATCAATTTCTCTGCCTCTGCTGTTAGACTCAAGTAATGAGAGGCCAGGAACCCAGCTTCCAGGACAAAGCCTCCTCTTTGATCTAGTGACTGAGATTCATGAGAGTCCCATGGACTTCTGGTCATTGTTGGCTAAGTTCTGCTGTCTTCAGCTCCATTCTCTGAAAAGATGGAAAGCAGAAAGAGTCTGATACATTTTTCTGAGTGATGGGCATAGCAGGCATCATTATTCTCAATTTTCAGACAATGAAACTGAAGTTTATGGAAACTAAGTGATTTGTCCATTATCTCACAGCCAAAAGGAATCCGAGGTAGGATTTGGAACCACAAATGAACTGGACATCCAGTATTTTAGTCACTAAGTAACACTGACCTAATTGAATATTTGCTCGAGAAAAGAACACAACCACTAAGATATTCAAATCCCATGTGACAAGATTTAGTGAACAAATATGTCTCATTTGTTTATTCTTTGTGGCCAGCCCTAAAATCATAATCTGTACTTTTATGCAGGCAGCAAACAGGATCTTCCTCTTTTCCTTAGTAGAAACAGATTATTTTTAAGGGATTGTCTAACTCTTTCTTTGCTTTGGAAATAAAGTTGTCTCTGGTCCTTTTTACTGGCCATCTTGACTGTGAACTTCTTCCTCAGTCTTTCTTCTCCAATATGAAGGAAAGGTATAGTCTTCACTCTTGAAAAAAACATGGTCATTTTCCAAAGTAAAATCTTTATTAAGTTTCTCTGTTCTCCAGGACTAAGGAAGGATGAGCTCCTTATCAGAGGATCTTAGATCTAGAGATAGAAAAGACATTGATGGCAGTCTTGTTCAATCACCCCATTTTACAGATGTGGAAACAAGAGAACAGAGAGAAATCAGTGACCTTGGTGATCTTACCAGTTTCCATAGATTTTGTTACCATTTTTATGCTAAAAACTCTACATATCTCTACTGAGCTCTAATACAAATCATCAGCTATCTTAAGATCACTTGGAAATGGATGAATCTCAAACTATGAGAATTTATTTTTTGTATACTATATTAATTCCTATATAATAGAGGAAATCATTGTGTATTCCTCTGTTTGAGATCTGAGTCAGAGATACCATTTAGTTGGCTCCTCTTTGTATTTTTTTTGTCCTGGGGAATCCAAAGGACTATCTTCCTTTTAAAAGACTTTGTTTACTAATTGAAAGGGGCAAGGGTTCTTTTCCTGTGTATGTGTTTCCTGTGATGTATATATAGGGAGAAGCAGATAGGTTGAAGGACCATCTCTTAATTTGTTATCAGCAATTAAAGATGTCTTGGGTTGCTTAAGGGAGGGGCTGAATGATGAATTCCTAAAAATCCATTTATCACACTGCCTAATCTAGCTGGGGTGGTCCCTGATCATCAGAGACAACCATGGAGACCTATATCACTTCATCCATTAGGATGCGAGCCTACCAATAAACATGGTATAATCAATAAGCATATTCTTACTGAAAAATTAGTCTCTTGAAATAATTTTAATCATAACAAAACTTCACATGTTTGAAAGAGAATACATTCTCTTTCCCTTAGAAAATTCCCCTCTTCCAAACTTTTAAACTGAGGGGTGTCTTCTTTCTGTTTGACCTGATGACACATGATTTGGACTTCCCCTTCCAAAGTTATAACCATCTAGGCCAGTAGACATTTTAATGAGGAGGTGGTTTAAGACTCACCTCAGCTGCTCCCCACTAATTCCTCATTGGGGGAGAGGAGTAATCCTCAGGTGATAATATGAGTTTGCAGACCTGGGTGTAGTCATCAATGACTTTGATTGAATCAACTTGAATTTGAGTGAAAGGGTAGAGGGTGAGGTTACAAGAGGCAGCTAGGTGACTCAGGGGTTAGAAAGCAGACCTGGAGTCAGAAAGACTCGCCTTCCTGAGCTCAAATCTGGTCTTAGACACTAGCTATGTGACCCTCGGAAAGTCACTTTACCTTCTTTGGTTCAGTTTTCTTATCTATAAAATGAGCTGGAAAAGGAAATGGCAACCCCTTTCAGGATCTTTGTCAAGAAAATCCTAAATGGGGTCATGTAGAGTCAAACACATCTGGACAGCAACAAGAGGTTCCAAAGAAACTTGCATTTAAGTTAAATGGGTGGTGAGGTTACAAGGGCAGACAATACCAGAGTGGATGTACAAATAACTCAAAATTGAGCCTGGAGGCTACCCAAGTAAAGGGTAGAGGGAAATTACAAGACAGAAGACTGACCTTTGGACAAGTTTCTGAAGCGACAAAATAAAGAGTTTAGACTCTGGGGCAGCTAGCTTGCTCAGTGGATGGAGGGCCAGGTCTAGAGACCTAGAGACCAGTCCTGGGTTCAAATATGGCCCCAAATACTTCCTAGCTATGTGACTCTGAGCAAGTCACTTAGCCCTCTCAGTGAGAGAATATCCCTCCTCTCTTATACATGATTAGATTTTAATGTTAGTGATAGTTTTAAGATAATCTTAATTATGATTCTAAGATAATTAGTATGTCATGATTTTATAAGGCTTTTTTATCCATATTTTGGTTAAATCTTAAAACTGCTTTAACTTAGTCCTTAGAGTCAGCCCTCACCCTTCTGAGTGGAGTTCATGAACATCGACACCCATCCTTATCCGGAGTGGGTCCAGGAAACAGCCTTTTTCACCTGATAACCATCAAGTGACTCTTGGGTAATGATCAAAAGATCTCTCTCACCACATAAGGGTTGTGGGCTACTTCCTACATGATCTAACCTATGGACAGATATGAGTCGTTTCCTAGTTGAACTAGCCAATGAGAGTTGTTGCTGGGTGCCCTCTTCCTTCGAAGCCTATGACTTTCTTATACATTTTTGTGTACTTCAAGGGAAACGTGTCTGTCTCCCTTACTCAACACACCAAAGGACATCAATGTTCAGATAAGCACAATGAGCAATCTTGACTCCAAAGTACTGATAATGAAACATATTCTTT
Source organism: Gracilinanus agilis (assembly GCF_016433145.1). NCBI lineage: Eukaryota > Metazoa > Chordata > Mammalia > Didelphimorphia > Didelphidae > Gracilinanus > Gracilinanus agilis. Next base: position 650,680,875 of record NC_058132.1, on the reverse strand, counting down.
TCCTCTTTTTTTGGCGGGGGGATAATATAATAGGGATGTTGAATGTTTTCCATATTGGTAGATATGATGGGTGTGTCAGTCGCTTCACCCTTTCTTCATCTTTAAAATGAGCTGGGGAAGGAAATGGCAAACCATTTCAATATCTTTGCCAAGAAAACCCCAAAGGGGGTCATGAAGAATGAGATACAACAGAAAATAACTGAGCAACACTACTAATGTATCTAAACTACTTTGTAAACCTTAAAGTAATTGATGGTCACACAACTCAACATCATTTTCCTTATCTGTAAAATGGACTAAACAAGGAAATAGCAAACTATTCCAGTATCTCTACCAGGAAAATCCTAAGTAGGGTCCTGAAGAGTCAGACATGACTGAAAGGAATGAACAACAAGAGATGATTGAAGCATTGGATTGATTTTGTTTGTTTCTATTTGTTCTGAGGGAAGCTTCCATAGGTAGCCAGTCAGGGATGCTGGTGAACGAAAAGAGACAGCATCAAGAACATAGTCCTGAAAGGTCCCCCAGCATGGCCTTGCCTTCATACAAGGCCCTGGAGACAGTGATGGTCTGTTCTATTTTTGTCTAATTACAGCAAAGGGGCAATACAGTATCTGTGAAGGCCTTGACTTACTTGCTTAACCAAATCAAGAAGTCAAAATGATCACTTTATGTGTCTGAAATGGCTTATGCAGCAGATGTCAAAGTGAGGGCTATTGTGATAAAAGTTATGAGTGGGCATAAAAAGAGCTTCTATCATTCAATCATACTGTTTAATGACCCAGTGGCTTGTGCAAATCTAATCAGCATTTCTTAAGGTGAAGGGTTCAGGATTGATTCAAGTTTAACATTATGGGCCATTAGAGTTACTTTTTTTCCCCATTAGATGTGTTGGATTCACTTGAACATTTACAGAGCAGGTCAGTACTGAGGAAGAGGGTACAATTTCCCTTTAAAGAAGCAAGGCATAAATAGAAGGAAAATATTTATTAAATTTTATTTTTATTATGTAAGAATAATAAAGATATTAAACCCCATTAAATTCTAAAAATATTTATTAACTTAAGTGCCAAGTATTGGGCCAAGCTCTGGTATTACAAAGAAAGGTAAAAACATGGTGTCAAAATTTAATATTGTAAGAAATAAAATTAATATAGAGTGATAAAATTAAAAATATCATGGTTTCAAAGGGTTTATTGAAAGCCATTTAGAAAAATGAAGCCATGTGCCTGTTGAGTTAATTTAAAGGGATCCACCATTTACCTACTCCTCCATGATCACAAAAAGAGAGGGACCCAGTCCAGCACTCCCTATTTAACCTTCTGTCTACATTATTAGGTAATTGCCTACATCATTTACATAAGCCAGAAATCATGGGAAATGTAGTTTCAAGTCTCCTAAAAGTCCACAGGAAGTTTAGATCAGGGACCTTAAAATTAGTTCAAGGACTCCCAAATTTCCAATATCACATAATACACAAAGACAAATAATGTCAGAGATATTTTTAAAGGTGTTTACTTATTTAATTAATTAATTTGTTTTTCTGTGATGGCAAAGAACTGGAAACTGAAGGGATGTCCCTCAAATAGGGAATGAATGAACAAGTTGTGACATATGAATATAATGAAATACCGTTGTGCCATAAGAAATGACAAACAAGATGATCACAAAAAGACAAATATGAAGTGATACACAGTGAATGAGCAGAACCAGGAAAACATTGTACACAGTAACAGCAATAATGTGGGATGATCAACTGTGGATTCCTACTATTTTCAACAAGGCAAGGATTCTGGATAAGTCCAAGGAACTCGTGACCAAAAACGGGATAGCCACCCCCATAGAAGGAACAGATAGAATCCAAATACAGATTGAAACACATCATTCTTCACTTTATTTCTTCCATGAATTTTTCTCTAGTGTTAACTATATATGTCTTGTTTTACAACATCAGGAAGAGGGGAATATGTATTATATGATAATACATATACAACCAATATAATATCATCTGCTTTCTTGGAGAGAGGAAATGAGTGGGAGGGAGAGGAAAAAAAAGAATGAGACAGATTTTTTGGATATAGCTAATGTGAAAATTTTTTCCTCTAGGATATAAGCATATTTATTAGAATTTATTACATATTTATAACAAACCCTATGTATTAAATTATTATGTTATGTATCATATGATGCTACATATTTATAAAAGAAAAATAAATGTTAACCAAAAAAAGAATGACAGCATGTTTAGGCTACTTTATTAAACACTATCTAGCTCACAAAATTTCTTACTGACATTAATTTTCAAGCCATAATTGATATTCACAGATGAGGATCAGGGAACATGCTGAATCAGGAGGAAAGAAGGGCATTTGGGGATGAAACACCTTGAGAAGACTTCCTGGAAGGGGCTCCCCAAAATTGAGAGTCTCAGTTTCATGTGCAATCTTCTCCTTCTGGTCTTCAGGGTGTATGGAAACACTTATTTCATTTAGTATTAAGTCATCATCTATGAGAGAGAGAGAGAGAGAGAGAGAGAGAGAGAGAGAGAGAGAGAGAGAGAGACAGAGAGAGAGAGAGAGACAGAGAGAGAGACAGAGAGAGAGAGAGAAATACTGAAACTTTTAAAAGACTCCATGAATGGTGAGGACCTTCAGATGAGTCCAGAAGGACTGGTAGAACTTGGATGCAGTAAAAAGATGGAAGGAAATCATTCGAGATGAAAGTCATGATGGAGAATCATAAAAAGAAAAAGAAACAATTTAGTTGACAGTATGTTGGAGAGTTTTGTTAGGGGATTACTAGGAAATGATGTTGGAGAAGAATATTAAGACCAGGTCATGTAGACTCACAATGGCTGGGTAAAGGTTCTGGGTTTTAATACTGTATAAAACTAAGCCTTTAAATATTTTTTTTTCCTGAGGGGATGATATCAATAGGGAAAATAGTATTATAATAAAACATGACCTGTAGGAGTATATGTAGGAATAGCCCGGAGGAAGTGAAACCCATTCGGAAGCTATGGCAGTGGAGTGATAAAGGACTAGATGAAGGTGGTGGTGAAAAGGAAAGGAAGGGAAGGGACAGGCCTGATGAAAGGAGATGTCAGAAAAATACACAAAAGTTTCTGAACATAGGGGTGAAGAAGAGGGATGAGTTAGAAATTTCTGAGTAATTTTAAATTCGAGTTTCTCCTAGATTTGTGATATGATGAACAGAAATGGGGAAATCAGAAGAAGGAACTGGTTCGAGACAGCAAATGGCACAGTTTTAGACACGTTGAGTTTGAAGTGATCAGATATCAGGGTGAGAAATATTCTTTAGAAGAGGCGCTCCAGCTCAAGAGGAAGGGCAAGTCTAGGGCAAGAATGAACAGACAGTAGATAAAGAGCTGACCTTGAAGTCAGGCAGATCTGGGTCCATATTCTACCTCTGACTGGTTGTGTGACCCCAGAAGGCGCTGACCTGAGTCCCTGGCAGTCACCAGAGATCCTCATTAAGAGTTCACAAATCTGGCTCTCGTTCTGCACACTGAGGCGCGGTATAAATTGTTCGAGGGAACAAAGTCGACGAGGGAGGGAATGCAGAGAGAATGAAGAGGGGTGATGGTGGGAATGTGGGAAACATTCACTTTGGTGACAATGAGGAGAATTTGGAGGATGAGAAACCTATTGAAGCAATAGAAAAAGATGTGTTAAGAGATGGAGAGGAGAAACAGGAGATGGTTGACAATGTCATGGAAGCTAAGGCTAAGGGTTACAAGAAGGAGTGGGTGGGAGCACGTAGGTGGCTCAGTGGATTGAGAGTCAGGCCTAGAGATGGAAGGTCTTGAGTTCCAATCTGGCCTCAGACATTTCCTAGTCATGTGACCCTGAACAAGTCATTTCCCCCCATTGCCTAGCCCTTACCACTCTTCTGCCTTGGAACCAACACATACAATATTGATTCTAAGACAGATGGTAAGGGTTTAAAATTTTTAAAAGGAGCTGGTGTTCAGAGGGTGATCATAAGCTCCTGAGGGAAGGTGGTGATCATACCACTGTTTACTGATTAGTGGAACCAAGGGGAAATCGAGATATGACTGGCTATTTTATTACTCATTTGGGATCAAGACACTCTCCAAAGGAACGACTACAGTGGGCTCAGAGGGGCAATGAGGAAACAAGGGAAAGTGTCCCATCTTGAATGCATTCAGGATAAGTCTCTTTACCAAGTTCCACATTAACCTAGAAACTGGAAGGGCAGAACCCAACCTGGTGAAAGAATGCTGCTTTTGAGTTGGGTGGTGGCAGTATAATAAGGAGATTAGGGAAAAAAACAAAATGGTAAGAGACCATGGACAGAGCCTTGCAGGAGGAGAAATAAAAGTCCAAGGCCAATTCAGGAAAATCTCCTTAAAACTATGCCAGTCATGCAAGTGGCTAGAAGAATCCCATCAAACCAGCCAGAATACAGAGGATGGATTGGGGGAAGCTGATCTGTTGTAGTCAAGATCCCCAACATATCAAGGTTATAAAATGTGCTAAGCAAGCCAATTGGGACAAAAAAGACTGAGAGACCCTTAATCAGACCAAAGGGGTATTTTTTACTACAGAGGTAGTGACATGACAAGATACTTCTTCTCCATTTCCTTCAAAGTTCTGAGGAGATTGGCAGGAGCATCCTTCAAGGCCAAAGTGCTTCCTGACCCAGAAATAAGAGTTGGGGAAGTAGATTCTCAAAGGTCTGAGTTAAAAACAAAAAACAAGAAACTCTGGCACACTAAATCAGTTGATGACATTGAGAACTGAGATAACAGAGACTGGTTCTAAGGGGATTTTTTTTTAAATGGGGTCAGTCTGAGAGAAGAACAACTAAGAAAGATCTAGAGTTAGTTGCCTGCTTTCTACATGGAAGACACTCCATACTCGATTATTAAAGATGAAATTTGGGGTCAGCTAAGTGGCTCAGGGGATTGAGAATCAGGCCTGGAGACATTCAAATCAGGCCTCAGATACTGCCTAGCTGTGTGACTCATTGCCTAGCCCTTATCACTCTTTGCTTTGGAACCAATTCTAAGACAGAAGGTAAGTGTTTAAAGTAAAGATTAGATTTGTGGTGAACCTTGAAAGCCACTAAGAAGAGTGAGATGTTACTGAGGAGAAGAGCAGAGCATCTGCATGGCCTTCTGAAGCTGCACTGAATTTAGGAAACTCAAAAAGGCGAAGGGAGGGGGTAGCAGCAGAGAACTTGGTTGGGGAGGGAGCAGTAATTAAACAAATTCCAAGCTTGCTGACCCAAGAAAAAAAGTCATGTTGCTGGCACAGGGTCTTAGGTGACATCAATCCTTTCATAAGTTCCAGGGCTGCAGATTTCCAAAAGACTATGGGCTTTAGGAAGTCCATGGGAGTTGATGAGCTTCACCACAGGTTATAGATGACCTTAAAGAAGGCAGCCTGGTGGTATAGTGAATAGAGCATAAGACTAGGAGTCAGGAAAGCAGGATTTAATTCTAGTCTCAGATCCTTACTAGCTGTGTGACCTTAGGCAAGTCATTCAACCTCTGTCTCAGTTTCCTCAACTGTAAAATAGTGATAATAATAGCATCTACCTCCCAGGTGAGTGAGAGGGTGAACATGAGATGGCATTTGTAATTATTTTGCAAATCTCAAAGTGCTATCTAAGTGCTAAATCTTATTGATTTCAGCAAAATGTTAAGAGGAACAGATTACATGTGATTAAGAAGACAGGAGAGAATGAGTCATATATACACAATTACTGCAAAGGGCATTAGGCGAGGGCAGGCTAGATTGTACGATTATAAAGAGCTCTGAGGGGCAGCTGAGTAGTACAGTGGATAGAGCACCAAGCCTGGAGACAGGAAGACTTGGGTTCATATTTGGCTTCAGGCATTTATTTGCTAGCTCTGTGATCCCAAGCAAGTTCCTTAATCTTTATTTGCCTCCGTTTTCTCAACTGTAAAATGGGGATAACAATAGTATCCACCTTCCAGTGTTGTTGTGAGAATCATTGTAAAGAGCTTAGTGCTGTGCCATCTAGCTTGCCCCTACAAGCATCTTTTTAAAGAGGGAAGAATGATAACACCATGAGCTGGCAGACCGGAATGTGCCCAGCCTTTATGTTCTGAAGGTCATGAAGACTTGGAAGTCTCAAGGCTATCCTAAGGAGCAGATGTCATGGGCAGTCTTCTATTGGTCCCTTATCAAAGAGGGTATCCAGTACCTCTTTGTATGTCAGTATTTCAGAACCTCATCCATCCCCTTAAGATTGTGCCCAGAAGTCATTCTGAGATTGTCAGATTGAAGCTTGAGGGGTGGAGGGTGTGTGTATGTGTATATATATATATATATATATATATATATATATATATATATATATATATATA
>NC_058132.1:650653510-650674157 GCF_016433145.1 Gracilinanus agilis | reverse complement strand
TATATATATATATATATATATATATATATATATATGTATATACATATATCTATCTAGATCGATAGATCTAGATAGATATCAGCTGACAGAGACACATACAAACCACAGAATTCTGACCCCTTTCTCCTTTTCTGAGAGGAATCCTTAGGCTGGAGCTGGCTCAGCAATATAATTTCAGTCCAGAGGTGAATATAGTCATGGACAGAGCCAAGTTCATTCCCCCCCCCCCAAAAAAAAACTACAGGAACATTCTTTTATATTAAACAAATTTTTGAGGGAATAAAGATCTACCATATTGAGGAATTCCTGTTTAACTGCTAGTTGGTCTAGCTAGCCTCTGATGTTCCTTTTTGACTAGGAAATCCAGTGTTTTAGTGTCAGGGGAGTGCTGGTAAATGTTAAACTGCAGACTCTTTGGTACAAAAACTGTTCCAAAAAAGTAGGACACTTTTAGGCTTAATCTATGTTATTAACATTTGCTCCATCACTTTGGTAAGTCCAGACGACCAACAAAACAAGGAATCAAGACCTAATTTGTAGTATTTGCCAACTTGTGAGGTGTCAATTCCCACGCTGAAAATTATAAAATTGGCTCTGGTGAGCTGGTATGAACTGGATCTCTCACATTGCTGCGTCATTATCAGAAAATAATTGCAGGGGCAGCTAGTGGATTGAGAGCCAGGCCTAGAGTTGGGAGATTCTGGGTTCAAATCTGGCCTGAGACACTCCCTAGCTGTGTCACCCTGGGCAAGTCACTTGACCCCCATTGCCTACCCTTACCACTCTTCCGCCTTGGAGCCATTACTTAGTATTGATTCTAAGAGAGAAGGTAAGTGCTTTAAAAAAAATTGTTATAAAGGGCAATTTGGACTCATTAGTATAATGGACAATGTATTGATGTTGTCCAGGACCTTCATTTTTTCTGTATGGGGAGTTACCAGAGAATATAAAGGTAATAACGATAGAACAGGAAGGTGTGAATATTTCTAAAAACATCACATTGAAGGAGATGAGTTGAAAATAGTTTCTCTCTGAGTAAATACAGTTTAATTCATCTGTCTCCCCAACCTGGACCCATAATTTGAAACAAAATGAAAGAGAGCACTTTTCTACCACATCGACAAGAAGTTCCATGAAAGCATAGACCTCCAGGGAAAGCTAGCCGAGAAAAGAGAAGATCAACATCTGGTCTCTAATAACATTATCAAAAAATATTTACTCCCTGTAAGTAGTCACAAACAAATATTTATTTCATCCTGATGTCCAAAGCAAACATTGGTTTTCTGGAATTCTTTTTTCATGATAACAAATGCTCACCAAAAAAATACATTTTGAAAGGATTAAAAAGATGAAAATAAAATGGACTTTGGGGAAGTGACAGGGATGGGGAAGGGTGGAGCATTGGAAGAACATCTAATCTCATCCTTTCATTTTACAGTTGAAGAACTTGAGGCCCAGAGAAGTAAAAAGACTCCTCTTGCATTACACAACTAATAAGGAGCAGAATAAGTAATAAAATCCAGTTCCTCTGAATTGAAACCTAGCATTCTTTCCCCCTACTTATTCCATATCTCCTTATCTTAGCAACCAAAGGACACACACATATATGTATATATATCCACACATATATAGATGCACACAACTATATTGTATGTGAGCTGTATAATGTGTTATACATACCTATATACATGTGAATATATGTTTTGCTATAATTTCTAATATGCATATATTTATATTGTAGTATATTTCTAATATGTATTATATGGATTACATTTATATTATGTGTATGTGTTTTTGTATGTATAAAATGCGGTGTGAGTTGGTTCTAGCACCTCAATGAAATATATATACATTCCCTGTGAGAAATCCTCCCTTTGCCTCAGTTCTTAAAGTGCTCAAATTTGTGACCTCTGAGTCAAAAGCTGGGTTCATACATGCATTCATTTATATGCCCCATTCATTCCATAAATATTTGTTGATAACCTGCTATAGGGAAGACTCTATTCTAGGTACTTAGAAATCATCACAGATAAAATAGTCACTCTCTAGAAGAACTGTGGGAGTAGAAACACAGAAGAAAAACAACTGCTTGATTACATAGGTTGATGGGAATATGATTGGGGATGTAGACTCTAAACGACCACCCTAGTGCAAATATCAATAATATGGAAATAGTTCTGAATCAATGACACATGTAAAACCCAGTGGAATTGCTTGTTGGCTGGGGGGATAGGGGGGAGGTAAAGAACGTGACTCCTGTAACCATGGGGAAAATATTCTAAATTAATTAAAAAATTTTTTTCAAAAAAAAAAGAACAAAGAAAAAAATAGTCCCTCTCTAGAAATTTATAATCCAGTAGAGGACAGACAGAAGTTATCCAGGAATAGGACAGAATCATCTTTACCATTGGATTCACACAAGAAACCATAAGATAGATGAGAATATTTGAAAACAGTGAAGTGTTTTGCAACTTTTGTAGAGGGGAGATAATTCCAAATGGGGAGGATCAGAGAGTGCTTTGCAAGGAAACAAACGTTTGAATAAGGTCTTTGAAAAGATTCTGCAACCTGTGAAAAGGAATGGGAGAGCTTTCCATGTCAAACAAATGTTGTGACAAAGGCAAAAGAAAGAAAAAGTAAAACCCATTTTCTCAGAACCATGATTAAGACAGTTTGTCTAGAGTGTAAAATGAAAGAATAGTGTAAGGTAACGGGGGAAAGATAGGTTGGTACGCCTTGCTTAGCAAACTTGGGGTGGGTGGACATTATTTAATAAATAATAGAGAGCCAACAATAATATTTGAATGAGAAGAATGACTCAAAAGGCTTTATGTATTGAAAAGATTCATATGTCAACAGTGTGGATTGGAATGAAGAGGAACTGGAAGTAGGAAGATGATGGAGTACTTTTTAATAGGATGTTATCATTGAGGTGTGTGGAGAAAAGGTGGAACTGAAAGAAAGAATGAGTGAGGTTTTCCTGAAATAGCGTTCTGAGTGAGGCAATAACCTTGCTGAGGGACAATAATGAATCAAATACCAGCTGGGTTCCTCAATAATCATAGGATTACTCCTGGTACTCTTGAAAAATCATTAGACTTCAGGAGACATGGGTTCTCATTCTGATATGGACTGTCTAGATGACTTTGGGGAATAGATAGATATTCCACTGACACCGAAGAAGAGAGTAATTTTTAAGAGGATACTTTCTTCTGAGTAGTGAAGAATCTTAGTCGGAAGAGATCATCTAATTCAATAGATTGTGAGCTCCTTGAGGACAGGGACTGTCTGTCTTTTACCACTTTTTGTAACCCAGCACTTAACACAATGCCTGGCACATAGTAGATATTTAATAAATGTTTATTGATTGATAGATTGTTCTAAATTATACCTAAATAAGAATTCCTTTTCAGAATTCTATTGAATCTCCATTGAGAGATATCTGACCAAGACAGCTGCCTGAATGGGAGAGAAACCACTCAACTTTTATATATTTACTCCAACAAAGTCCTGAATTTCCCACCAGACAGAAAACCAATGAGAAATTATAGTATGTAATTTTTCTTCTTGATAACTAAAAACAAAGTCTTCCAAAAGTCCATGGGCAACAGAAAAGGGGCCACCCATTAACAAAGACAGTGCCAGCTTCTCTTGGCATGACCAGAGACAAGATATGTTTTGCCTGTAGACTACAAGGTAAGAAGAGTTAAGGCTTCCCCAGACAAAGCCCCAGTGTGCCAACCTTGGAAGTATCAAAACACAGAAATATCAACCACCTGCAACAGTAATCCTAGGTAGCCAAAGTGAGCTCCCAAACTCGGAGAGGACATTGATCCAACACTCTGAACCTCCAGGGTCACTTAACTCTGGGGAGTGAAGGTCAATGCAAAACCAAGGGGTCCAGGGTAAGACCAATGAAACCCAACCACTTCACCCAAAAGTCCACTAAGGAAAACAGCCTCTCACTGGCATCTGAACTGATGCAAATTAAAGTGAGCAAAACCAAAAGAATAATTTATGCCACCAACACATAAAACAGCTTTGAAAGCAGTGAACAACCATGTCTCCAAAGGGCCACGTTCTGATAGAAAATTCAAATATGTAGCTTTGATTACATTAAACTAAAAAGCCCTTAATTAAAATAATTTAAAATTAACTTAAATTAATAACATTACATTGATTATATTAAACTGAAATCCCCATTTCAGCAATGAAAGCACAAGGAATGGGTAAATCAAAGGAAACAGCCTGAGATGAAACACATTATCACCAATGAATCACAAAGATCATACATTTGGACCAAATAGGATTTATCCCAGAAATGCAGGCATAGTTTAATATATGGAAAACACATTGCTTACACTAGAGAAAAATTCATGAAGGACCTAAAACGAAGAACTCTGCTTCAATCTGCATTGACTCCATCTATTTCTTCTATGTCACTGGTTAGTCATTTTTGTCATGAGTCCCTTGGAGATGTCTATTGATCATTGCACACTATTATTATTGTGTACAATGTTCTTCTGGTTCTGCTCACTTCACTTTTCATCACTTCATATAAGTTTTTCCAGGTTTTTTGTGATTGTCTTGTTTCTCATTTCTTATAGCATAATAGTATTATTCCATTACAATCACATACCACACTTTGTTCAGCCATTCCCCAATTGGTGGATATCTCTTTGGTTTCCGGTTCTTTGCCAATACAAAATGAGTTTCTATAAATATTTTGTTCTTATGAGGCCTTTCCCCTTATTTCTGGTCTCTCTGTGATACAGCAGTGGTCCTCCTGGGTCAAAGGGTTTGCACAGTTTCATGGCCTTTTGAGTATGGTCCCAAAGTGCTCTTCAGAAGGAACTGAAGGCTTTCAATTGCCATCAGAGCTGAGTAGGAATTTTAAAACACAAACAGAAGTCCAGAAAAACCTAGAAAGCAAATGATTTCAAGAAATTCTGGGTGGTATGAACTGATACATATTGAAATTAGCAGAACCAGAAGAATAATTTATGCCAGCAACATTGCAAAGTAAAAGAGCTTTGAAAGCCTTTGAAACTGAACATTACAATGATCAAGTATGTCTCCAAAGAACCTCTGATGAAGCCCTTTCCAATGGGAAATTAAGATATATAACTTTAATTACACTGAAAAGAAAGGATCTAAATAAGCAAAACCAATGCCTTTAGAAAGAGAAGAGAAACAGCTAATGGGGAGGGAGTAAAGAATCTTTGTCCCAAATTTATCTGATCAAGATCCAATTTCCAAGATACAAAGATGATGGATGGATGCAAACATATAAGAAAAAGGACCATTCCCCAAAGACAAACAGCTAAAGAAGAAGAACCAACATTTTCCAAAAGAACAAATGCTAGCTATCAAAAAGTCTAGACACAGGGGCAGCTGGGTAGCTCGATGGATTGAGAGCCAGGCCTAGAGATGGGAGGTCCTGGGTTCAAATCTGGCCTCAGATACTTCCTAGCTGTGTGACCCTGGACAAGTCACTTAACCCCCATTGCCACTCTTCTGCCTTGGAACCAATACAAAATATTGATTCTAAGATGGAAGGTAAGGGGTTAAAAAAATCTAGGTATGACCAATTTCGTTAATGAACATGGATCCAAAAACCCTAAATAAAATACTACTTAGGAGATTATAACAATGTAGCATAAAGACTATACCAGTGATGGGCAAACTACTGCCTGTGGGCCAGATGAGGCCCCCTGAAATGTTCTATCCTGCCACTCGACATTATTTCTAATCTAACAAATACAATGAGTAGGATACAATACAATGAAAATTCAGAAGAGTTGCCTTAGAAACAGACTGACAGAGGAGCATTTCCTTTCCTCTGGCCCCCTCTTTAAAAAGTTTGCCCATTGCTGGACTATACAGGATTTGTGTCAGGAATGTAGGCATGGAAAACTATTAATGTAATTGATTATTTTAATAACAAATGTAATAAAAATCATATGATTACATCAATATATTCAGAAAAAAACTCTGACAAAACACAGAATGTGTTCTTCTTAAGAACACTGGAATGCAGAAGTATAAATGGATTCTTTTCTTAAAATTATATTAAGAATCTACCTAAATTCAATAGCAAGTATTATTTTTAATGAGAATAAGCTAGAAGCCTTCCTAGTAAGATCAGTAGTGAAACAAGGATGCCCATAATCACCAATACTATTTAACATAATATTAGAAATGCTAACAATAACAATAAGATAAGAAAAGGAAACTTAAATAATCAGAATGGGAAAAGAGGCAATAAAACTATCCATTTGCAGATAAAATGATGGTATATATGGGAAATCCTGGAGAATCAACTGAAAAGTTAGTTGAAACTATCAATAATTTTAGTAAAGTAGCAGGATGTAAAACAAACCCACAGAAATCATCAGCATCTTTTATATACACAAATAAAGTCCTGCAAGAAGAGATAGAGATACCCCATTCAAAACAACCATAGGCAGAATAGAATATCTAGGAATATACTTGCCAAAACAAGATCTAAAAGAACATAATTAAAAAACAACTTTTCTACTGATAGAGTCAGATTTAAATTATTAGGGAAATATTAATTGTTCACAGGTGAGCAGAGTCAATATAATGAAAAAGACAATCATACCTGAACTATTCTACTTCCTTCAGTGCCATCCCAATTAAATTAGTAAAAATTGTTGTATTGAACTAGAATAAATTACAAAATTCATTTGGAAGAATAAAAGATCGATGTAACTGAACAGATGTATAACAAACAGTAGTAAAAGATTATAGTGATCATGTATTTGACATAAGCATAAATCTAAGTTTTGAGATTAAGAACTCACTATTTGGTAAAAATTGCTGGGACAATTGGAAATTAGTTTGGCAGAAACTATGTATAGACGAACATCTTACATCATTCACTAAGATAAGCTCAAAATGGATACACGACCTAGACATAAAGGGAGATATCATAAGCAAAGTAGAACAGGAAACACATTGCCTATCAGATTTGTGCATAGGAGAGGAATTTACAAGAAAACAAGAGATGGAGAGCATTGTGAGATTTAAAATGGATAATTTTGATTACATTAAATTAAAAAGTTTCTGTACCATGAAATGAATGTAGCCAAGATTAGAAGGAAAGCAGAAAATAGGGGCGAATTTTTATAGACAATTCCTCAAAGGTCTCATATCCAAAATATATTGAGAACGCTGTCAAATATATAAGAATAAGAGCAATCCCTCAACTGATATGTAGCAAAGAGATATGGACAAATGAAGAACTCAAAGCCATATATAGGTATAGGAAAAAATCCTGTAAATCAATACTGATCATCTCACACATAATGGATTGGCTAAAATGGTAACAGGGCAAATGACAAATGGTGCAGGAGTTACAGAAAAATGGGGGTACTAATACACTGTTGGTGGAACTGTGAACTGATCCAACCATTTTTGAGAACTATTTGGAATTATGCCCAGAAAGTTATAAACTTTATTGCATTATAAGTTATGAACTATATTGCTGGGTCTGTTTCCCAAAGAGATCATGGAAAAAGGAAAAGAACCTATATGTTCCAAGATATTTATAACAGTTCTCTTTGTGGTGACAAAGAACTGGAAATTGAAGGGATGTCCATCAATTGGAGAATGGCTGAACAAATTTGTGATATGATTATCATGGAATACTACTGTGCCATAAGAAATGATGAGCAGGTAATTTTTAAAAAAAACTTGGGAAGACCTACATGAAGTATTGAAGAATGAAATGAGTAGGACTAAGTGAAAATTCTCTTCATATCCAGAATTAATATTTGAAGAACAACCTATGAATATTCACCTCCAGAAAATGAATTGAAAAACAGAAACACAAAAGACCCAGTCTCTGTCTGTCTGTCTGTCTCTGTCTGTCTCTGTCTGTGTATGTCTCTTTCTGTCTCTCTATCTCTGGCTCTCCCTTTCCATAGCTTTTTATTTGGTGATACCTTCCATAGTGTGGGGAGGGAAAAGAGGGGTTGAGATAACTGGGAATAAGTTCTATTAAATAAGAAAAAAGTCTAGACATGAAGTAAGAAGATCATAGTCTATGATGGCGATGAGTGTATTGGAATTCATTTCCCAATACCTTTTTTCAACACTTCCTAAGAAAGAATTGCCCACTCCTTTCAGTAAATATAAAACCACAATAAGCCCATTTTTTCTGACTTTCACAGATGTTTCTTTCTTCAGACTTAAAATGTCTATGCTAAAATGCAATATTTATAAGGGAAGGATTCCCCAAGATCATAAGGGATTCCAACCAAATTAAAACTACATTCTAAATACAGAAAATACCTCCAGAATATTAGTATTTTGGCAGGATATTGGCAAGAGGACCTCTTAGTTAATTTACTTTCTGATAGATGTTTATCCCTATTCTTTATAAACAAAGAACTTAACTCTTCTTAGTAAAGAAATAAAGGATTTAAGGTTAATAGATGAAACTGTGTGTGGTTTCAGTTAGACCACAGGAAACCTGGAGCTTACGGTTAAAAGCACTGGATATATTGTACTTTCCTTCTTTCAGAAACCCAACCTGAATGAAATGTGTTTATATATGCTTATTGGTTTTAATATAAAGAAAAGCTTCCTAACATTAAGAGCTACCCAACATGTAAATTAGTTGCCACAGGAATTAGTGA
This sequence comes from Gracilinanus agilis, assembly GCF_016433145.1. Classification (NCBI taxonomy): domain Eukaryota; kingdom Metazoa; phylum Chordata; class Mammalia; order Didelphimorphia; family Didelphidae; genus Gracilinanus; species Gracilinanus agilis. Next base: position 650,665,491 of record NC_058132.1, on the reverse strand, counting down.
ATTTCCTTTCACCAGAAGTATGCAAGCAAGATCTCAAAGACTATATATTGGGTATGTTATTCTTATATGGACTACACAAGAGAGACATTGAAGTTCCTTCTTTCCTAATCTAAGGCAGTTTCATTTATAAAGTAGTAAACATATTCTAAGTAGGCAAACTATCGAGAATTGGGTCCATGCTTGCTTTCCCCTGAATTATATTTTTTAGGATGACCTAAATGAGGAGGATGGATCTAGATGATTTCTAGGGTCCCTGTGAACACTGGCATTCTATGGTTTCATGATTGGAGAAAAATAAGTGAACAGGCATTCGAAGGTGGAAAGTGCTATTCAGCAAGAGAGTGATGGCAGCTGCTCAAACTTGAATTGCAAATGGGAGGTGTCTTCTGGAGTGAAGTTCAAAACAGGCTGCTGGAGGGATAGTTAGGGGGCTCAGTGGATAGAGTGACTCAAGGGATGTGGACTCAAATCTGGCCTCAGCCACTAACTGTGTGACCCTGGGCAAGACACTTAACCCCCATTGCTTACCACTCTTCTGCCTTGGAATGGATACTTAGTACTGATTCCAAGACAGAAGGTCAAGGTTTAAAAAAAACAAGGTTTTAACAAAAGGCCAAGGAGAGTAAGGAGAAGATGACTCGGGATTCTCAACAGGATAAATCTTGGATCTCAGTTAGGAGAGCCATCGAGTTGGGGTAGAGTATCTAGGAAGAGCTTCCTTTATTTCCATGTATAGGATGCCTATGCTAATTCTTACCTCTAGAAATGTTGTTGGGCTAATAAATATATCATACAACAACTATCATAGAAAAATAGTAATGATAGATAATATTTATGCAAAAGCTTTAATATTTGCAAAGCATTGGCATGCCTTGTCTCATTTGATCTTTGTGACTACCTCCTGTGGGTAGTATTATGCCCATTTTGCAAATGGAGAAGCTCAGGTTCAGAAAAGCTACTTGACAGGTAGTAATGTCGGAGACAGGATTCAAACTCATGTCATCCTGCCATCAAATTAAGCATTCTTTCCATTACAGTATTCTCAGGGTCTCAAATGAGAAAGGCATCATGATACAGTGGAGAGAAGAACAGTCTTGAGATCAGAAGAATCTACCTTTAGACCCTGCTTCTGGTACATACCAATTGTGGGACCAGGAGGCAATATGGAAAATCAATATTGAATTGTGATATTTAATTGGCTTCCTCCTTTGGCCCCCAAGAACAGTTGGATTTTTAAACTTCAAAATAGTCTCTCCCCTATGCTATGAAACTGGGTTGAGATCTAAGGGAGAGCTGAGTCACCATTTGACTCTCTTGAGAGATGAGGTAATGAAGTTCACAGGCTCTAGGCTGCCATTTTACATTGCCACATGGCAGAATGTGTTAGCATTTTCTGGGTCTATTGCCATCCTCCTGAGACGCACCCCCCACCCCTTCCTGTGATGAAGTAGTAAGGGAAGAGTTGAAGTCTCTGAGACCACTTCCTGCATGCCTATTTACCAGAGTTGTCCAGGAGAGGGAATGGATGATGACATCAGAAGGGATATATATATATATTGGCCTGTGTGACAGGAAATCTGACTCTCTTGGTGGGTTCTGTAGAATCTATTTGGATTGTTGGAGGGATTCAATTAGCTAGTTAGAAATCTTGAGTAACTGATTAATAAATTAACTTAAATTTGCTATATAGAACCTCTAGAGAATTTCATTCATTACAGGCAGCCATTTAGCCTGAGTGGCTCAAACAACTTTCTGTTGACTTTAAGTTCCAGGCAAGGGAATTTCCACAAGGGAATTCCCCATCCCAAGGGAATCAGATGGACCAAAATAAATTCATATCTTGTGGCAGTCATCACTGTCTTCTCTGTGCCTTGGGAGAACAAGCTTTACTCATTCTCATTGAAGCCCTAAAAAGCATAGGTTATTGGTGTGTATAAGTATATATTTACACACTATATATATATGTCTGTGTGTGTGCGTGTATGAGTTTAAATAATGTGAAAGACTCTAAGACTTCTGGGACTCACTGTGTGAGCTGTCTATAAACATCCACACATATATAAGTTAAATGCATAAGCAAACTTTAGAGCAAGAAGGGATCTGAAAGTTCATTGTGAAGATGAGAAAACCGAGTCCAGAAGAGGTGACAGGACAAGGTCGTGTGGGTGGAAGGGAAGCGATAGAGTCAAAATTCACCAAATCAAGCTCTCTTGGCACTGTACCATAGGTCTTGGGTCCATTCTGTATATACACATTATGTGCCTCTTGTCTTCCTTCATAGAATGTATTCTATTGTATTCTCATTCTATTAGAAATATTCTCTATATTCTATAGAATTCTTCCCTCATAGAATGCACTCTCTCTATACATATTCTAATTCTCGAAGGCAGGGACAACTTCATTTTTGTCTCTGTATACCCAGCAGCTAGGACAATAACTGACACCTAGGAGGGGCTTAATAAATGAGTGTTGATTAATCAAGATAGCTACGTATTCTAAATATAAAACCATATATGCATGTACATGTTAACACGTGTGTTTCTAGACATGTGTGCATATATCCCTCCCAGCACACATTCAAACAATTGCCCCATGTTCACTTTTCCCTTCGGGCTTTGGTCATTTTATAGCTTCCTCATAGTTATCCTTCCAGTGGCCAAGTGCAGAATTAGAAAGAGGTTTCTGTTAAAGAACGCCCTCTCTAGCCTGGGGATTTCTTTGTGGGTGAGCTACATTTACTGGAAACCTTTTCATTTATGGGGTGCTGTGTTCTCAACAGCCTCCCACGGGACCAGGCTATGATATCTTTCCCACCTTCTCAGGCCACTCTTTTCTCCAGAAGGGTTCTGTAGCCCATTCCACGCTCTCTTTCGGCTAACAAGAAAAACCAGCTCCAGCTACCACTTTCCTTTCACAATATTATTTTGACTCTTTTTAAGAAGCTGCCATATATTGCTGAAGGCTATTGACTTGTTTATAGGAGCTGGCCAGGCTCTGCACAGTGTCTGTACACCCAATAAAGACTCGGGAAAAATCAGCCATTCATTTATTTTGCAGTTTCTCACTGTCCTCTGCTGGCAGCTCTGTGTAAAGTTGTAGAAAATCAGACTCATAGGCTGTTAGGAGTAGAAGATTCCTCAGAACATCTGTTGCCTGGTTTCCTCACCTTACAAATAAGAAAAACAAAACCTATGAAGGGTTCAAGGACTTGCCCAAGGTCATGCAGCTAGTTAGTGGCAAAGCCAACACTAGAAGGTCAGTAGTCCTTCTGCTGGACTCGGCTGCTTCCACAACGACTTCTCCTTCCCTTTACACACATTTGCTGTCAAGCATTGTTTGGACTTTTCTGAAATTTCCATTTTTGGTGGTATAAGCTATGGAAAATGATGGTGCCAAGAGACCTGTCTCTATAGGGGAGCATCATGTGTGCCGCCAATGGGTCATAGATCATCAGGAGTCTAGGGTCCCAGTCTTAGACCTATAGGCTCATTGAGTCCAAACCTCTCCTTTTCCATGGGACAACGCTAAGGTTAGGCAGGTAAAAGGGCTTGTAATTAGCAACATCATGCAGAGACATCAATAATGAAACTCTGAGGAGAAAAGCCTATTCCCCCCCCAGGCCCAGGAAAGATGATCACAACAATCAAGACCCACACTGTAGTCCACACATTCATATAGGCAAATATCTCCTAATATTTTGGGGATACAAGCATGTGTATTTTGGGAAACTACACATGTGCACATGTGTATGACATGTATGTGATGAACACAAGCATGTTCACTGGTGTGCACATATGTGACCTCCCACATACAGACATAAATAAAGTCTTACAAGTCCCTATTCTAGGGTCACACTGGACCTGCTACAATGCTACATGTTCATAATACTGCAGCAAGGCAAATAATCTATATAAAGTCCTTTTCCATCCCCATCAGGCCATCTACATGTGTTCTTCTTGTATGGACTTGTGCATACATGAATGTGCTCACACACATGCAGGAGTGGGGCAGCTGTCTGGCAAGGGTTGGAGGGAGACCTCGGGAAGCCCCAATCTAGGAGGAATGTTCTTGCAATGCACATAATCAGGATCTTCTTGTTGTGAGGATTAAAGAATCCTGGATAAAGCCAGCCTTTGCTTGTAGCTGGAGTTCTCAGTTCTGGAAGCCAGCAGGAGGGAGGCTTCTTCAGGGCACGACTCAGCTGTCCCTGTGGCTTCCCAGGAAGCACCCCCAACACCAACAATCTTTTGGTCTCTGTTCCCATCTCCCGCGGGATGTTCAGGAGTTGGACAGCACCCTCTGGCGTTCACTTACTAGTGAAGCAGAAACTCCTGTCTTGTTAGTAAATTTGCAGAAGCCTAAAGTTCTAGGGAGTGAGAAGGCACCTAAGGGAGGTCTTCTGGGATAAGCGACATGTCTTATGGGTGATGAATGTGAGGCGCAGGTAGGTTAAATGATTTGTGAAAGTTACAGAGGCAGTGTCCGTCTCATGCAAGGGGGAACTCGGGTCCTCTGACACTAGAGACAGGGCTTTCCCCTACTCTTCTATACTCTCTTCTTATAGTAACAATAATAGCTGCCATATAGAACTTTATTGCTTTCAAAATGCTTTCTATACTTCTCACGTTTGATTCTTCCAGCTGTGAAAATAGTTTTGATTCCCCTCCTTAATTTAATCAGTATTGACTCAGTTCATGGTGATTTCATGGGGATCAATGATTGCTGTGGGACTGGATAGTTGTGACTGATTGGTAAACTATGTACTGATGGATACTGATATTGTGTATTAGTGATATCATTGTGGATTATAAGACAAAAGTCATAGGACTCTATGTTACTGAGAATTACATAACTTTAACCCTGGAGCATGTTACTGTAACAGCAATGTCCCTCATCTCTATAAGCCATCAGCGGTGCTCCCTTTTGACCTTTTCTTTTGCCCACAAATTGCTAATCTCCTAGGATAGTGTTGATCAAACACCAGATGTTTGATTTCTCCTAAAGCCTTTGTTGGGGTGAAAGGTGGAGAGCCTCAGCTACAGTGGCTTCTGGTTGACAACCTACACAAAGTTTTATGATAGGATATTAGTAATTGGCCACCTATGAAAAGGGTGAAAATGATTATAATTGACCTTACCCATCCCTTAGCCAATCACAGAGGCTCCTCCACTTCTGAAGATGACTAATTATGGAAGTGAAGGCCCCAGCACATTTTTGGCAACTTTCTACGTGTTATAAAACTCCAGCATCTCAAGGAGAGAGGTCCTTGGCCATGATGAAGGTCTTATATCCAATTTATTAGGAACCATCAGAATTCCTAAAAAATCAATTCATCAAAACCCAGCCTCAGCCACTTCCCAGCTGTGTAACCCTGGGCAAGTCACTTGACCCCCATGGCCCACCCTTACCAATCTTCCACCTATGAGACAATACACCGAAGTACAAGGGTTTAAAAAAACAAAAAACAAAAAAAAATCAATTCATCAAGCTTGGAGCTCAAGAAATGGATCCCACAGGTACCCTTTTAGATTAATGCGTTCTGTATGAAGGAGAGACTCTCGGAGGTGACAGAGATGTTACTCGAGTCCCATCCGGGTCACCAGAACTGTTGCGGAAATTTACCCACTGCCTCAATTTAAACAATTTAGATAAATAAAGTCAAAAGTCAAATTTCTCCAAGTCAAGGTAGAATTTTAGAGTTTATTGGAAGAGGGCCAAGTCCTCCATATAAACCCAGACACTGTGTGCCAATTACAGAGTTAGAAATGAGTAGTTGACAAATGCTCGGCAGCAGAGACCTAGTTTTTATACCAAGACAATAACAAAGTGAATATTTCCAAACAAGGATTATGACTAAAAGCACAAGACATAACTTTTCTAGAAACTATTACCCAACTACAAAGCTGATTGGTTAGTTCATTTAGGAAAACCTATATTAGTCTTAAGGTCAAATCACAAGATAATATGCTTATTAAGAAATACTGATAACCATTATCTCAGGGTTCATCTGATCTGTTGGGAGGATGGTTATTTCAAAATAGGAAAGGGTAACATTCTTGCACCATATCAGGACATGATGCAGCATTCCAGAACCTGAAACTCATATCGTCAGCATCTCATGATAGAAGGGAAATATGACTTAGGGAGGGGTTGGAAAGTCTCTTAGAAACAGTTTTATTCTTTAATTAGAGATCCTTATAAAATCATAAAAGCTACTAATTATAATTAAGATTATAATGAAATTATACTAATCACTTTAAAATCATCAATATTGATTAGGTTTAAACTTATCACTATACTTTAGAATCACAATACTGATTAGGTTTAAACTTATCACTATCACTTAAAACAAATCATGTATAAGGGGGTAGGGGTCTTTCTTCCGACATATGGCTAAATCAGTGTTTTAGAAAGATGACTGACAGCTGAGTAGAGGCTGGACTGGAATAAAATAAGTTGAGGCAGTTAAAGAAATAATATAAATCATGAAAGTATCAAATATAAATCATGAAACAAATGATGAAAGTATCAAAGATGTATTCAAAAGCTGACTCTTATGAGCAAAGTGCTCACATACCAGACTTATGGGAAATATTTCTAATATTTCATATGATTGATTCAGATCCTTGAACTGAATTGGAGGTCAAATCTTGTGGTATTCTAACCCCTCCCCACATCCCGGTTCAGCAATTTCTATAGCTTCTTTGTAATGTAAAAGGAACTCAATTAGCATTTGTATGAGAGAGCCAGTGTACTGAAGGTAAAATGAACTTCTGGTCTGGGCATTGGTTACTGCTCTTTTATCATATCATTGATTACTGATATGATGCTAATTTTTCTGCTATGCAACCTATTTGATTAATCTTCCCACATCCCCCATTCCTAAAAAAACTCAATAAAAATCCAGTCTATCTGTCTGTCTAAAGAAGAAAAAGCTCGACCACCATCAGAGCTAGACAGCACAGGATTAATGTTATGCTGAAGTATTCTGTGACTCTTTGCCTCTTTACTCGATTTATGTCCTCCTTTCCTTAATCTTTAAACCCTTCAACCCATATTCCCTCAGTCCCCAGCTTCCCTTTCAGGTGGTCAGCCCATGCAAGAATATTTTGTAGCTACTGGTCAGCTACAGAAACCAATAAGTAGTGCTTTTTAAGTAAAATTTGAGGCAAAATTCAGAAGGGCAGGAAGGTGCCATGAGAAGTTTTAGGTGGAATAACAACATTGTAAAAGGTGCAGTAGAGAGTGGGATAGAGTTAATTAGGGAAATATAAAAGAATTGCCTTTCCATAGTGAGAGCTCAGCTGAAGTTCTATAACAAAATTTGTAGGGGATCTAGTCAGCATGGTTTAGAGATTTTCTCCAGCTTCATTAAGCAGCATGTATGGTAGAACAGACATTCCAGAGAACACTGTGATTTTGAGTTTAACATTGTGGGGAGAGTTGGACATTACATTAACCCTGGAGCTGGAGATAAGCATGATAAAAGGTACTTTACCCTCTTCCTCCTAAGAAGATATAAGATATATGTGTTCTAGTTATATACAAAAAAATATATTGGTAGGGAAAGTTGGAGGAAATCTGAGAGTGAAAGGCATCAGCAGCAAGGGGAACTAGAAAGATCTCCTTCAGAAGGTGAGACTTCAGGGGGTCTGGTAGAAAGTCAGGGAAATAAAAGTATAAAAGCAAGAGGAATGGCAGCTACATGGTTCAGTGTATAGAGAGCTAGTCCTAAAGATGGAGGTCCTGAATTCAAATCTTGTCTCAGACACTTACTGGCTGTGTGGCCCTGGGCAAACCACTTAACCTCAGTTGCTTAGCTCTTACCTCTCTTTTATCTTGGAACCAATTCCTAGTATTTATTCTAAGACAGAAAGTAAGGGTTTGAAAAAAAAGAAGTGAGAGAACATTTGGGGCATGTCCTTCCTGCCAGTAATCTAGGACTGCTGCATGCTAAAATAGGTAGAGGAAAATGAACTGTCAAAATCTTAAATGCCTAATGGAGATTATGTTTGATTCTGAAGGCAATGAAGAGTGCACTGAAGCTCATTGCACAGGAGGATGACAGTCAGACCTATGCTTTAGAAAAATCACCTTGGCAACTGAGTAGAAGACTATTGGCATAGGAAGATAAGAAGGACATAAAAGGTGGGGAAAGTAGTTAGTAGGATATTGCAATAATCCAAGTGAGGTGCCTTTCTTTGCATCACTGGGGCTTAACATAGTTACTGAGGCATAGCAAACTCTTAACTAATGTTTGTTGACTTGCTGAATGTGGAAACTAGGGTTATGGACTTCATGAGATAAAAAGAAGGTCTGGGTAAGCATGTATAGAAGAGTACTTGGAAAGGGAGAAATGACAAGATCTGATAACAACCATTTTTGAACTGAGAAAACAGGACCGGGAAGTGACTCATCCTTGGCCACACAACTGCCAAAGGAGAGGTGGAGGCAAGATTCCAATCTGTTTTTTTCTTATCCTATGGCCTGAACTCCTTCCACTACCTCTCCTGATTCCCAAAACATGACCGAAATATGTCAGAACTCTAGAAATATGCATTTTATAGATTATACACCTTAAATATCAATCAAGTCAAGAATTTCAACAGCAGTGGAGTACGAGTCAAGTTTAGAAAGTTTTGCATAGGGGTTGTCTAGTCACCAAACAAGTACCAGAAGTAGCATTCAAACCATAGGTCTTTGACTTTGTAAGGATTAAATTTGAATGGTTTTTCTAAAATATATGAAGATTATTAATAATAGTGGTGGTTGCCAATTCAAAATATTATTGCTCAGAGGCTTCCGGGTTAAGACGGCGGCAGAGTAAAAAGCAGCCCTTAACCTCTCCTAACTGAAACATACAGGACTCTTCAAGGGGACATAAAAACAAATCCAGATGAACAGAGGGACCCCACAACAGGGCGCAGTGTGGAAGGTATATGGAATCAGGGCATTTCCATGCTATAAAGGGGTGAAACAGCTCTCACTAAATCGCGGGCTGAGCAACCCTCCCACCCCACACATACACACACCACCTACAGTGCCAAAGCCAGCTCAAAAGAAATAGAACAAGTTTGGGGCACCCATTGAGTCACTGGCAGCTCCAGGGCCTGCTCCTGAGAGCAGCAAGACTTAGGATCCCAAAAGGCTAAAGAACACACAAGGACTTTGAGCGAGGACAAAGAGCGCAGGCGCGGGCAGAGGCGGACACAGACGCGAGCGAAGGCTCTGAAACCCTGAGTGGGGAACCAGTGCAGACGGGTATACGACTGTGGAAGCAGCGCCCTGAGACTTGTAAAGGAACCTCCAGGCGAGGATCAAGCAAGGGGGTCCACCCGGGGGCTTGATCTTGAGAACAACCAGACCTGAGACCTCAGGAGCCTAAAGAGTGCAAACAGACCCTGAGTGCAAGGATAAAGCTGAGAAGGGGCTGGGCTAATGACAATGGCAACCCAGAATCAGGAAGCCGAGAAGAGAAAGATTAACAACAAGAAGAAGAAGTCTTTAACACTCAACAACTTTTACACAGAGAAAATTCAGACAACCAAGCAAACAGAAGAGGAGAACAAACAAGCAATCACATCCGAACCCTCCCAAAATAATGAAAACTGGTCACAAACTCTTGAAGAGTTCAAATCTGAGATGATGAGAAAGTTGGAAAAGATTTGGCTTAGAGAAATGGGAAATAGCTCAAAAGGAAATCAGGCAAGAAAATAACAGTTTAAAAGGCAGAATTTTGCAATTGGAAACTGAGGCTCAGAAATCAAATGAACTGATAAGCAAATTGAACACCAGAAATGACCAGATTGAAAAGGAAAACCAGTCCCTAAAGGCTAGAATTGAGCAATTAGAAGCTAATGATCTCTCAAGACAGCAAGAACAAATAAAACAAAGTCAAAAGACTGAAAAAATAGAAGGAAACATGAAATATCTCAATGAGAAAGTGACAGACCAAGAAAACCGGTCTAGACGAGACAATTTGAAAATCATTGGTCTCCCTGAAAAAGCAGAAATTAATAGAAATTTGGACTCCATACTAAAAGAAATTATTTAGCAAAATTACACTGAAGTTCTACAACAAGAGGGCAATATAGACATTGAAAGGATCCATAGATCACCCTCTACACTAGACCCAGACAAGACAACGCCCAGGAATATAATAGCCAAATTCAACAGCTTCCAAGTAAAAGAAAAAAAAATCTTACAAGAAGCCAGAAAGAGACAATTCAAATATCAAGGAGCACCAATCAGGATCACACAGGATCTGGCAGCCTCCACGCTAAAAGATCGCAAGGCTTGGAATATGATATTCAGAAAGGCAAGAGAGCTGGGCCTTCAACCACGGATCAACTACACATCAAAATTGACTATATACTTCCAGGAGAAAGTATGGGCATTCAACAAAATTGAAGATGTCCAAGTATTTGCATAGAAAAGACCAGGACTAAATGGAAAGTTGGATATCCAACCACAAAAATCAAGAGAAACATGAAAAGGTAAATAAAAAACAGAGGGGAAAGAAAGAAAACTCATGATTTTTAAATTTGCCTTTTTAAGGGCCTTAGTAAGATCTAATTATCTGTATTCCTATGTGAAGAAATGCTATGTATAATTCTCTGTAGTGAACTCTATTCACTATTAGAGTATTCACTATTAGAGTAATCAGAAGAATACTTCATAGGGAGAGGGTGGAATACTTAATGGTCTAAGATAATATGGGAGGTGGGAAAGAGGGGGGTGAATAGCAGGAGACACCAAGAGAAACTTGAGAGAATAAGAAAAATAGGATATTCTATTACACACAAAGAGGGCATGGGAAGGGGAGGGAACAAATACTATTATAAGAAGGAGAGGAAGAGAGCATTAAGAGGTAATATTTAAACCTTACTCTCAGTGTAATCAACCCGGAGAAGGAAGAGTAGCTATATTATCCATTGGGATATAAAACTCTATCTAACCCTACTGAGAAAGTCAGAAGGGATAAACCAAGGGGAGAAGGGGAGTGGGAAGGTCAAAAAAGGGAGGGGAGAAGAAGGGGGAGGGAATTCATTATGCCTTTAAAAATAAAAAGAGGGGAATAATAAGGGGGGGCTATAAAGGGAAGTTAATCAAGGGAGGGGATAAGGGATACCAGCTTAAAGCAAACCACTGGTTTAAAAGAAAATAGTGCAAGAAGAAGGGGTAGAAATAGGGGAGGATATGAAAATGTCAGCGAATGCACAATTGATAATTATAACTCTGAATGTGAATGGGATGAACTCGCTCATAAAATGGAAGCAAATAGCAGAGTGGATTAGAAACCAAAATCCTACCATATGTTGTCTATAAGAAACACATATGAGATGGGTGGACATACACAAGTTTAAGGTTAAGGGCTTGAGCAAAATCTATTGGGCATCAAATGAGAAAAAGAAGGCAGGAGTGGCTATTATGATTTCTGACAAAGCCAAAGAAAAAATAGATAGGATTAAAAAAGACAGGGAAGGTCATTACATCCTGATTAAAGGCAGTATAAACAATGAGGAAATAATACTGCTCAATATGTATGCACCAAGTGGCATAGCATCCAAATTCATAAAGGAGAAACTGGCAGAGCTCAAGAAGGAAATAGATAGTAAAACCATAATAGTGGGAGATATAAATACTCCTCTTTCAGATCTAGATAAATCAAACCAAAAAATAAATAAGAAAGAGGTAAGAGAGGTGAATGAAGTCCTAGAAAAATTAGATTTAATTGATATGTGGAGAAAAATAAATAGGGACAAAAAGGAATACACCTTCTTTTCAGCTGCACATGGTACATTCTCAAAGACTGACCATGTAATAGGGCATAGAAACATTTCAAACAAATGCAAAAGAGCAGAAATAATAAATGCAACCTTCTCAGATCATAATGCAATAAAAATAATAATTAGTAAGGGCACCTGGACAGGAAAATCAAAAACTAATTGGAAATTAAATAATATGATTCTTCAAAACCA
>NC_058132.1:650622792-650643623 GCF_016433145.1 Gracilinanus agilis | reverse complement strand
TACCTTCTGGTTCACAGCTGCAGCTAAATTCCCTCCAGCACTGTCTCCTGCAACACAGATGCGGGCGGGATCCACACCATACTCAGCAAGGACTTTCTTCCTCAAGAACCACCTTAAAGCATCATATACATCTTCAAACTGAGTTGGGAAGTGATACTGGGGTGCCAGTCTGTAGCTTTGGGGGAGAAAACATTTATTGAATATTATTGAATAATAATGCATTCTGGCTGAATACAAAAGGCAATATACTCTGTTGGATTTTTGACTTTAAAACATTTCTAAATATGGGTGTTCTTTCTTTTTTTAAGCCTTTATGTTCTGTTTGAAAATAAAGACTATGTATTGGTTTCAAGGCAGAAGAATGCTAAGGGATAGGCAATAGGGGTTAAGTGAGTTGCCAAAGGTCACACAGCCAGGAAGTGTCTGAGACCAGATTTGAATGCAAGACCTCCCATCTCTGAATTGCCCACTTAAATATCTCCTCTGTATGTTTCTTCAAATCATTCCTATAAGGAGAAAACTTTGCTGTCATAGTGTATATTGAAATATAATATTTAAAAGCTGAGTTTTTGTAATCATTCCCTATTATAACACATCAGAGCATGAAGCCTGGAGGATTAGTAGTGATGGCTAATTAATAGATGGGATGGTGATTGTACATTTATGTTTAAAATACAGCAGATAGGAAATGGTCCTTGGGTTTTTGGACTTCACACCTGAAAACTCAATTACTTTGAATCCCATTATTGGCTCTTGAGTGAATTATTTTGATCTCACCATTCTGTGTCTGTTTCAGCCTTTAATATAATGTTTGATGATTCATTGAATGAGGAATGTTTGTTTACAAAGTAAATTCAAGACTGGCATATCCTTATCAAAGATTTCTTTTTTTAATTAATTAATTTATTTATTTTGAACAAAACCACAACTTACCCTCCGTCTTAGAATCAATATTGTGTATTGGTTCTAAGGCAGAAGAGTGGTAAGAGCTAGCCAATGGGGATCAAGTGACTTGCCCAGGGTCACACAACTAGGAAGTTTCTGATGCCAGATTTGAATCCAGGACCTCCCGTCTCTAGGCCTGGCTCTCAATCCACTGAGCCACCCAGCTGCCCCCCTTATCAAATATTTCTGAAAGGCAACAGAGTCTAATGAGGAGTCAGAAGATCTGAATTCAAGTCCCATCTCTAATACATACTGGCACTGGGACACCCTGAGCTGCTTTGGTAAAGGGAGTTTTCTGACTAAAATGACAAGCACCAGGGAGGGAAATTTGAATTATTCTAAAAAGAATTTTTAAATAAAATTTTCATAAAAATTCTAAATAGACCGTTGTTCCACCATAGAAAGTTTCTTATGTGAATAATGTTCATTTTTTAAAAAATTACCATTGAACACATAGAAAGCAAGTAAATTTGCTTATGCATCTACACACATGAAACAGCTTTAACATTTGGCTAGGACTCATCCAATAAAAAAGAACTGATGACTTAATGTTAAAAAGTTTGCCTTTCTCATTTTTTACTAATTTCATTTGTTTAAATCATCATGAGAGTTGCTCAAAATGTCTTCACTTTGTAGTCATTTTAGACACTGGCCTCAGTCCTTCCACATCTCAGCAGGTTTCAGATTGCCCATTTATGATCCAACAATCAGTTCCTGGACTGTGGAAAGAACAGAGTTGCCATCTCACCCTACTTTCTTATTTTATAGTTGAGAAAATTGAGTCCTAGAGAATGGAAGTGATTTGTCTAGTTTCTAAGTTGAAGATTCATTGAAACCATCTAATAAATATTGTGAAGTCTCCTTCCAACTCATAGGTCTACCAAGTCAAGGTTTTGGTTAATTCTGAGAAGTGATCTGCTACCTACACATACTCCCCCTCTACCTTAAATGACAGCATAAATTCAAAGGATATGCAGCAAGGTTCGTTCTTATTTCTCCTACATTCTGAGCCACAAGATATTGAGATAATTGAATTATTGTTCTTGTTCAATGTTTTTTTCAATTGTGTCAACTCTTTGTGACCTCATATAGAGTTTTATCGGCAGAGGTACTGGAATGGTTTGCTGTTTTATTCTCCAGCTCATTTTACACATGAGGAAATTGAGGCAAACAGTACTAAGGGCTTGCCCAGAATGACATACCTAGTAAGTATCTGAGGTGACATTTATACTCATCTTCCAGACTCTAGGCCTGCTCTATCTCCTATACCACCTAGAAGCCCCCAAATTGAATTAAATTAAAGAGAAACAATAGCCAGATGCTGACTCTTGGTCCTTTAGTCTGACCTTTCTCAAGCTGGCTGATCTCTTCCCCACTGGAACACTGGAGAAATGATTTGACCCCGTCTGGCACTCTAGTCCCTCTCTGTGGCCGTTATGTGACTCAGCAATGATAACTCTTCCTGACTCCAAGGCTGACCTCCTGTCTACACACCATGATACCATAAAATCAGCAGAGAGGTATTAAAAACAAAAACAAAAAAAACCACAAAAGGCGATGGACTCTTTTTTCTAACAAATCTGGTCTAAAACCAAAATCATTCTTACTCAGTCGATACAACCACAGCATCGAGCTTTTCCACCATCCATCTTCCCAATTCATCATAAGGTTCCCAAGCTAAAATGGAAGGAATCAGATTAAACCAATTAGAACTGACAAGTAAAAAAAATCTTAGATAAGCTAGATATGATAGATATCTGGAGAGAATAGAATATGAATAGAAATAAATACATTATTTTCTCAGTGGTGCCTTTTCAAAAATTGACCACATGTTAAAACATGGAAATTTTATTTTGTTTTAAGAAAAACATTAGTGTTAAATGCATCTTTTTCAGATTATAATTCAATAAAACTTATTTTTAATAAGAAACTCTGGAAATGCTGAATAAAAATTAATTAAACTAACTTTATCTTAAAGAATGAATGGGTTACAAAGCAAGTCATAAAAAATTATTAACTAAAATTGTAATAATGAGACAAGAAACCAAAGCCCAGGGAATAAAGCAAAAGCAGTAATCATAGGAAAAATGTATATTCCTAAATGTTTATATCAATTAAATTGCTAAAGGATAGATCAATAAATTTGGCATACAATTTGAAAAAAAATAGAAAATGAAAAAATTAACTCCCCACAAGTTAAATACCAAATTGGAAATCCAAAAATTAAAGTTAAGATTAACAAAGGTGAATGAATAAAAACCATTCAATTAATCAATAAAATGAAGAGTTAGTTTAAAATAAATAAATAAATCAATCAATCATTGGTTAATAGGATTTTTAAAAGGAAGAAAACCAAATTACTGACATCAAAAACTAAAAGAATAAAATTACCACTAAACAAAGATGAAATTAAAGTAATTCATTAGGAGTTATTATGCATAATTATGTGACAACAAATTTAAAAGTTTAAATAAAATTGAAGAATATTTATACAAATATAAATTGCTTAGGCTAAGAGAAGAGGAATAGAAAATTGAAATAAACCCATTTTAGAAAATGAAATTGAATAGGTCATAAATGAGCTTCCTAAGAAAAAAGCATCAGGACCAAGTAGATTTGCAAGTAAATTTTACCAAATATTTAAACATCATCTAATTAAAATATTAAATGTTTAGATTTATTAAATGTATTAAATTATTTAAAACAATTGGTAAAGAAGGAATTCTACCAAACTCTTTTTTATAAAACAAACATGATGCTGACACCTAAACCAGAAAGAGCAAAAAATAGAAAAAGAAAATTACATGCCAATTTCATTCATAAATATAGAAGCAAAACTCCTAAAAAAAAATATTAACCAGGAATCTATAACAAGTATTTGTATATATAATATAAAATTAAAGATTATACATTATGACCCACCAGAATCTATACCAGTTATTCAGGGATGGTTTAATATAAGGAAAACTATTAACATAATTGATTATGTCAATAACAAAAATCATATGATTATATCAATAGATGTGGAAAAAGCTTTTGATAAAATACAACATTAATTCCTATTAAAAATACTTGAAAACATAGGTATAAGTAGAATTTTTTCCTTAACATGAGAAGCATATACCTAAAATCATCAACAAACATTTTCTGTAATGGGAATGTTAGAAGTCTTCCCTATAAGATCAGAAGCGAAACATTATCACCAATTATCCTTTAATATTGTGTTAGAAATGCCAGCAATAGCAATAGAAGAAAAATAGATTCAAGCAATTCGATGAGCAAAGAAATAATAAAACTGTCTCTTTTCATCAATGATATGATCATATATATAGAACATACTAGAGAGTGTTATAAAAAAGTAAGTAATCTGAGTGGGTCAACAAGGCAATTTGGGTGAGAGGAAGGATAAAGGGGATATTAGGTGATTATAAGGTGATTGGAGGAGGAATGAAGGTAAGGGAAGGTATATAGGAGATAAAGGAAATGGGGTATGTAGGAGAGGGCAGCTCAAACAGGTTTATTCCCAGAGGCTTGAGACAAAGGATATAGGGAGGAAATTAAGGCCAGTAAGAAATGTTTAGGTTTGGCTGGAGGGTTTCCCTTGTTAGTTTCTAAAGTCTCTTGAGGGAGGAGTCGAGAGGGCCCCTCCCTGCTAGTCAAACTGATGGCTGGAGGAAGTCTCGGGTAGGTACTTCCTGCCAAGATGGATGCCCCCAGTTCTCTCAAGAAATAAAAATAAAATGATTCCTTCCCTCTTTAGCCCTTGTCTCAATTTTCAATACAATGATTCACCAGAGGCTTTGAGTAGGTAACAAGGGGATTTATTAATCTCAGGTTAGTCAGAGGGAAAGAGGTTCAGGATTTCTAACTGCTGCTAGGGAGAGGGGTGATGGTGGGGAATGGGTCACAGAGAAGTTTAGACTGAGAGAACCTGCTCTCCCAGTTGGGAGATTTGACTGCCTTTTAAGTAAAGTCCTTATTAAATCACTAAAACTAGGGGTAATGTATTTGAGAATACTCTACTTGTCTATAGAAACTAAAACCCACAATGTTTAATCACTAAGCCCTTCCTTCCACCCAGGGCCCAAAGGAAATTCAGGGGAAGGGAAGGGAATGTAGATGGAGAGATCAGAGAGAGGTCCAGAGAAATGAGATAGGTCTAAATTTCCCCAAGACAAATAAGCACAGGCCAAGGCAGAAGCAAAGCCAAGCTGAAAGGCCACAGCTAACAGGTTAAGCCAAAGCAAAAGCCTCCCACCACAGCAAAAGGCAGAAGGCAAAAACCCTGTCAGTTGGAACTTCACCTCTATTTATAGCTTTAAGTTCTAACTGACTTTATGAAGATTCTAAGATGTTTAACTGACTTTTTGTGAACGTTAGAAATTACAGAAGCAAAAAGTTTCTGTTAGCCACCTTACATTACAAGAGCCAACTAAAAATGAGTTCAAATGACCAATTCTAGGAAAGTAGCAGTATATAAAATAAACATAAATCACATATCACACATATATCACCAGAAATTCTATATAACACCAATAAAGTTCTTCATGGATAGTATGAGCTAGCTCATTTAAAATAACCATTTATAGAATAAAATACCTAAAAGTATACCTGCCAAAAGAAACTCAAGAACTACACAAACATAATTAATTACAAAACACTTTATATGCAAAAAAATCAGATCTAAATAATTGGAGAAATATTAATTGTCCATTGAGGGCAGAGCCGATATAATTAAAATGGCAACTTTACCTAAACAAATCTAATTATTATATCAATGTTTATATATATATATATATGTGTGTGTGTGTGTGTGTGTGTGTGTATGTAATATATATAGTATGTAACATATCCATGTATCATAATAATCCACATATTATATCCATAATCCAATTATTATTATAAACTAATCCAACATAATACCAAAAAAATCACAGGAATTAATAAAAAAAATATAAATGAAGGAGGACTAGCAGTACTAGATTTTAAACTATTGTAAAACAGTAATTATCGAAAAACTATCCAGAACCGGCTAAGAAAGAGAAAAGTAGGTCAGTGGAACAAAGCAGCCATACAACAAACAATTATAAAAGATTATAATAACTTTGTGTTTAATTAAAGGAAAGAGTCAAACTTTGAAGATGAGGGCTTTTTTTTAAATGGAAATATCTACATGAAATTATAAATAGTGAAATGAGAAGAACCAAAGGAACATTATATACAGCAATAGAAATATTATTTGAGGGGGCAGCTGGGTAGCTCAGTGGATTGAGAGCCAGGCCTAGAGACAGGAGGTCCTAGGTTCAAATCCAGCCTCAGACACTTCCCAGCTGTGTGACCCTGGGCAAGTCACTTGACCCCCATTGCCTACCCTTACCAATCTTCCACCTATAAGTCAATACACAGAAGTTAGGGGTTTAAAATTAAAAAAAAAAAATATTATTTGAAGAATGACTTGTGTATGTTCACTTAGCTAGAAGTCTGATATCTAAACTATATCAAGAATTGATATATAGAAATTGATAAGAGAATTGATAAATAGAAATAAATAAGGCATAGTTTTATATAAATTTATTATATTATATATATTTCTGAAGTGTAGGGAGGATAGGGGGATAGGAAGTTACCTGGGAATTTTAATGTAATAAGCAAATAGTTGAATAAATTTTAAAGAAATCCATATGGAGATGAAAAAATGGAATAAAGACAGAGCAGACCCAAATAGAGGAAGGATGGCATACTGCAGTGAAGGTGAACCTTTTACAGACCAAGTGCCCAAACTGCAACTTCATGCTGCATATGAGCCCCCTGCCTTACTCCAAACAGGAGAAGGAGGAAGTGCTCCCATTGGGCTACTTTGGAGAGAGGCGGGTGATGAGAGAAATGTCCTCATGCTCGTGTGGAGAGGGAGAAGGGAGCAGCCCCCTCCAACTCAGGTGGCATAGGTTCACCAACACAGTTATAGTGTATAGAGAATTGATTACAGAGTAAGAAAGACTTGAGTTCAAATCCTATCTCTGACTTACATTAGTTATGTGACCTTGGGTGAGTTGTTTAATCCCTCAACTCTTCCTAAAAAATTCTAAGACTTTAAATTCACAAAGGAGAGCAAGCACCAATCTCTTTTGGTAAAAGGGATTTCATCAATGGACCTTGCTGTAGCTATTCAATTTTGTGGTTAATTCATTGATCAAAATGGGATGGACCGGGGGCAGCTGGGTAGCTCAGTGGATTGAGAGTCAGGCCTAGAGACGGGAGGTCCTGGGTTCAAACCCAGCCTCAGCCACTTCCCAGCTGTGTGACCCTGGGCAAGTCACTTGACCCCCATTGCCCACCCTTCCCAATCTTCCACCTATGAGACAATACACCGAAGTACAAGGGTTTAAAAAAAATGGGATGTACCTATCAACTTTCAAATTATTTTTACAAGAGGAGTACAATATTTGATATTTCCATGGTGCTTTACAGTTTATATTGAGCTTTGTTCCTATAATCTGTGTGTGGTAATTGTGCAGATATTATTGTCCCTATTTTATAGTCAGAAAACTTGTACTAGGAGAGGTTAAATAACTTGGTTGTAATGATATAGATTCTAATAATTGATCTAGGATTTGAACCCACATCTCCTGAAAACAAGTATAGGACTTCTCCTTAGGATCTTAGACTCATCTTATAGGTCCTTGAGTCCAATCCTCCCATAGTGCAGGTAAGAAAAGTAAGAGCCCCCAAAGCAAAGATTCATGAGGGAACACTGTAGTTTCATTCAAATATTTGAATGGATATCATGAAAGATCTTGTTCTATCCCCTCCCAGAAGGCAGAGCCAAAAGCAATGAAAGACTGAAAGAGATTAATGTAGGGTCAATGTCAGGGGGAAAATCCTAATCAGGAGAGCTGCCTTCATTAAAATAGGCTGCTCTGGGTTGGTGGGTTTCCTCTCTTTGGAGGTCTTCAGGAAGAGACTAGACTAGACATCCGCAGTTTAGAAATATCAAAGAGGGGATTCCTTTCACAGAGAGGTTGGATTCAAAGACACTTGCAGTCCCTTCCAATTCTCAAATTGTGGGTATCCGTGAGGAAAGCCAGACAGAGGGGACAGGTCTGGAAGGATCACTCAGGCTGATGCCACAGCCCTAGGGATGATTTACTATAGGACCTGATAGGAAGGCAGGAGGAGGAGATCAGTAACATGAGAAATAGACATTTCAACTGATCTCTGGGACTTCTCTCCACATTGAGCATGGTTGACTGCCCACATTCTTGATCTTGGGTCTATTCCTAACTACTGGTAACTATTCATTTAAATGTCGCCATATTAACTTGTGACTAGTAAAGACTCTTTGAAATGTTAAATACATACATATATATGTATGTATTTACATACATACAGTTTGTTGCTCTCTGTTTCCTTTTGCTAAAGTTTCTTTTGAAACATGGTAGTCAGAATCCTTCAAATGCAAGTTGGTGCCTGACCACCTGGTGGCATCTTGAGTCCAGTTTTTGGATTGAGGCTACAACTGAAGCTGGTATGATGCACCAGAAACACACTTGGCTGCTTTGGGATGTCAGGATTAGAGGCTCCTTCAAGCTCTGACCTCTGACTCTAAAACTATTCATCTGGATAGTCTAGAAAAGGGGAAAAAAGGAGTAGCATGTACAGTGTGATTTATGTGTTCTTAGCACTAATAAGCAAAAAGGGTTATGGTCAGAAGATCCTAGCTTTGGAGCTGGGAAGGACCTCAGAGACCAGGAACTCCAATCTTCTCCTTTTACAGATGAGGAAATTGGGGGAAAGTAACTGCTCAAGGTCACACAGGAAATAAAGAGCAGAATAGAATTTGAACCCAGGTCTTTTGACTCCAAATTTCTCTCTTCAGCACCATTTGTTTCAGAAATCTAATGGGCAATGGGATGTTTTGGAAATGGAACAAATCTTAAGGCAAGAAGACCTAGTTTCACTTAATCTCTCAAGAGCCCCTCTCCACTGAAGCTATATTTGCATTTCCATTACAGGAATTCCCTTCTATTTGTGATGAATTCACAGGTTCAGGCCTCAGATAAATACTAAAGCAGGAAGAAGGGAAGGACCAGGGAAGAGAATAAGCATTTATTAATGCCTATTCTAATACCTAAAGTGTGCCAGACACTCCTAAGTCCTTTACAAAAATTATCTCATTTAATCCTCACAATAACCCTGGGAAGTCATTGCTATTATCATCCTCATTTTGTAGTTGAGGAAACTGAGGCAGTCATTGAGCAAGGAAGTGTCTGGGGTGGGATTTAAATTCAGATCTTTCTGACAGGAGGCCCAGTACTCTATCCACTGAATCACCAGCAACCCCTAAACATCTAAAGAGCACCCAACTTTGTTCTAATTGTGTATTAGCAGAAAAACAATATTGGTGATTTGTTATCTTCAGTGTGCCCATTTTTAGAAGCTAGTATCCTCTGTAAATGACCCACACTGGCTACTTAACCTTGGTAAATTCATAAAATGGCATCTTGGTTAGGCTCCATCAAAACCCAGGAAGCTTTGAGGGGCTACTTGGGTCCTGTTCTCTCCTCTCATCCCCCTTGTCCCTGTCTCTCCCCTTTCCTTCCTATCCTCCCTTCTCTTCTTTCCTCCTCTCTCTTCCCCTGTCTTCTACTTCTCTCTCCTTTCTTGCTCCATGCTCTACTTGATGATCTCTTTACTACAAAATACTCTAACTGATATCAAAGACTACTAAGATGCATTGGCCACTCCGAGAGTCAGTTCTCTAAGAAAAGTACTTACCAGAACTTCCAATAGTCCAGCCACCACCATGAACAAAAAACACAGCTCTCCTCAGTGTAGATGACTTCTGCTTTGGCACAAAGACGCGGACTGGAACATTGTTGAACAGGGTATCTGTCACTGTAACACTTTCATCAGAGGTTGGTGGTACTTTAAGTAAATTCAAGAGTACAAAAGGCTGAAATCCCAGCATTTCCAGAGGTCTCAACTAGTATCCAAAAAACACAATAAACAGTACATTTGTGACATTGACAGGGAAGTGCATTTTCTTATTGAGTAAAATCGATTCTTTTATTGAATTGGTACTCAATGTAAGTAATGATAAATAAACTACTTGTTATTGTTATCATTTCTTTAATTGTTATGAGCAGTAGGGGGCCTGGTAAATGCTAAAGATGAAGCTTAAGTAGGGCGAGAGAGACCCTAACCACAGCTATATAAGAGTATAGATTTGTACCCACGCCAGCTGGGTTAAGTCTCCTTTAAGAGCCTAAGAATCTCTGCTAAAGCTTCAAACATTAAGAACCAGTCCAGCCAGGCAGTTGGTACATGTTTCCAGGAAGTAGAAAGTATCTTCCTGAAATCTATGTTGAAACTGGATTACCCTGGCTTGGCAAGGCTAAAGCCAGCTAATGAGCTTAACTGGATCTGACTGCTTAAGTCTAGTTGTTATTAAGGTAATTGGCTTCAAAGATGTTTAGAGACTTTAGGGTCAAACAGGGTTTAATGGTAATCAAACTGAGGGTAGGTAAGAGGTAGTAGGAAAGGTGGGTGAAGGGTACCCTAAAGATCTTGCCTAAATATTTGATACTAAGTAAAACTTGAAACAAAAGTTGTTGCTAGGTGCAGAGTATGAGAAAGCCTTGAGGGCACTTCCCAACTCTGTTGCTGTTTGTAGCTGAGCCCAGAGGCTGTCAGGCCCCTGGGTCAGATGCTGTTGTTTCTTGAAAATAGCTGTACACTCTCACTTGATTTAAAGGTTTTTGGCTATGTCAATAAAGTATTGATTTGGCTAGCAATGAAGGTTGTCCCTACCTGCCTGCCTAATCCAAATCTCCCAAACCACCCAGGGGACCAGTTTGCCACCACCTCCTCCCTAATCCTTGAGATGAGAGAAAAAACTGAAGTCTCCAGGGGTTTGTGGACCCCTATTTATACCCTGTCCTTAACTGTCACCCTGGCACACACCCTGGGTGCTTTGCCTGGTTCTGTGTTCCAAAGTGGCAAACTGCCAACTTGCACCTACAGAAATGGCTGCCCATTTCTGCATATCACATAATAAAATCTAATGTTTCTTTGATGGATTTTAATTTCTTGATATTAGATCATTTATACATGGTTTAAATGTGATAAAGCATTTCTGTGTAAGATCATTTGAAAATTTGATAATTTTTTTTAATATTTTAAATTCTGAAGTTCCCATTTTATGGTACTATACAATGTGGTGAAACACTGTAAAGACATAATGTTAAAATGTATTTCTCTTTAATTTGGACATTGTTAATTTATGAATTAACCTCTTAAAGAAATTATATATATACATATATTTGCAAAAGTCATGATATTTACTAATGGATTGTTCTGAATTTTAATTCTCATTATAAATTCTAATTTTGACACATTTAGTTTATTCTGAATTTATTTGGCTATTTAGGCTATTTATTGATAGGATGAATTAATATGTTAAAATTATTTTATGAATTAAATATTTTTTATTGAAGAAAATTGAGGAGATCTGTTTAACCCTCCTTATTTGCTTAAACCCTGTCTCCATTAGGGAAAGCAAATATGGGGGGAGAGGTAATTAAGAATTTGTTTATTTTATGGAAATCTTTTCTTGTGAATTATGAAGTTATACCTGTAGAGGAATTATAATCTGGAGATATGTATGTATGTGTGTGTGTGTGTCTGTATTCTGGGGTTTTCAGCAATTGGCCAATTTTTTTCTAGAATTTAGATCATTTAAGATTATTTGGAATATAATGAAGGTGCATTCTTGAATCTACTATTTACTATATAAGTTTACATTTTAATTATTCTTATAACAGATCAGTAACATACCCCCCTGATCGATATTGAAGCATGATGAAAATAGCAAGAATCCAACTATAGGTTGCAAAAGATGATGTCTTTGGTTCTAGGAAAAAGCTTTGGTACTTTTAATATCCTCCTGATATAAGTTTTCTAGATATAATATTCTGACTCTCCATCAATGTCATCACTCCTTCTTTAAAGGGAAATGCCATGTGTTCCTGCAGTCTGTCTGTCACTGGGACTGGAGGAAACAACTTTGCTAAGGTGAAAGTAGAAGTTCCTTGATTTCCATTGTGAACAGGGATATTGGAATCCTGATTCTGGCTTTGGCACCTTAGAAATAGAAGAGAGTTGGTGTAGAACTTGGCTGTGACTTTTGCCTGAAGCCAAGTGAAACTTCTGTGCTCTAAAGATCTGTTTTGATGCTGTGTGCTTTTTGATCCTGCCTTTTCCTCTCATTGTAAATTCCTCTTAATCAGGACATTCGAACAGTGAAATATATGAACACTATATTAAGTCTTTATTAGTTTAAAGCTGGAATAACTAAGGTGTTGATGTATAAGATGCAATCTGAATTGTAAATTCTTTAGTTACTTCTGGACACTAACAAATAATGAAGAGTTTCTCCTTGTTATGTCATTAATGATTTAAAATCCTCCCAATATCTTAGAGTGAGACAACGAGGCAGTAATCTGGGAACATCTAAATCAGGATATAATTCCATAGTTTACGAGGAGTTTACATAAGATTTTTTTTCTATTTTGAGTTAAAAAGAAACTGTGCAATCATTTGTGATTGATGTTCAATCTTTTGTTATTTCTAAGTGATATCTTGTTATTTGCTGTAATACTAACGTTTGTGTATGGGATATATTCTGTAATGCAAGCAGATTACAAGAGGATAGGGAGAAGATCTAAGAACACAACTCTATTTAAATGTAATATCTAGTTTATTTGAGCATAGTTAGAAACTGGTTTTATTTAAGTATAGATAACTTATTTGATACAATGCAGAAAAATTTGCTTAGCAGTTTAAGAATTCCATCCTAAGTCTATTGTTATAACAAAAGGGTGAAACATCTTTTGGGTGATTCCATATTTGTTATCATCCAGCTTAGGCACAAAAGCCACATGTTATCAATGACTTTGGTGTGGAATAAGAACCTTAGAAGAATCCCATCCTCCTGAGGGGGAAATTGAGAATATTAAAATTTGAGATTCAAGTGAATAAATAATATATAATGACACATAATAACAAACAATGGAAGTAAGATAATAATTGAAGTGAAAGTTTTTGAAGAAAGTAGAAAAGATAAGATGATTGTACCTATATACATATATATGTCAAATCTGTTTCTAATTGTTTCTAAGGCATTAAGCATGTTTTAATACCAAGTTGTACAAATTGGGTATACATCATATTTTTAATTGGAAAAGCTAGCTTCATAGGTTCTTTTTAATTTCCTTTCAATCTCTTATTGGCAGTTTTTCAAAGCAAGCATCTGGTTCAGTCAGATGTAAAAAAAAAACACACACACAACACAAAAAGTATAGGAAATATAAATTCTTCAGTGCAGAAGTTCATAATTGGATAGCCTTTATTTTAATAAAATCAGAATCCTAAGTTTTGAGTTAGCTCTCACATTATGATCTAACTATTGACATTGTAAATTTTAGTTCCTACATTAAATTATATAAAGATCTATTTTCAGACAGTTTTAGGAAAAGATGCTACCTGTGCCTTGGACCAGGAGGACGCAGATCTGCCAGAGAAACTGCTCTGAGGACTAGCATGACTCCAGACAACCAAAGAAAACGGCATCATAGAAAATGACCCCAGAGGTCCCCTGCTGACTATCACCCCTTAAAAAACCCAGCTCGGCACAGCTCAGGGTCCCACATCAGCCTTTCGATGTGAGACCCTTAGCTTAAGCTAAGATAATAAAGTCCCTTTGCATTTTACATTGCTGGTTTTCAGACTCATTTTTTGGGATTAACACTCTGGGCACTTCATATGGGGGCTCGTTCCAGGATCCCACAGGAATAATTGAGTTCTGACCAGCAGTGGGAGCGATTGGGAATTCCCTAAGGAATTCCTTGCTGCTGAGGCTGCTCAGGTCTGGTGGGCTCCAATCCACGGCTTGCGCCGGGGAAGGCCTATTGCCAGACCAGAACCTTGACAGACCCTCTGAACACGCTCCCGGTAAAGCCGAAGGGAGAGAGGAGCTCTGCCAGGCACGGGTGTCTCCACCGGGGGAGACCTACGACTTGACTGGCCAGAAAGTTAGAGGTTCTGACCTTAAGGAAAGGGCCCAAATGAATTTAAGTGAAGTTAGTTCTTTTGTCTCCAAATCAAGGACAGTAATTCATGAAATGGCTAACCTTCCAGTGCCAACTATTGCAGCAATAGATGGGATCTGTAATAGAGGGGGTAAACAGGATGATAATAGGGGAGCTGGTGGTACCAGTAAGTCTCCTGGGCCAGGGAGCCTTCAACTACAGTATTTGTTGATTTGAGACAGCCAGGGATGTGTGGGCCTGAGCTGCGATGCCCCGTCAGCCTCCCTGCTGTCTGTAGGCTCCTTTAAGGTGACCAGTGAGGAGCCCCTCCCTGCTGGAGAGGAAGCAGAACCAACAGAAAGTGAAGCCGACTCACTTCCTGAATAAATGGATGCCTGGTCAAAACCCCCTTTGGAGACAAGCGATTGCTATTCTCCCTCTCCTCGGCCCCTTAGCCCTGGAAGATGTTACAAATGACTATGAAGCTCTCAGTATCAGGCTAAGGGTTTATTTAAACACAAGGGGAAACTGAGGGAACAGGGTTAGGATCTGGAGAAGCTGTTGCTAAGGGTGACTGGCCAGTGCTGGCAGAAGGCCTCAGAAAGTAAGATCAGGCTGAGGGAACCAGCCCCTCAGCCAGGGATAATTTCCACTGCCCTCATGTTAAGTGGTCCACCGGCTAGACAAATGAGGTGGATGATTTTGTTTAGCCTGGCTAGGCTGACCTAACTAATTCTTGCCCATGTTCCACAACCCACCAACCACACCTCCAGGGGTCCCAAGGGGGAATCAAGGGGTAGCTGGGTGTCTGGGTGAGGTCAAGGAAATCAGCACCCCCAGCTTGGTTCTGCAGGGGTATTTATAGTCCCAGCTCCAACAGTCAGGTCTCCAGACTGGCACTTGCTGGGCCAGAGTTCCACTCCCCTAACTGCCAGGATTGCCTAGAGTGATTTTGCAAATGCAAGAGATGTTGCATAAATCCTGCATTACACATTGCATTAGGTGGTGGCCTCCAGTTAGCTTTAGCATGTGATGTAATAGGAGCAGCCTCTTCTGCTAAAATGGGCTTCGCTGAAACAAAATCGGCCAGTATTCCCGGTGTAGGAGGAGCACAAAGATTACCTCATGCCATTGCATGGCTCTGGCAAAGGAAATGATCTTCTCTGCTCGTGTATTAGACGGCCAGGAAGCAAAACCAATAGGCTTGATCGGCCATGTTTTAGAACAAAATGAAACATGAAATGCTGCCCACAGAAAGGCATTAGCCTTAGCAAGAGAATTTCTGCCTCAGGGGCCTCTAGCGACGAGAGTGGCAAAACTGGCCCTCAGTCAAGGTATGAGGTGGATTTAGTCACAGGTTTAGCAACAGAAGAAGCGTGTTTAGCTCAGACTATTCCAACTAAAGACAGACTTGAAGGTCTTCCGGCTCTTATAGAAAAAAGGCTCCCTCCTTACAAGGAGAAGAAAAGATTTGGAAGCTTCATCATTCAAAGGGACCTCCCTGCTTCTTAAAGTTCCATTCTAGGGCACTGTACCTCGAGGCAAATGGACTTATAACTACTGAAATGAAAAGCAAGCTAATCATACGGTGCATTAAGCATCTGAAATGTTCCCATCCATGTACTTTATTGAAGTTTTGGCACTCTTGCATTCATTCTAGGGTATAAAGATAGCTACACGTACTGACTCAAATCCAGTTTGTTTTTTTTAATTTCACGTGTGTTAGACATCTCCTTCCTAATTTTTAAAATATGAATAGTTTCTATAGACCAAGTCTAAGAAATAATATTAAATATATGTGTGTTGCATTGCTTTGAAGATAAAAAAAAAGTTAATTTCACAACACCAAAAATGTGAGGCATACCAAGTAAGATTTTTTTTTTTTAACCCTTGTACTTCGGTGTATTGTCTCATAGGTGGAAGATTGGTCAGGGTGGGCAATGGGGGTCAAGTGACTTGCCCATGATCACACAGCTGGGAAGTGGCTGAGGCCGGGTTTGAACCTAGGACCTGCTGTCTCTAGGCCTGACTCTCACTCCACTGAGCTATCCAGCTGCCCCCTACCAAGTAAGATTTTAAAGGAAATTCAATATACATGTGTATGAACACATGCATTTAGCTAAGAAGAAAGAAATTAAAAGATAATCTGCAAGTCATAAAATATAAAGTTAGTGAAATGAAGCTGTATTTGCTTATAAATTATTATTAATGTCTTAAAAAAAAAAGAAAAGAAAATAACCCCAGGGATTAGACTACTGAGTCATGAGACTCTTGAGTCCTTAGACATAATGGACTGGAGAGTGAGGACTGGGTCACTCATCCCTTTCTTAGTTCTCTCATTCATCATTATTTTGTTTGTTGTAAGATCCTTATATCACAAAGGGAATCATCCTTTAATGGCTACCTGTTAACACAGCTCTCAATCATATTTAACATCTTGTTTGAAACACCTAAGCATCATGGATAGATTGTCCATGTCATGTATGTCCACCATATTTGAGGTGCTTGATTCAGGAAACTGAGGCCCAGTCTTCCCAAGAGATAGAGGGAGGATGGTGAGATTTTTTTTAACGTGCTATATTTAACATCTCTGTAAGGGTTAGTGAGAATCTCTGTGTATTTCTCTGGTTGGGGTCTGGGTCAGAGATGCCATCCAGTCTATTGGTTTTTGCATTTGTTTTGTCCTTGGGGATTCTTAGGGATCCCAAAGATTGTCTTCTTTTTTAATAGAATTCAGTTAATACATGAAGGAGAGAAGCGTTCTTTTCTTGCACGGTGACAAACTCCTCCCCTGTCCACCTGTGGGGATTGGGAAGGGTGGATGGTTTGATAGACCACCTCTTAACTAGCTGTCCACAGTTAGAAATATCTTGGGAATGACTGAATAATGAACTCCTAAAACTATTTCTTAAGCTGCCTGCTGCAGATTCTGGGTCTCTGGTTGGAAAGGGCCATTGACCTTTCTGTCATGTTATTGCTTATAATGCCAGCCTAACCAGCAAACCTGATATAATTAATAGACTTACATTCTTAAGAAAGTCAACTTCTCAAGATAATTTCAATCAGAAGAGGTGACTTGCCTGGGGGACACACAACCATTAAGTCTCAGAGTCGGAATTTGCTCCTATGTATTTCTGATGCTAAGACCAGCACTGTATCAATAACTATCTACACCAACTGGAATTGCCTTTGTAGCCCCAGAGAAGTTATAGTTATTTTAACCAAACATGGGCATGATGACACCAGAGCTGCTTGAAATTCAGGCCAACAGAATTAACCAAGTGCATTCTGTTTTTGACCTGACGAGAAAAGAAAGGAAGCCCAGCTGGGTCCTCTGGTACATTTTGCTATGGCATTGCCGCCCATCTATCTAGTTGGTATATATTGTTTCTATATCTGGTAGTTTATCTGTAGTCCCCAACATCGGAATGGAGGAACCCATGAGGACAGGACTATTTTCGCCTTTCTGTGAACCCCCAGTTCTTAGCATAATGTCTGGTACATAATAAGTACTTAATAAATGAAAATCTATGAAGAACTGATTATGTGCCATTAGACCTCTGGAATGCCATCACTGAAGTCGTATTTGTCTTGTATCTTCTGGGACTACCATGACCCTGATTATTGTTAGCCTCAGTTCTGGAGCTGAGCTCAATGTGGGAAACCAAACCTAAATGAAGTATAGTATTTGTATATGCACATGTGTACACACACACACACACACACACACACACACACACACACACACACGGAAACAAGGAAGCCACCGAAAGTGCTTGAGCAGAAGGCTGACATGATAGACCAGTGAAGACTACTTCAACATCTATGATGAAGGGAGAGAGAAGAGAATCAAACTAGGAGACCCTTCCAACCATCAGGAGGTAGAAAAGACCTGAAGATGGGCTGTGAAGGTCTGAGTGGAAGAGAGAGGGATGGATGCTGAATTGTTACTGAGATGATAATCAAAAAGGGACGGCAATCATCTAGATACCAACTTGAAGGAGGAGGAAGAACTGAGGATGTCTCTGAGGATATAAATCTGAAAGATTAGAAGTATGGAAGTGCCATTGGCAGAAAGAGAAGTTTGGGGGACGTGTTTAGAAGCAAAAATTGATGGACTCCACTTCGGGAATGCTTCTTTTGAGGTACAAATTGAACATTAGCTATAGGCATCCAGATGGAGATGTGTAGCAGGGAAGGTGGGATGACGTGAGGGATTAGGGTGAGAAATAAAATTTGGGAATCACCTTCTGTCCTGACCTCTGGGACCTCCCCACATTCATACCTTGGTGGGCTCCCTAGATTCTTGACCAATGGTACATTTCTAACTTCTAGTAATCACAGAATCCCCAGCCATGGGCTTGATTCCCTGAATTTCCTGACCCTGACTTGTGGTTAGTCTACATTGCCAGCATTGCCCCTTGCTCTGTTTCCTTCTGTTATCTCGAGTCCTGACCCCTAACCATGAATTTTATAAACCTCTGCTTAGAGGCATGAATGCCCCCAAGCTCTATCTGGTTTACCTGATTCTGGACCACTCACATTGAGCAAAATCTGTTTAGAAGATGAAAAATAAAATGGCGGCAGTGGTTGCTTGAATGATAATTAAAATGTTGAAATTCGATCTTGATCCTTATCAAATCTCTTGATTTCATAAATTCTCTTTCTTCTTTAAAGCAAACTGCCTACTGGATTGATACCTTTCTTTTATATGAGACCACTGGCTTGAAAGTTAGCTACTGTGCTAAAGGAGACGGAGAGGGTCTTTATCCCCAAGCCCAGTGTACAAAAAGCATGCTCATCCTGCCTTCCCTGCTACACGTCTCCAGGTGGTGCCTGGTACCAGCATTCAATTTTTACCTCAAAAGTATTCTCAAAATGGAGCTTGTCAGTTTTTGCTTCTATGCATGCCTTCCTGGACTCCAAACTTCTCTCTTTCTGTACAAACCTGGTGTACAAAACAAACAAAACAAGTATTTGGCTAAGTCAAGGAAAGCCAGGGGCTAGAAAGAGGCTGCAAGAGTTATCGTTGTTGTTCTTAATGATGCTTTTGTGTTCATTTAAATGGTCATGTAAATGATAACCTACATTTCAATACATTAGATAGGTTTCAGAGTAATTTCCTCTGATCACAGGAGCATGTGAAGTAAGGAGAGAAGTCCTTTTTATCCCCATTTTACAGATGAAAAAAATGCCCAAGGACTTGCTATGATCATATCTAGAGGATCACTTCTGCCACTAAATCACACTTTTGAGTTTCAAAGCCAGCTCTAACAATGAATGCAACGCCCTCTTCAAAAACTTGAACTGACCATCTTTTTTTTCCCTAAATGGTGTCATTTATAGTTGTTTATGAGCCAAGGGTAGTCAAGGAACAGTCGTCTGTTTGCACATATGACTGCTCAGCTAAATTCCTTGAAAAAGTGTGTATGCTAAAAAGAACGCTTTTGACAAAATCTAACACGTTTCAGTTTAGAAAGTATAAGCATATGGGTGTGTGTGTGTTTTATTCTTTAATATGGTCAATATATCTATTGAAAATGAAGAGCCAGCATTTATGGAATAGGAAAAAGTGAATTTAGATCAGAGAAAAAGCAAGCATATTTATGTCCTTGTTAGTAAATGTAATTTTAGTCATTCTAAGGAAGACTAGGAGGCTCAGTGGATTGAGAGCTAGACATAGAGATGAGAGGTTCTAGGTTCAAATCTGTAAGGATGGGGGAAGGGACAAAAAGAGCCAGAAGAAGGATTTTTCTTACAAATCTAACCTCAGACTCTTCCTAACTGTGTGACCTTGGGCAAGTCACTTAACCCCAATTGCCTAACCCTTACTGCTCTTTTTCCTTGGGACTATTACTTAGGATTGATTCTAAGTCAGAAGGTAACATTTGTTTGTTTGTTTGTTTATTTAAGAAATTCTAGCTATACCAATATGACAAAGAAAAAAATCAAGAGAACAAACATAACCAAAGAGGAAATAAAAATTTTCTCTTTGTAGATGAATTGATGTTCTAATTGGAGAAGCCTAGAGAGTCAAGTAAAGATACTTGAAAGGATGATTTTAGCAAAATGTCAGGATGTAAATTGCACCTACATCATTTGTATCATTTTATATTACTAGAAGGGAAAGAGAGAAAAAGAAATTCCATGTTTAATAACTACAGGATGGATAAAGTATTTGGAAGTATATCAGCAAGACACACACAGAAACTACATGAATATAAATATAAAAATAAAGCCAAATTTAAATAGTTGAAGAGATATTAATTTTACAGATTTTGGCCAATACTATCAGGGGAAGCTAGGTAGCAGTGGGCTTGGAATCAGGAAGATCTGAGTTCAAATCTTACCTTGGATACATAATAGCTGTGTGCCCTTGAGAAAGTCACTTAACACAATTTCCCTTGGTTTCCTCATCTGTAAAATGCACTAGAACAGGAAATAACAAAGTATTCCAATATCCTTGCCAGGAAAATATCAAACGGGGTCACAAAGAGTGAGAAAACAAAATTGACAGTGCTACTTAAATTAGTTTACTGGTTCTATATCATACTAATCAAACCGCCAAAGGACTATTTTAAAGAGCTAGGAAAAAATAATAACAAAATTGACCTGGAGATCAAGAATATTAAGGAAAACAATGAAGGATGAAGGAAGGAAGGGAAGGAAGGAAGGGAGGAAAGGAAGGAGGGAGGGAGGAAGAAAGGGAGGGAGGAAGGAAGGAAGGAAGGAAGGAAGGAAGGAAGGAAGGAAGGAAGGAAGGAAGGAAGGAAGGAAGGAAGGAAGGAAGGAAGGAAG
>NC_058132.1:650610512-650620115 GCF_016433145.1 Gracilinanus agilis | reverse complement strand
CCTCCCATCTCTTCTCACTTGGAAGCCCTGAGAGTCTCCTATCCAGCAAGAATCAGGTCAGCGTCTCCTCTCTCTTTAGGCCTTCCTAGATACCCACATCAAGGATTCTTCCTTGGAGCTCATGTGGCCTTCTCTTTGCAGCAGTCTGCTCTTTGTAGAACACAGATGTGCTTTGCCCCTGGCTCCCTGGTGTGGGTTGCTTCTTCATACATTGAGCCAAAATGGGGAGTTGGGTGCCCTTTGCTCCCCACTGATATCTGCAGATCCTCTTCCTGCCTCCCACACTCTGCAGTCTTCTATCCTTTGAGTTTCACTGTTGCAATTTATCTGATCCTGGCTCCCTCCTTGTTGTTATCATCCACTGGCCCCTCTTCTTAGGACATTCGGTGACTGGCTTACAGTGTTCTTCTCCTTTACCAGTCTAGCTCTTAACTTAAAAACACTCATGTCCCCTTGAAATCCAGGCTTTGACCTCTGCAGCTTATGACCTCAGGGTCCAAGTCAGCCACCCAACAACATACACATTGCTTAGATGTCAAGGTCCCAAAGAATGATAAACCTAGAATAGATTACAACAGAAATCAATGGGGTAAGTGCCCACATTCATGAGATAGCCAACACAC
This sequence comes from Gracilinanus agilis, assembly GCF_016433145.1. Taxonomy (NCBI): domain Eukaryota; kingdom Metazoa; phylum Chordata; class Mammalia; order Didelphimorphia; family Didelphidae; genus Gracilinanus; species Gracilinanus agilis. The sequence goes on along the minus strand of NC_058132.1, from coordinate 650,619,492 downwards.
AGAGATTTTGAAACATTTTATTTTAGCCTGGCTTAGGAAAGGCATTGCAAAGGCTAATTTTTATAGAGGAAATAGCTGAGCCCTAGAGGTAAGAAAAAAACTGTGCTTGAACCCTACCCCTAACACCTACCTTGTACATGACCACACAAGTAAAATATTTATTGGCTCTGAATCCCATCCTGACTGGCAAATTGAGATCATAAGTCACCTCTCTGAATACATCTTCATGAGGATCAAAGGAGGTAAATGTTTGGACTGGATTTTACAAATCCTAAAACACTTTATGAATGGCATTTAATTATAACATAATTTATATATATTTATATTTACATAATCTATAAATGTCAAATTATAATTTTTTTGTTGTTCAGTCATTTTAATCATGTCTGACTCTTCTCAACCCCATTTGGAATTTTTATGGTGAACATGCTGGATTTTTTGCCTTATCTTACAGTTTATTTTACAGATCAAAACCTGAGGGGAACAGTGTTCAATGACTGATTTGCCCAGGGTCCTCCTCCTACAAAGTGCTTGAGTCTGGATGTGAAAGAAGGAAGATGGGTCTTCCTGACTCCAAGTGTGGTGCTGTTGTAGGGGGCTTGAGGTGAATCCCTGGGTTCGAGAACCCTTTGCAAGAATGCAAGACTCCAAAACTTAGTTTAGAAATAAAAAGAAAATTATTCATTTGGAATTCGTGTTGAAATGGCTGGGAGGACAGCATAGATGAGATATTGCCTCCTGGGGTGGGGGGCTCTTTCTGGCCTTACACCATTTTGTATGACTAGGGAAGAGACTGTGATAGTATGAGTTTAGACAGAAGGTTGGGGGAGTGGGTGTTGATCACCTGACTTGGGTGAGAATGGTGTTTTGTGTTCCCAAGACACAGGGCTTGCCTGGGCATAGTTTAGGAGACAAGCAGATGTTCTAGATTATAACCCGATGGTATCAGGGTGTAACCAGAAGAAGCATATCTGTGTCCATCTTGAAATCTAGGGGAAAGTCCAAGGAGGATCTTTCTCTTGAGGGGGTCTTGCTTTTGGTGAGTCTCTGATGCCCAGGGTCACCTTTTCCTCAGCATTAATAAGAATGCAAGGAAGGAAAGGAATTTTCCTGTTTTCTGTTTAAACTGAAAGACTTCTGGGGTTTGAGGTGTCCAAGGAAAACCCAGGGTCCCATACCAGGGCTAAATACACTGCACTACTGTAGGATTAGGGTCAGATGGCAATGGTTTCTCTCAGACCCAGATCAGAGGAGAAGCAGGCAAGCTTAACTGGATGGGAGGGGCAGGAGCCTGTAGAGTTCTCTTCCTCCTCCCCTACACTGGAAGCAGTTGGAAACAGTTAACAGAATACCCTCAGAGCTAGCTATGGAGGCTACTCAAGCTTGGTAAATTCTGGGCTAAGATGGTAAATGGATAGGGACTAAACCCCTGGAGATAATAACTTTCTCTGTATAAATTATCCCCTCACAAGATAGGATAAATAAGGCTTGGTCTTCTTCAGATCAGACCACAAGCTCTTAGGACACAGACAGCTTCAGCTCCAGCTCGAATGAAATACTTGGCTTTGTGAAGTGAGAGATGGTGAGTATGACCCAAGTTAACTGGATGCAGCCTCAATATCCAAAGAATCAAAGGATTTAATGATTTCAGGGAACAAGGATAAGGGAATTGGTTCAAGGAAGGATGAGGGAAGGTAAACTGGCTAAAACTACTAAATACAGGCTAGCAGCACAGTCAGGGGGCGGGGGTGGGGGGTGGGGTTGGGGAGGGGAGGTAGGAGGTGTATTGAATGGCTGGACTCCTATCTAAATCCCTAAAGAATCTTCTTCTAATTCCTAAACAGCTAAACTGAAGGTAGACAGTGATCTTGCTTGAAGGTCTATCTTGAGGATAGCTATCAAAGTAAAGCAGCCCCTGGCCATCAGAGACTAAATGCCTCAGCCTCGGAAGCTCTACAGAGAGTGTATGCCAAGAGCCCTGCAAGAGGGGTGACCTGGCTTTTTTTACCAGGTCTCCAACTGCCCTTAACTGCCCTCTCCCTTGGAGTTCTGGGGGGCACTATGGAATTCTGTGATACAGCTTGAACCCCTCTCAGGATCATGGATGTTACAATAACCCCAGTTTTCAAGTACATAGAATTTCCACTGGAAATTCTGCAGGCATCTTTGCACCCATCACCTACTTCTACACTATATCTAAACTATGCTCTCTATCTTTAAAACCATAAAACTATGCCCTCTCTCTTTAACAACATAAAACACTATTCCTTATGCCTTATTCTAACTGTCTATCACTGTCTAAGAAGGGAAAAGACAGTAAACATAGGGAAAAGGAGGGTTTGGATATAATACAGGCATGACCGTACATGAAACAAAGTAACACAAGTGTGTAAAAATAAACTTTTCTCTCTAACTTGTGCAAAACATAACTTTGGAACAAATATAAATTACAGTCACATAAACCACTAATCCTAAATTTTGTGTTAGTATCTTATTTAAGCTATGTTAATGGTGATAATACTCTAAGTTCTAAGTTATTCATATGTTAAGATTATCTAGTTAGTAATAATTATGTACATAAATATATATAATTACTATATAATTACTTATTCTTATCACTATTATGACTTTCCCTAATCTAACTCTATCCCAAAGGTCCCTAAAGCTATCTTTCCCTAAATTGGTTAGTAATTCTAAACTATGCATGTGTTAGTAATTATAATACAAATATACAGCTATACACAATGCACTATACTACGTAACTTTGTACAAGCAAAAGTTCCATTGATGTCTATCAAATCAAAAAAAAAAAAATCAATGGATCTTTTTGATGTGCTAGAGATTATATGATACTCTTCCATTATACACAGATATTTATGTGTAATATGTACATATGATATATACATGTATATACATATTACATATACATATATAGAGACTCTCATTTGTCTATATGAGGTCCATGTCAAGAAGCAAAAAATCAGTTTTGTGTTGTGTCCAATGTACTAATATATGTGCTGGTGAATGCACATACTTACCTCTACTGCCTGGATCTTCTGCCAAACCTGGAGAATCACAACTCTCTTTGTGTAGCAATGTGTGATCTGGCATGCAACCTATTATGTGATGTCCCATTTGTGTGTTGTGTAGTTGTGTAATCAATATTATAACCTTACATTATTCCTTCTTTCCAGTCCTCTTCCTGCATAGTATTTAAGAAAGATTGCAGTTCACTTGTGAGTGTCCTTTCCTTCGTGCCATCCGTGCTGCGGGTTACTGCAGCTTTTAGCTTTGTGTTCTTCATTTCTTCCTCTGTACAGCATACCTACTTGCCTGTTGTCTAATGTCTTGACTGATGGTTGCCTTGACATCTTCATAAGCAGGAACGGTAGTTATTATGTAATTATGTTAATTGTGTTACCTAATTTTGTGTTGCAAAAAATTTTTTTCCAGATTTTGTTTTTTATTTCAAATAGTTTAATCTTCCTCATCTGTACATTCTGCGTGCTGTGGATCTGTTTGTGTATTGGTTTCATGTTGATCTAAATCAGTGTTTCATGGTGTTCTTCATTTACAGCATGTTCTTTCATAGGCTTCACACGCACGATGTGAAACCAGGGATCCCTGTTCTCAACTTTGACACTCATAGGGGTTGTGATTAAAATTGATAAAACCCGACCCATTTAGGGTCCACAATGGATTTTCTTGCAAAGTTTCTTATATATACCAAGTCTCCCTGTTTAAGTTGATGCAAACTAAAGTCTAATGGAACTCTCTGAGTTAGAAGTCCAAGTTTGTGCAATTCATCCAGTCTTTTCTTTAGAGCTTTTATGTATCTATAAAGCTGGCATTCAGCTCCAAGGTGTGATAAGTGAGCTGATTTCTGGGATGAAGAATGCCAAGGGGGCATGGCCATATAAAAGTTTAAACTGTGATAAGTGGGTGTCACTACTGGGCTGACTTCTCAAATAAAAGAGAACAAGGGGGAGTGCTTGTACCCATTTCAGATGGCTTTCTGAACACACTTTCCCAATCAACATTTTAACATTTTTGTTACAATTCTCAATTTGCCCTGATAATTGAGGGTGGTAAATCGAATCTAGGCTTCATAGATCTGAGATGCTTTGCATTGTTTTTTAAACTTTTTTTAGTGGAAGGACACTCTTTTATCTTCATTATGCATATGTATCTGCAACAAAATCACCCATCAGTTTTGTGTTCTGTAATGCAGGGTTGCCTCAAAAGCTCTTGCTTTTGCAAACCAACTGTAGCAGCTCTGTCAGTTGGAAAGGTTTAGAATGTTGAACCAGCCAGGGGGGCTGGGCTCATGGGAAACCATTAGAGCTGGGCTATAAATATCCTTGGAGTACCAACTGAAGGGCCTTTTGCCTTTGGGGCATTTTGGACCTTGCCTGATTTCTCTGGACCTCTCCCTGACCTCTCCATTTACATCCTGCTATTTCCCTGGATTTCCCCATTGGGCCCTGGGAGGAAGGGTGGTTTGGTGGTTAGACATCATGGGTTTTAACTTCTGTAGGCAGGAAGGAAAACCAAAATCAAGCCATCCCCTTATCTAGTGATCTGATAAATACTTTTACCTCAGGGCAGTGAACTATCCCTGACTGAGGGAGCCAGCCTCCCTTAGTCTGACTCCCTCTCTTCTCTGACCCTTCCCCCAGTATCAGCTTCCCCTAGCAGCAGTTACAAACCCTATTTCCTTTTTCCCTCTGCTTACCCCTGGCATTAATAAATCCCCTTTGATATTTACACAAAGAGCCTCTGGTGAATCATTGTTCTGAATATTAGAGCAAAGACTGACTGAAGAGGGAAGGAATAACTTTCCTTTCATTTCTTGAGGGCAAGCCTAGGCGTCCATCTTGGGCAGGAAGTAGCCAGCCTTCCTCTTCCTGTATGCTGGGCTCTTTACTCCTCCCTCAAGGGACCTTAGAAATTAACAACAGAAACCCTTCAGCCAGATTCATATTACTTCTGGCTGACCCAATTCTTCCTGTATCATAGAGGTACTCTTCCTGCCTGAAGGACCCAGCCTATTTCCTCCCTGTACCTACCCTCTGTCTCTAGCCTCAGTAATTAGCCTGTTTGAGCAGCCCTTCCCATATTCCCATTCATCCCTTATCTTCCTACAGTCCCCATTTATTCCATCATGCTTATCCCCATACTTATTCCACAACATATCATATTTCCCTACCTATTCCATAACAGTTCCACTACAACCAGATTGCACAAGAATAATTGTAAACCAACTTTGCTTAATATAGAATTATTTTGAATGCACCCAGAATAGGTATTAAATGCAACCTTGTAGGGAATACTTTTCTTCCACTAAAAATCTCTTTTATTGTTATTGTCATTCTTGGTAAGAGTGCCATACGTGTACAAATAAACATGGAGGGTGAATTGCCTGGAGTTCCTCTTTTCCTAGTCCTGTTGGAATAAGAACTCCTACTAATAGATCACTCAGATGTGTACAAAGCCTTTTCTTTTTAACAGAGGGGGAGAGATGGGGCAAATGGCAAATGAGTTGTGTCTCCAATTTAGATGAAAGAGAGTGGGCAGGATGGCTTTGGGGAAATTGTGCAATTCTTTTTTTTAATTTTTATTTAGAATATTTTCCATGGTTACATGATTCATGATCTTCCCCCTCTCCTCCCCCTTCCAAAGCTGACATGCAGTTCCACTGAGTTATACATTTATCATTGTTCAAAACCTATTTCTATGTTATTCATACTTGCAGTAGAGTGAACTTTTAATAATCACATCCCTATCACACTATGTGATCAAGCATATATTTTTCTAATGCATTTCTGGTTCCACAATTCTTTCTCTGGATGTGGATTACATCTTTCTCACAAGTTCCTCTGGATTATCCTGGATCATTGCATTGCTGCTAGTAAAGAAGTCCATTACATTTGATTGTGCCACAGGGTATCTGTCTTTGTGTATAATGTTTTCCTGGTTCTGCTCCTTTCATTCTGCATCAATTCCTGGAGGTCATTCCAGTTCACATGGAATTCCTCCAGTTTATTATTCCTTTCAGCACAATAATATTCCATCACCAACATATACCACAATTTATTCAGCTATTCCCCAATCAATGAATATCTCCTCATTTTCAAATTTTTTTCTACCACAAAGAGAGCAGCTATGAATATTTTTGTACAAGTTTTTATCTTAATGATTTCTTTGGGGTACAAGGGTATGACTGGATAAAAGGGCAGACAGTCTTTGAAAGCCCTTTGGGCATAGTTCCAAATTGCCCTCCAGAATGGTTGGAACAATTTACAATTCCACCAGCAGCGCAATAATGTCCCAATTTTGCCACATCCCCTCCAACATTTATCACTTTCCTTTGCTATTATATTGGCCAATCTTCTAGGTTTGAAGTGGTACCTCGGAGCTGTTTTAATTTTCATTTCTCTAATCAAGAGGAATTTAGAACACTTTTTCATGTGCTTATTGATAGTTTGTTTTGACTTCCTTATATGAAAACTGTCTATTCATGTCCCTTGACCAATTGTCGATTGGAAAATGGCTTGATTTTTTGTAAATTTGACTTAGTTCCTTATATATTTGGGAAATTAAACATTTGTCAGAGAGTTTTGTTATAAAAATGTTCTCCCAGTTTGTTGCTTTACTTCTATTTTTTGGTTGCATTGATTTAGTTTGTGCAAAAATTTTATATTTGATATAATCATAGTAATTTATTTTACATGTGTGCAGTTCTTTTAATGATCTCCAGCTTCTCCCCGAAACAAAGCTCCATCTTCTTACTAGTCGTAGTTAATTGCTGTTGGTGGATGGCTTATAGTACCATGAAACTCCCTGAAGAATTAAAAATCAGTGCCATTAGGGAATATTTTTAGCAAAGTGGAGAATCCACTTATCATGATGGTAATAATCACCACCCAGCTTATGGACATGGCTTTGGGTTGTTTTGGTAATCACCAGTAATACTATTGCTTGTATCTAGAATATCCTTAAAATTCAATCTATCACAGTGTCTATATTGATTATATCTTTCATATTTCTATTTTTCAGTTCATTCTCTGAAAGTGAACATTCATAAGTTCTTCAAATATTAAATCTGTAGGTGAATGTAATTTTCTCTTGGTTCAACTCATTTCACTCTTCATTTTGTCCACTTTGTAAATCTTAAAGATTATATAAATGTTAGCTAATACTATTTTTACTATTATTGTAGTAGGTACTTCAGATAAGTAGATTGCAGTTTGGTCCTAGAAAAAAAAATTCCTTATACTTTCTGCTCTCTTCTGTTTAATGGGCTGCCTCAAGAGGCAGGCAGTGACCCATGAGCAAAGGTCTTCAGACAGGGACTGACTGATTCCTCTCAGGAACATTCAAGAGGAAATTTCTGGTCACATCCAGATTGAGCCAACAGCCTGTCCAAGATCCTTTCCAACTTGGAGATACTGGAACTCTCTGTCCTGCTTCCTCACTTTATCTGAACCCCCTTTGGGGTCACAGGTCAGGGTTCCTATGAAATTGCTTTGTGGGTCTCCAGTCAAAACTCTCCCCATCCCTGGTTCTCAGTGACTGCCTTTTGGTGGGCTAGCTCTAGTTCTGCTGCAATCTAAATTGGCCCTGAAAGAATTGGGGTGTCCAGAGCTAACCAGAGTGTCAGTATACCTAGTGCTCATTTGAATGCTTGGCAGTTGTACTTTCAATGAGAAATCTCTCCTGGGAGTCTGGGATGATTCTTGACTCTTCTTTTTGTTAATCTTACACTGAGCCTTGGACTCTAACTTAGGAGAACTCAGACAACCCTCTCTCTGTGTGGGGACATTCTAGTAGCCAGTGCTGCATTGTGGAGAAACTCCAAGGTAGCACCAGCAGCAACCATAACAACAGCGTTGAAAATAAATCTGTGCCTCCTGGTTTCTTGACTTTCTTGCCTACTATATGCTTAGTCCTATCCCAGATAAAATTGAACAACCATAGAAACTGACTTGGACTTCCATTAGAATCCAAATGCATCTGGTGAGTGGAGAGCTTGGTTGACTTGGTGGAAGGCTATTAAAGTGAGGTTCAGCCTGGAAGGAAGATGGGGACATTTTGCAGGGACCCAGGGCTCTTGTGTGGGACAACATAGAAGTATTTTCTATTTCTTAATAGTAAATTATTTTAGCTGGAGATTCCTATCTGAGAGAGAGGGCTTAGTTTATCTGTTTGTGTGGGAGGAGTTAAATAATTAGGCAAGGTTTTCTTATCTTATCAGAATGAAGCCTCCACCTCTCTCCCTGGCTACCAGCTCCTACCATGCTGCCAAGCATATCTTCCCTTTCCAGCCTTGTTTTTTCCATCTACCACTTAGAGCAGTGATTCCCAAAGTGGGTGCCACCGCCCCCTGGTGGGTGCTGCAGCAATCCAGGGAAATGGTGATGGCCACAGGTGCATTTATCTTTCCTATTAATTGCTATTAAAATTGAAAAAAAATAATATCCAGGGGACTAAGTAATATTTTTTCCAGAAAGAGGGTGGTAGGCCAAAAAAGTTTGGGAACCACTGATAGAGATAAGCTACTTGAGGACAGGAATTGATTGCCTGCCTTTGTATCCCTAGTGGTTACCATAAGGATCAGGCACATAGTAAATTTTTAATAAGTGTTCTGTCTTTATTTTCTATATTTATATTATTATATAATACTATATTATATTAATTTAAATTTAATAAATCTATCCATCTGCCTGTCTCTGACTAACTGCTAATTTATTTTTCTTTCTTTTTATCTATCAACTATCTTCCTGTCTTCTGTCTGCCAGCCTGTCTGTCTGTCAGTCTGTCTATCTATCCTTCTGTCTGTTAGGATGTTTATCTCTTTATCTCTCATCTATCAGAGGAAGATTTTCATGTTCTTCTGAATTGCAGTACTTTCCCTACTGACAATATAATAAATTATATATATATATATATATATATATTTTTTTTTTTTCTGTGTACA
>NC_058132.1:650502081-650607707 GCF_016433145.1 Gracilinanus agilis | reverse complement strand
CTTTCTTTTTATCTATCAACTATCTTCCTGTCTTCTGTCTGCCAGCCTGTCTGTCTGTCAGTCTGTCTATCTATCCTTCTGTCTGTTAGGATGTTTATCTCTTTATCTCTCATCTATCAGAGGAAGATTTTCATGTTCTTCTGAATTGCAGTACTTTCCCTACTGACAATATAATAAATTATATATATATATATATTTTTTTTTTTCTGTGTACACACTGTATCCTCCTGATAACGGTTTATTGAGTGTTGTGGGAGAGAAACAGTGAGAAAGAAGATCAGCAAATATGTATTATAGATTGTGTGGAGGATAATAAAGTATAAAAAGAATGAAAAGGAGGTAGGGAGTCAGGTTGCAAAGAGTTTTACATTACTAAAGCCTGTAGTTAATGGGGACTTTGAAGGGTTGAAATTTTTAGTAGGAGTTTGAATAAAGATCAGGAGAGCAGTTTGGTAAATGCAAACACTTAGTTTATTTTTAGGAAAGTTCGGATAGGAAATAGAAAGGAGGAAAGTGAGAGTAATCTTATAATAGCTTATAACTATACCTAAGATCCCACTGCTAACTAAAATTTTCTAAATAACCCTAAACCTTTTTTAATATTTATTTTGAGTATTTTCCCCTAGTTACATATTTCATGTTCTTTCCCTCTCCTCCAAGTGCCCCTAACCCCCATTAGCCGACGCACAATCCACTGGGTTTTCCATGTATCACTGATCAAGACCTAATTCCATATTATTGATAGTTGGACTAGATTTATCTTTTAGTGTCTATATCCCCAATAATAATCCCACCAGCCCATGTGAAAAACCCTAAATCTATCTGCCTTTGAGGGCAGCTTCTTCTGCTAGGGCTAAGCCCAGACCTAAACTTCTCTATACTGACTATCTAATAATTTACCCACTATCTACCTGCCTAAGTTAATCACTAATCAATAAGGCTGTTAAGGCCTTAAAATCCATTTTTTGAAGTTTGCTGAATAGGAGAGATGACATGGTCGGGAAATTATGTTCTTGGGAGGTTTACTTAATTTATAAACATTTTGCAACCGATTAGAGGGTAAACTAGATACAGGAGAGCTTGAACATAGGGGAGAAATGTTTGCTCCAGAGGTTTTGAGTGTAGAAACAAGAAGATTTAGCAATGGGTTGTATAAGTGGTGGTGAGAAGGAGGAAATGAGGATGCCATGGTAATTGCAAGACTGAGTAACTGGTAGGATGATGGTTCAGTAATAGAAAAGTTCAGTAGAGTAGAGTTTGTTTGTTTTTTTAGGGGAGAGACAATGAGTCCTGTTTTGGATAAGATATGTTTATGACACCTATGGGTATCTAGTGTGAGATATCCAGTAGGCAGTTGGTAACAAGTGATTGCAGCTCTGGTGAGAAAGTAGGATTTGATATAGAGACCAAGGAATTATCTGCCCAGAGAAGATAATTAAATCCATTGTGATTGATGATATCACTAAATGAGATAGTAGTCAGAGAAATGAGAAAACAGAGGAGAGAACCTTAAAATAAACCAGGAGTTACAAGTAGAGAGACAATCAGGAGACAGTATTTCATGAAAACTTATAAAGGTGATGGCATCCAGGGGCAAGTGATCACCACTATCATATACTGAAGAAACATCAAGAAGAATGAGAACTGAGAAAATACTGGGGGAAAAGTGGCAGGTTAGAGATCATTGGTAAGTTTGGAAAGGGTCATTTCATTTGATTGATGAAAACAGAAGTCAATTTACAGAAGATATAGGAGACAGAGACAGAGATTGAGATAGAGAGTCAGAGACAGAGACAGACAGACAGACAGAGACAGAGATAGTGACAGGGACAGAGACAGAGAATGAAGAAAGAAACTATCACTGTTTTTTGTCTTTTTTTTTTAATAAAATTCTAAACAGCACCAAATAAAATGCAAAATTCCCCACTCCTGGAGCTGACAAGCAATTCCACTAGGTTATTGTTCAAAACCTTTTTCCGTGTTATTCATATCTGCTATAGTGATCTTTTAACATCAAAAAGCCCAATCATATCCCTATCGAACAATGTGATCGATTACATATTTTTCTAATGCATTTCTACTCCCACAGTCTTTTCTGGATGTGGATACATTCTTTCTTATAAGTTCCTCAGTATTGCTAGTATCAAAGTCAGTTACATTTGATCGTGCTACAATGTATCTGTCTCTGTGTACAATGTTCTCCTGGTTCTGTTCCTTTCACTCTGCATCACTTCCTGGAGGTGTTTCCAGTTCACATGGAATTCCTCCAGTTCATCATTCCTTTCAGCACAATAATATCCCATCCCCATCAGATACCATAGTTTGTTCAGCCAATCCCCAATCAATGGACATTCTCTCATTTTCCAATTTTTTGCCATCACAAAGAGCGTGGCTATAAGTATTTTTGTAGAAATATTTTTCCTTATTATCTCTTTGGGGTACAAACCCAGCAGTGGCATGGCTAGAACAAAGGTTAGACAGTCTTTTAAAGCCCTTTGGGTATAATTCCAAATTGTCCTCCAGAATGCTTGGATTAATTAGTGTAGTTTGATGGGGATATGATTGGGGTTTTGATGTTAAAAGATCACTCTATTGCAAATATGAATAACATGGAAATAGGTTTTGAACAATGACACATGTATAACTCAGTAGAATTATTTGTCAGTTCCAGGAGGGGGAAGGGAAGGGGGTGGGAAATCAGGAATCATGTAACCATGGGAAAATATTCTAAACAAACAAATAAATAAATAAATTATAAAAGAAATAAGAATAAAGTAATTATTTCTTGAATTGAATTGGAAGCTATGTTATCAGGTTGGATTCCCTTAGAGGACCAGTATACAGAACACAGGAATAAGCCAAAGGCAATGGTCCATTGATTTCTGTATCCCTACTTCCTTTCAAAGGATGAAATAGTCCTTGAGCATGGTTAGACAAGACTTGTAGGTTAAAGTGATTTAACTGGCAGGAGAAAAAGGGAGATGAATTTTGGTCATGGAAATTCCACAGAGGATAAAAGGAAGTTCTTACATTCAGTGAAAATTCTGTCATGGGATGAGATATATGTATATGTGTTTGTGTGTGTGTGTGTGTGTATGTATGTGCAGTACAAACACTGTAATTATTTTAAGTTTGGGGGGGCCAACTAAGCTCAGATAGAGAACCGAGGCTAACAATCCCAAGGATTTTGTTAGTCCTAGAAACTACAAGACAAATATAAATTCAGTCATGGCACTTCTAGAAGGCTAACATCAGATAATGTAATAAGGGAATATTGCAGGGAGGTAATAAGGGGATTATGCTAAGGGTAGTAGATGGTTGGAATAGGGAATAAGGCAAGGCATGGGACTAAAGGCTAGAGGTAATCAAGGGAATAGGCTATAGGTAGCAGGGAAATTAAAGCAGAGGTATGTTTGGAATAGAAGATAAGGCACTGTGGATAGGGGTTTGTGAATCCCTAAGGTAGTAAAGTGAATAAGGAAGGCATAATGGTAAAGGTGGTAAATTGAGATGGTATAAGTAGTAAGGGAATGTCTGACTTTAGGGAATATAAACACGGAGGTATAAAGAGTTGCAAGGGAGAGGATGAATTAATCTAAGCAGGCAGCAGCAGCAGGAAAACACAGACTGGATACTCAGGTTTGAGACAAAATTTGAAAGGAAACAGACTGAATCCTTCAAGTAAAAGAAGGCACTTTTACAGACTAGGTTGGGGCCAGCCAAGAACGGCTTGAAACTGACTAGAATCTTCTAGTCAGTTTCTCAGGTTGGCCAAGGAAGAGACTAGAGGAAGTACTGAAGTTACACTTCCTCCAAAATGGACACCTCCAGCTTCCCTCAACCCAGAGAGAATTTATTTCTTCTCTCCTCCCTTTCCTATCAATCAACTAATGAACTAGCCAAGGTTTGATTACTTAACAAACTGGGTTTATTAATTTTCAGTGTTGATTGGCAGGGACAGAGGGGTACAAGGTGACCCTAACAGTCGCCTAGGGAAAGCTTCAGGTGGGGGAAGGGAGACAGGAATGTGAGACTGAGTGGGACCAGCCTACTCAGCCCTGAGAGGGTTTGTAGCCAAAAGGGGTAGGAAAGTTGGATACAATGATTCAATAGATAAATTTGTAACAAGGGTGAGCCCTATTTGACTATCTAAACTATCAAGTTTAAAACTAATACTGATCTCTCCTCCTTTCAAACCCCACAGAAATTCAGGCAGGGAAGATGAAGATGGGAATAAGGGAGGTTAGGGAGATTCAAAGGAAATAGTTAAGCTAACAGTTTTTAAAAGAAAAGCTGCAGAATATAGGTCAGGTTTCAATCCAAAAAAAGAGCTCAGATTGACCCTGCTCCTCTCCACGAGTCCCCAGGATCAACTGACTTTCCCAAGATTCTAAAACCCTTATCAACTGACAGAAAAACTCTGCAGCAAGGCTTGCAGTGCTGTTATGCACCCTCTTTGTACTACAATAATGAATCATCCATAACTTTTCATTAATGAAGTACCTACTATGTTCCAGGCATTTTGCTAAGTCCTGAGGATACAAGGACAGGTTAAAATAGTCCCTATCCTTATGAATTCCTCCATTCCAATGTTGGGGACTGGAGGTAAGCCACTACATACAGAAGAGATGCATACAAATAGATGAGAGAGAATCTCACAGTAGAAGATATCAGAGGACCCAGCTGGGCTTCCTTCCTTTTTAGTTCTGGTCAAAAAATTATTGCAATTGGTTGATGCTGGTGGCCTGAATCTCAAGCACCCCTGGTGTCATCATGCCTGTCTTTGATTCTATTTTGGCAAATATTTTGGCTGAAATAAGTGTAACCTCTCTGGGGCTATAAAGGCAGATTCAGCTGTCCAGCTAAAATCCTACTGGTGCAGATTGAAATGGATACAGGGTTAGCCTTGGCATCAGGAAGATAAGGTCTCAAATCCTAGTTCTGAGACTTAATGGCTGTGTGTCCCCCAGGTAAGTCACAGAACCTCAACAAGTCTCAGTTTTTTTCTCTATTAAATGGTGAGCCATGGTAGCACCCACCACCCAGAATCATTGTGAGGACCAGATGAGATAATGTATCTGAAGCACTATGAATACATGAAAGTTCTATGATATAACCTATTGGTGATGATCTTTTGGGGTACATTGGTACCTCAGTGGATAAAGCATAGCACATTATAGGGATGCAGATTCCTGCATAGACATGAAATTCATAATGGCACTTTACATTGTGTTTATTGGATGTTAGGCACCAACTTTTGGAAATACTGGGTTATATTCAGTTTGTATTAATGAAAGCCCTTTAAGTACCATCAACCTCTGATGAAAATGGCACAGTGCCACATATCCTGTTCAATGATTTCCAGTCTGTGTCTTTGTGCCAAAGCAGAAGTCATCTGCTCTGAAGAGGGCAGCATTTTATATTTATGGTGGTGGTTGGACCACAGGACCACTGGACCACTACTGTTAATTTTTCTTAGGGAATGAGCCTTGGGGTGGCCAATGTATTTCAGTAGTCTTTGATATCAATCAGAGAATTTTGAAGTTAGGAAGTCATAGAAAGCACAGAAGAAATGACAGAGGAAATGAGATAAGAGAAAAGGAGAAAGTTGGGGAGAAGATGAGAGCTTTGGAGAAGAGAGAAGGGGAGGGCAGAACAAGTAAAGACAGGAAGGAAAGGAGAAAGGAAGGAGTAAGAAAGGATAAGAGAGATGAGGGGAGGGCAAAGCTCAGCTCAAGACTTCCTGAGCTTCTATGGGTTGAATCAAAATGTCATTTCATTAATTTACCAAGATTATAATAATCAGTGTTAGTCATTTACAGATGTCAGTAGCTTCTACATGGAGAATACCAAATCACTAAGATTATTTCTTTGGTGAAGACACAATTATAACATAGTTGGGCGGTCTTTAGAGGTTTAGAGGTAGCTGGTAACAGTGCAGTAGTTGAATTTCCTGATTGCCTACTTTAACTCCTTCAATTTCTTTTTCTTTTCTTATTGCTAAAGCTAGTATTTCTAGTACAATTTTAAATAAAGTTGGTGATAATGGACATCCTTGCTTCAACCCTGATCTTATTGGAAAGGCTTCTAAACTATCCTCATTGCAGATGATACTTGCTAATGGTTTTAGATAGATACTTCTTATCATTTTAAGGAAAGGTCCATTTATTCCTAGGCTTTCTAGTGTTTTTAATAGAAATGGGTGTTGTATTTTGTTGAAGGCTTTTTCTGCATCTATTGGGATTTGTTAGTTTGGTTATTGATGTGGCCAATTATGCTGATAGTTTTTTCTGATATTAAATCAGTTTTGCATTCCTGGGATAAATCTCATGTGGTCATAGTGAATGATCCTTGTGATATATTACTGTAGTCTCTTTGCTAGTGTTTTATTTAAAAGATTTTTGCATTTGATACAGATTAAGGAAATTAATTTGTAATTTTCTTTATTTTTGCTCTTCTTGGCGTAGGTATCAGCACCATATTGTGTCATAAAAAGAATTTGGTAGGAGTCCTTCTTTGCCTGTTTTGCCAAGTAGTTTATATAATATTGGGATTAATTGTTTATTAAATGTTTGATAGAATTCACTTGTAAATCCATCTGACTCTGGTGACTTTGTAACATGGAAAATGGCAGGGAGGAATTCCTGCAAGATACAGGGTCAAGCCTCACCCAGAATTCCAGGGGACCCCCCCCCCCCGAGAACTCTGGTGGAGGGGACAGTTTAAAGCAGTTTGAGACAGTTGATTTCTATGGGGTTGAAGTGAGCAGGTCACTGTTTGTCGAGCCCAGTTCTGGATAGCTTTGGTGGCCTGTGGCATTAGCCATTTTGGTTTTTCTCTGCAGTTTGCCTGTTTAGCTGAACTAGACCTTTCCTGCAATAGCATTTTTGTTATCATTTAGTTACTTTAGATATTAGAAGTGATAATTATAGGCTTTGAGGGCAAGCTAGATATAAAGTCTGCCACTCCCTCCTGAGTGGGGAGGGGCTGTTTCTACCTAACAGTACAGGGCTTCCCAGATCTTATCCTAATCCCTGAAAAACCTCCCTATCTTCCCCTACCTCTTTTATCAGTAAACTTCATCTTTAATAGCCTGGCTATTATTTTGGGAATACTCACTTCTTCCATAAAGCTTGGTTCCTTTCAGTTGCCAGCCCAACAAGTCAGATCCTCCTTCTGTCCCTGATAGCTATAGGACATCAAGCTTCTCCTATCTTCCCTAATCAAACCTGTGGGGAAATAATTTGAGAAAGTGAACATCTTGAGGGGATTAGCCTTGCTCATCCAAGCCAGAGTATCTGATCATCCTCCATTTTCAACTGATTTCTAACTGCTTGTTGGGAGAGGGGAGAAAGGAGCACTGAGCTACATTGAGCCCCTCCCTTCCCACTCAAGCCTCTCAGTGGGGGAGGAGAGAGTCCAGCTGCTACAGATATCTGGTCATCTCTTCAGCTTCCCAAATATCTCTGTTAAGATCAACATAATTTTTTTATAAGGGTGTTCTTTAGTGACTTGTTCAATTCCTTTTTCTGAGATGGTATTATTTAAATATTCTATTTCCTCTTTTATTGCCCTGGGCAATTTATATTTTTTTGTAAATATTTATTCATTTCACCTCGATTGTCAGTTTTATTGTCCTATAACTGAGAAAAATGACTGCTAATGCTTGCTTAATTTCTTATCCATTGACAGTGAACTCATCCTTTTTATATTGGTAATTTGATCATCTTTCCTTTTTAAAATCAAATTAACAAATGCTTTCCCTATTTCATGTATTTTTTTTTATAAAACCAACTCCTACTCTTACATATCAGTTTGATTGCTCTATTTCAATTTTATTAATTTATCCTTTGATTTTTAGGATTTCTAACTGGGGATTTTAAATTTGTTCTTTTTCTAGTTTGTTTAATTACATTCTCAATTTGTTGATCTGCTTTCTTCTATTTTATTGATGTAGGCTTTCAGAGACATATATTTTCCCTGCGTACTGCTTTGGCTGTATCCCATAAATTTTGACATGTTATCTCCTCATTGTCCTTCTCTTTAACGAAATTATCGATTGCTTCTATAATTTGTTCTTTGATCCACTCATTTTAAAATTAGATTATTTAATTTCTAGTTAATTTTTAATTTGTCTTTGCATTGACCCATGTTGATTATAATTGTATTGCATTATGATTTTAAAATGATACATTTGTTAGTTCTGCTTTTCTGCATTTAGTTGTCAAGTTTTTATACCATAGTTCGTGGTCAATTTTTGTGTACTGCTGAAAGGAAAGTATGTTCCTTTTTATCCTCATTCAATTTTCTCCAGGGATTTATTAAACCTAACTTTTCTTAAATTTCATTCTCTTCCTTTGCTTCTTTCTTGTTTGTTTTTATCATTAGACTTATCTCTTTCTAAGAGGGGGAGGTTAATGTCCCCCCCCACACTTGAATAGTTTTACTGTACATTTCCTCCTGAAGCTCATTTAATTTCTCATTTAAAAATTCTGAGGCTATAACATTTGGTGAATATATGCTGAGCACTGAAATTACTTCATTGCCCAAAGTATCTTTTATCAAAATGAAATTTCCTTCCTTATCTCTAGTTTTTTAATTTTAATTTTTGCTTTAGCTTTGTCTAAGATCATAGCTACTCCTGCTTCTTTTTTTTTTTACTTCAGCTGAAGTACAATAGATTCTTCTCTATCCCCTTACCTTTACTTTGTGTGTCTCTCTGCTTCAAATATTTCTTGTAAAGAATGTATCATAAGATTCCTGTTTTTTATCCATTCTTTTGTCTGCTTCTATCTTATAGGTGAGTTCATCCCATTCATATTCACAGTTATGATAATTTTTTATGTATTCCCTTCCATCTTATTTTCTTCTTTTGATTCTGATCATTCTCTCTCCTTTCACTCTATCCCTCCTGACAAGTGTTTGGCTTTCAATAACCCCTTCGCTTCTCCCTCCCTTCTACTACTCCTCTATTCACTTTGTCTTATTCTCCTCCTACTTCTCTATAGGGTAAGATAGGATTCTATACCCAAAAAGGTATGGTTGTTCTTCCCTCTCTGAGCCAGTCCAATGTGAGTAAGGTTTAAGAATTGCCCATCACCCCCCTCATCATGCCATCCATTGTAACTGTTTTCCACACCTCTTTAGGTGATATAATTTAGCAACTTTTACCTCTTCCTTCACTTTTCTCTAAAGGAAATCCTCTTCTTCACTCCTTGAGTTTTAAAACTATGATATCAATCTAAATTACCTTCTGTTTCTACTGAGGGGCACTACCATCCTTCATGCCACTCAGGATTACAACCTTAAAGGCATTTTTAACTATTTATTCTTTTTCTCCCCCAGTACCTAAACTTTTAATATGTCCAGTGATTCTAGATAACATCTCTCCCATCCATCCTCTTCTCTCTGCTCATGAAGCCACATCCTAATTCAGTCCCACACAAATCCCAATCCAGAATATTTGAACTGCCACGTCAGACTGTTCCTGCTTCCAGTTTCCCTGCTTTGAAAACTATACTGCCTGCACTTATCAAAGTGATATATATTCCAAATCATAGGTCCAACAATACCAGCCTCTTACATCCAAACCTTTAGTAGCAATTTATTTATTATCTTTACACCAAATCCAAAATATGTTTTGCACTTGGCTTTCTACAATCGAGCCTATTCTGTCCAAGATCATCACACCTTACACCCCTTGGTCCAGAGAAAATAGCCTCTTTATTGCTTCTCACTTAAAGCATTCCATTTCCTATCTCTTTACCTTTGAACAGATGCTTCCTCCCAAATCCTTGGAATTCACATCCTCCTTAGTCAATGTAGGTGTTAAGTACCTACTATGTGTCAGGCATAGTGCTAAATGCGGGGGATACAAAAGGAGGAAAAGACAATCCATGTCCTGAAAGGGATTACAGTCCAGTGGGAGATACTACATACAAACATAGACAAAAAAGCTATACGTGAAAATAATAGGACAGAATTTAAAAGGATGGCAGTATTATTAAGCAAAATTGAGAAATGTTTCCTGTAGAAGATGGGGCTTGAAGGGGCAGGTGGTGGTGATAAGGACAGGGAATATTCTGGGCCATGGAGGACAGAGAAAATGGCCAGAGTTGAGAGATGGAGTAACTTGTTCATAGATTGATGGATCCAAGAGTACCTCTAGAAGAATGATGTATAAGAAGATTGAAAAGGTGGGAGGAGGCCATGTTATGAAGGCTCTGAATGAAAAACAGAGAATTGTATATTTGACCCTAAAGCCAAAAGAGAGCCCGAATATGATGCTGACATGATCTAATCTGTTTTTTGGAAGAATCACTATAGGAACTGAAGGAAGGATCAACTGGTGTGAAGAGAATCTTAGGACAGGCAGACCGGATAGCTTGTTATTGCAGTAGACCTCATGAGAGAGGATGAGGGTGTGCACCAGAGTGAGGGTGTGCAGTGTAATGAAAGGTGGCTAACAGAAACTTTTTGCTTCTGTAATTTCTAACGGTCACAAAAAGTCAGTTAAACATCTTAGAATGTTCAGAAAGTCAGTTAGAACTTTAGGCTATAAATAGAGGTGAAGTTCTAACTGACGGGGCTTTTGCCTTCTGGCTTTTGCTGTGGCTGGAGGCTTTTGCTTTGGCCTTTCGGCTTTGGCCTAATTGCTTCGGCCTTGGCCTGTGCTTATTTTGTTTTGGGGAAACTTGGACCTATCTCATTTCTCTGGACCTCTCCATGATCTCCCATCTCCATCCTTCCTTTCCCCTGAATTTCCTGTGGGTCCTGGGTGGAAGGGAGGGCTTGATGATTGAACATTGTGGGTTTTAGTTTCTTTAGATAGAGTATCCTCAAATAAGTTACCCCTAGATTTGATAAAGACTTTACTTAAAAGGCAGTCAAATCTTCCTGGCTGGGAGAGCCGGGCTCTCTCAGTCTAAACCTCTCCATGACCCATCCCCCACCCTCACCCTTTTCCCTAGCAGCAGTTAGAAAATCCTGAACCCCCTACCCTTCTGACTGACCCTGGTATTAATAAATCCCCTTGTTACCTATTTAAACCCTGTGGTGAGTCATTGTGTCGAAAATTAAGCCAAGGGCCAAAAAGAAAGAATCATTTTCCTTTATTTCTTGAGACAACTGGGGCATCCATCTTGACAGGAAGTACCTACCCGAGACTTCCTCCAGCCATAGTTTGACTGGCAGGGAGGGGCCCTCTCGACCCCTCCCTCAAAAGACTTTGAAACTAACAAGAGAAACCCTCGAGTCAAGCCTAAACGTTTATTACTGGCCCTGGTTTCCTCCCTGTATCCTCTGTCTGAAACCTCTGGGAATAAACCTGTTTGAGCTGCCTCTCCCACATACCCCATTTCCTTATCTCCTATATACCTTCCCATATCTTCATTTCCTCCTCCACTCACCTTTCCTCCTCCAATCACCTTATAATCTTTTATTCCCTTTTATCCTTCCTCACACCTACTCTACTCAACTTATCTATTTATTTTTTGATAACGGCAGTCAGAGGATAGAATGGGGTGATGCATTTGAGAGATGATGAAGTGAAATTGATAAACCTTGGCAAAAGTTTGGATATGGGGGACGAGAAATAGTGAGAAATCTGGGGTGATTCATATTCTGTGAGCCTGGGGACTGGGAAGAAGGTTTAGCCTTCTATTGTAAAGGTAGGAGGTAGGGGATTATTTAAGGGAGAATATGAGTTCCATTTTGGAAATATTCAGTTTAAGATGTATATTGGACATCTGATTGGAGGTGTTTCAAAGGCAATTAAAGATATGAGATTGGAGATCATCAGAATTCAGGGTCAGAATTGGTAAATTTGAACATCATATGCATAGACATGGTCGTTACATCCTTGGGAGATGATGAAATCACCAATCGAGAGATGAAGAATTAGGAACGAGGGAGAGGAGAAGAGAAGATGGTTCAGAGAGCATGACTTGGATGAGGAGCCAGCAAAGTGTGGAGCTACTTAGTCTTAGACTATGTAGAGATGGGCCTGTATGCTGAGAGTACTAGTATTAAACAGGCATAGTAGGAACTCCAGGATCATGTACACAACTTTGGACATTTTTAAAGGGAATATTTGCTCCATAATCCCAAAACACTTTTTGTTTATAATGAGGGACCTAGAGAGCATGACTCTACCTTAGTAGATGTTGCCCATCATTCTAACCCTCTGAAGCCTCTGTGTTGACTGCCACTCTATGCTATCTTCCAGGGGAAAAGAGTAAGTCACATGGTTTGTCTATTTCTGCTAAATATAAAATTTCTATTTCTGCTAAAAATAAAATTATTAGAAAAATAAAGACCCTAATATTCTCTCTTTCCATTGGCTTAGTATCCAGTCAGGGTGAAATAGAAGAAAATTATCCTTTTCCCTGCTGCTTCAACAGTGAAGGAAAAAAAAGATTCGTCCTGTGGAAATAATATTCAAAATTGTGGGAACAGCATAAGAAGATTAGGGGCTTCCATTAGCGCAAGGCTGTGGAATGCCCAGTGTAACCCAGTTTGAAAGGTCTCTGGGAAACCAGAGCTTAGAAATTGCCAGACATATAGTCTGTTCCCTAGAATAAGAAAAACAAATATTGTATGTCCAGACAAGAAAATGATAATGCAGGAGTTCTGGGAGAACATATAGTATTCTATACAAAACAAAAATACGTCGATATGTTGAATTGACATATTACTTGTGATTTATTATCCTATAGAAAACTCTCTTCAGAACCACTGAAGTAATCTAAAACCATTGTCTCCAACTTAGAAATCATTACCAACCATTGTCCCTGCAAAAGGCTTACCTAATCCCTTAGCCTACATCATTTTACCTATAAAGTATGTACCCCAAACTCATTAAACTTTGTCACCACCCAGCAAGAGGATGTTTGCATGTCTGATTTGTCAGTCTGGCGGTTTCACCCTCCTGTAATCCCAGAATCATTTTTCTACTCCCAGTTCAATAACCCATGAATAATATGTTGAACAGAACTTGACACGAAATCTTTTTTTAGTCCAATTGAAAATACTGAGGAATAAATATTTCTTCATTGTCAGTCACTTTGAAGTCCTTCTCTCCTTCTTATAAACCTAATACTTGTTTCCTAGGAGAGTTTGTAAAAGGTCAAGAATAAAAGCAAAGGCCCTAAAAAATGGATTATGAGTAGTAACTGACCTTAATGCCAGAAGTATAGGGTAGCAAGGGAAAATTTATAAGAATTGATGCAAAAGGAAAGAAGCAAGATCAAGAAAACAATGTACACTATAACAATAATGATAGAAATGGAAATAATCACCATAAAATAAATAAAATGGAATGCTGTGAAATTATAATGACCAAGCATGCCCCAAAGAAAAGACAGAGAATCTCTTCCCCAACCTTCTTTTAAAAAAGGAAGATGGGTGGAAGCTTTTCAAATCATGTTGGAATTTTTCTTTCTTGCTTTTGCTGAAGTGTAATTTGTTTTTCTCTTTCATTTATTTATTTACTTATTATCTTGTTTATTTATTTGTTTGTTTGTTTGTTTTAAACCCTTACCTTCCATCTCTAGGCCTGGCTCTCAATCCACTGAGCTACCCAGCTGCCCCCTTTATTTTTATTTATTATTTCATTATAGGGACTGGCTTTCTAGAAGAGGGGAGGGGATACATTGGGGAAAATCAATGAAAAAACAAAAGATGTCAACAAAATTTTTTTTCAAATAAAAACTTCATGTGTCTAAGTTAATCCTGGGTATGTTTTTGGTATGAAACAGTGGAAAGTCTAATTTTAGAAATAAAATTTACCAGTTACCATAGAAAGAGAGAGGCAAAAAAAATCATTAGCCTATACTATTTTCTTAGAAACCACTGACAACTACTGGTAGAATCCCAACATTGCAATATCGTAGGCTAGTGACTTGCTCCTTTTTAAAAGAGTAACATGTCTCATTTCCCAACCCTGCCACCCATTTAATTTTTTTTCTTCCACCCACTTTAGCTCAATACTCAAGTACATTTTTATTGTCAACTCACCCACCAAAAAGCAATCTGCACCTTTTATTCAACTATGTGATTGTGACAACATGATCTGTAAAATGTCACCAAGATCCCCACTTATCAGGCTTTATGGATGATTCATTTTCATTTGGAGGAGATGGCTACTGAAGTCCTTTCTAACCCTCAAAATTCTATGATTTTGTGAATACATTTAAACTTCTTAGTTTAATCATGTGATGTAATTACAACAGATTTTATTATCTCCCTTTTTATAAACAAGGAATCAAATCTCTCCAAGAAATTAACAATCAGTCACATCTTATTTTTATGGGTTTTCCATAGCTTAGAGCCAATAAACTTGACTGGAGAGGTTTTCCTGGACTTGATTTATATGCTATATATTCTCATCTCTAGTTATTCCAGTTTGGTGCTGTTCGATTTTTCTTTGGCTTGTTACTATGGACATGAATAGAATGGAGTATTCATGTGTGCTTAACAGCTAGGTTATAGATAACAATTTGAGAGCTCTGCATGTAATAGTGACATCAGAATCAGAGGGCAAAGTTTAGAAACTCAACCACGATTGGAGAAAGGGATGTGCTGGAACGACTTCAAATCTGGGACAATTGTTAAAATTTTTGGTATGAGCACTTCAGAAAATGGAAAACACAACAAATCAAGATGTAATTTCTTGTTTTGTTGATGGTCCAAACATAAGAAAGTCAAGAAGGTTGAAATAGTGATAAAACTTAAAGTACTCTAACTGTTTTTTCAGAGACCTAGTTATTAAACATTTACTAGTCCAACCCTGATTAGAAGGCAGCAAAAGGGATGAAGAATTAGCAAAGCAGAGAGAGGAGTGGTCAAAAAGGAAAGAGAATCAAAGTCCAAATATAACCAAAGGGCAATGTTGTCAATTTGATTAGCCCAGTTCTCCATTCTATAGTCCTGAGACTCAATTCATGCACATCTGTTTGGAAAAGTCTATAATTTTTTTTAAATCTTTATAATTTTGCAGTGGAGTGGGGCAAAAATTACCTCCTCTTTTTAACATGAAAATTTTAAGCTCTTTTAAGAGAGTGATGCCATTATCTGTTCATTAAGAAAGAAGCTTAGCAGCAACTACATAAAAAAGAGGTTGGAGAGAGGAGGGAGTAGAGACAGAGAAGGTAGAGGGGACAGTATGGCAACAGTCCAGATGGAAATCAGTGAAATATTGACTCAGTGGTGGTGGTGAATAAAAGGAAGAGGGGTTAAGTGGAAGAGAAGAGTCAGAATCAATAGAACTGGGTAACTGCTTGGATAGTGGTGGGGAGTGAGATAAGAAAAGAGAAGGAAGAGCCAAACCTGACTTTTGAACAAACAAATAGAGAAGATGAAAAGCAAGCTTATAGAGGAAAGGACAAGGATTGTAGTTTGGGACCAGTTTTTTTTTGCATTGGAAGGCAATAGTAAATAATTGGTAATAGTAAAATCAAAAACTAAAACATCCACTGATAATTATGTAGTTTTAAGCTTGGCAAGATCCTTTAAAATTTTCTTCTTTAGACATTCAGGTTGGCATTAGCAGTAGACAATGGGGATGTAGGTTGAGTGCCCAGGGAAGAGAGAGGAGCTTCATTGAGCATTCTCTGGATCCCCATTTCATTTTACCTTCTTATCATTTTACCTTCTGAGGACTTAAGACCATTTGACTTTATAATATGACAATGCATGTGGTTTCTTTCCTTCACTTCATTTTGTACCACAGCTATTTGTGCACAAATCTTATCTCTAGGGCAGTCTGAACCATGTCTTAGTCCTATTTATGCTCCTCCAATCCAACCCAACCCACCACAGCAAGCAGTCTATATTATGAATGGCAGAGGAGGGACTGGCTCTTGGTTGAATGGAGATGAACTAGAGATTCTCCTTTAGCCACTTCAGATACTTGTTCACTACCCTACGGCTCACTTTAAGATCTATTAGTGGGCTGCCAAATGACAAGAATCCATGGAAGCCATTTTCCACATGTTCATGAACTACCTGGACCCCTGCAGCCTTAAGGCGGGAGAGGTACATGAGCCCATCATCTCTTAAGACATCATACTGGCAGGTGAGGATATGGGTCAAAGGTAAACCCTTTAACATAGAATCTTCAGCTAATAGGGGGGATGCTCTGACATCTAGAAATCCCGAGAATTTTTTTGCAAGATCAGAGCGTTCATGAATTGGGTGAGTATACACATGTCCTTTTTTGAACCTCTCAGGCAGCAGGGTACTCCAGTTAACAAACTTGAAGAGATGGCTGGACTCCACAGAGTTATGTTGGTTGGTAAGCATGGCCTCCTCTAATGCCTTGTCTGAGGTGAAATACATGCTCCAAAACATAACCATTAGATACTTAGGCAGGAATGGCAGATGGGCATTTTCTCGATATGATGGTAAGTCCATATCAAGGGCCTGAAGAGCAGGATAAATTAAAGATTGAATCTTGATTTTGATCTTGACTTCTGGGTCGTTGAGGATCTGAAAAAGACCCATAATATTGTGATCAGTTAGAATTCTATCTTTTTAGACCTGGAAGGAACCAGAGAGACCATCTAGTCCAATCTTATCATTAAACAGTTTGAGACACTGGGGTCCAAAGATGGACAAAGGTTTGCCCGGTGTTACAGTGCACCATCTCCTACCTCTTAGCCTTGGCATCTGTCTGGCAGGCATTGCTTCCTTACTTCCAGCCCTTGGATACCTGAACTTCCTTTAAGTCACAGCTGAAGGGGCCTCTCCTTCAGTAGACCTTGCATCATCTGGAAATCTCTCTCTGCTCCATTAATCAATATTATTTTCCTCTTGGAATTAACTTGTATCTTTTCTACATACAAGTCCCTTGTTCTCCAAGCCCTTATTCAGGTTACCTTCTACCTCCTCTATATAAGTCTATTCATCTCTCTCTCTGTCTGTCTCTCTCTTTCTCTCTGTTGTATATGTCTTCCTTGCCCAGTAATTATCTGGCTAAGTTTAAGGAGGTCCCTCAAGGAAAATGTGTTGGGTCAGTACATAATGATCCCTTGTAATAAGAGTAACATGGGATTTATATCTAAGGCAAAGTCAGCCTGCCAAATTCCCATAAAAGTTCATGGAGCATTACTTCAGAGATAGGGAAAGAATTCTGACATAGGAAAAGCCCTGGAATAATATAAGTGGAATCCAATGATAAGCGGGAAGAACTACTACTATTATGTCACTACTACTATTATGAAGAATTCTTTTTGTCGTGAAGTTAATTGTGTCCATTGATTCATGGATAGAGTATTCTAGAACCAATGCCCTACGTAGCATTATCACAATATTTAAATTTTTTAAAAGGAATCATATCTTGGGGGCAGCTGGGTAGCTCAGTGGATTGAGAGTCAGGCCTAGAGACGGGAGGTCTTAGGTTCAAATCTGACCTCAGACACTTCCCAGCTGTGTGTCCCTGGGCAAGTCACTTGACCCCCATTGCCTACCCTTACCACACAGTATTGACTTCAAGATGGAAGGTAAGGGTTAAAAAAAAAAAAAAAAAAAAAAAAAAGGAAGCACATCTAGCAGGAAGAAGGGAGGCATAAATTTAAAATAATTATAATAGATTCATTGAACCTGATCATTTCTTTAACAAAGGGACATAATAGTTCCAATTTTATTTTCTTTAATTTATGACACAAAACACGGCATTGAAAAGGAGGCCCAATAAAAAGAAATTCCAATATTTGTCCTGATACCTTCTGGTTCACAGCTGCAGCTAAATTCCCTCCAGCACTGTCTCCTGCAACACAGATGCGGGCGGGATCCACACCATACTCAGCAAGGACTTTCTTCCTCAAGAACCACTTTAAAGTATCATATACATCTTCAAACTGAGTTGGGAAGTGATACTGGGGTGCCAGACGGTAGCTTTTTGGAAGAAAAACAATGTTGATTAAATAAATGATGAGTTCAAGATAAATACTAAAGACATGTGCTTTGACTGGTGTTTATAGCTCTTATTGGGGTGATTTTTGTTGCTGTTCCCATGTGGGAGTGCTGTTGTCTTCTCCTGCCTTCCTGTTGTGCTAGCACCACATGGAGTCTACGGCCAATGTATTAGATAATAAACTCATTGATTGAGGAATGATATTTGTTCCTGCCAAATCATTATCAAAGACTTCTGAAGAGCAGCAGGGTCAATTGGACAATCAAAAGATATGAGTTCAAGTCTCACCCCCTAACACACACTGGTATATGACACCTTGAGCTACTTTGGTAATGAGAGAAAATTACCTGAAGAAAGCCCTGAAGAAAAAATTGATTTGCTGTTTTTAAATTTTTGTATAAAACTTCTAAATAAACCACTTTTACACCATATAAAGTTGTTCATGTAAATAATGTTGTTGTTTTTACCACTGAACATATATTATAGAAGGCAAGTAAATTTGATTACGACTCGAAACACATGAAGCAGTTGAAATATGTGCCAAGTACAACAAAAAGGAACAACAGCTGAATTAAGATGAAAAAGTTTGCCTTTCTCATTTTTGATTAATTTCATTTGTTTTAATCATCATGAGAGTTACTCATTACTCAAGAGTTAACTTCTTCACTTATAATCCGTTTAGACAGTAGCCTCAGTCATTCCAGATCCCAGCAGATTTCAGACTGCTATTTCCTGATCCAGCAATCAGTTCCTGGACTATGGAGAAAAGAGTTCTCATCTAACCCAACTTCTTCATTTTACAACTGAGAAAACTTGAGTCTCCGAAAATGGAAGTGACTCTATCTTGAGGATTCATGGAGCCATTTCATAAAAATTGAGAAGTCTCCTTCCAACTCGTAAGTCTCTCAAGAGGATTATGGTGAATTCGGAGAATTTATCTGTTTCCTGAACATACTGCCCCTCTTTCTTGAAGGATAGCAGAAGCTCCTAGGATATCCAGTAAGTGCCCATTCTTATTCCTCCTACACGCTGAGCCACCAGATATTAAGAAAATTGAATTGTTGATGTTCAGATGTTTCAATTGTATCCAAGTATTTGTGACCTCATTTGGGATTTTGTTGGCAGAGATACTGGAGTGGTTTGCCATTTCCTTCTCCAAATCAATTTACAGATGAGGAAACTGAGGCAAACAAGGTTAAATGTTAAGGGTTAAGCACAGGGTTATACAACAAATAAGTGCCTGAAGTCACATTTGAACTTGAGTCTTCTTGACATTAGACTGGGCACTCAATCCACTACATCTACTAGATACCCACAAATTAAATTAGACTAAAGAGAAACAATGCCTACTTGGTGACTATTGGCTCTTTAGTCTGATCTTTCTTGAAATGATTGATCTCTTTACTACTGGAACATTGGAGAGTCAATTTGATCTTGTCTGGCATTCTAGTCCCTCTCTGTGGTTAACATGTGACTACACCTATGTCTTCCTTGCTTCAAGTCTGTCCCCCCATCCTCACACCATGTAACCTTAAAAGCAGCTGAGAGATTTTAAAGCCAAAGAAAATGACCATGGAAGTTGATGAATTCTTTGTCCTAACATGTCAAGGCTAAAACCAAAATCATTCTTACTTAGTTGATACGACCACAGCATCAAGCTTCTCCACCATCTGTCTTCCCAGGTCATCATAAATAATCCAAGCTAAAACACAAGAAATCAAATTAAGCTGATTAGAACAGACAACTAAAAGATACCTGCTCCTCTCACAGAAATACTAAAGTTGTTTCTCCATTTGCAGAGGTTATTCCAGAGTGAATTGCAAGACCTGTGAGCATTGATCTATCCAGAGAGAAAAATGTAATACAATTACCCCTTCCAAATCATGATTTTCCCCATCATGGTTTTGATAGATTGCAGGTCAGTACAAGAAATTAAATGGGAATTCAGGAGGAATTCATGGAAACCACAGTCTACATGTAAAGGTCTATAGATGACACAGAAAAAGTTGAGAACTTAGAAATGTATACTTTGCCCAAATTTTATAATAGAGTACTGTAAACAATGTAGAAAAGAAAAAGGGAAAGGCTCACACTTTGGTACAAAGTGAGGCTAAAATACTTATTGAGATTTTCTAGATTAGAGCAGTGCCATACCTTTAACCCCTATGATGTGGAAGGGATAATTGTACATAACTTCAGTGGGCCAAGCTTTCATTAAAAAGGTCCTCTCCAAGAAACAGAAGGCAGTTGGCAGCCTGACATTTTCAAAGTTCTGGTTGATGATGGAAGATTTTTGAATTTAGAATAGAATTGCAAAGAGCAAAAGGAGGGAGTGAAATGCAAGATGAAAATGATCAGCACCCCTTGATGCAAGAGAGGAGGGGGTTGGTGTACGCTATTTTATCTTCACAAAAAAATTAATATTCATTTGTTTCCCAGGATACCCTGTGGGGTAGAACCTCAGTGGAACAGAACCAGTGGGATTCTGATTCAGTAAGAGGTAGGATTAATGTTGATCTCTTTCCCCCAAAATAACTGTATGTTTCAAATCAACATTTCCCTTTTAGGAAATTTTTAGCTAAAAAAGAAAAAGAAAAAAATGAATGAAATCCTGACCAAAAAGTAGCATCATTCTGTCTTCCCTTTTAAAGGGAATGAAGTATGCCTCTACAACAGTGATGGTGAACCTTTTATAGACCAAGTACCCAAACTGCACTCTCACACCACATGTGAGCCTCTCCCTTACCCCAGACAGGGGAGGGAGGAAGTGTTCCAACTGGGCTGCTGGGCAGAGGGGGTGGATGATGTGAAAAATGTCCTCAGGCATGGTGGAGAGGGGGAAGAGAAGAGCCCCTTCCAGCATGCATGCCATAGGCTCACCAGTACAGTTCTAGAACATCAGAAGTTGGGCTATGAAATTACTTTGGGGGGAAGAGAATCCTAGAATCAGAGTCAGATGGGATGCTAGCAGCCATCTAGGCCAAAGCACATCTGAGAAGAATTCCCACTAAACAGAGACAATATGTGGCCATCCAACCTCTTTTTGAAGACTTTCAAAAGAGGGAACACACTGCCTTTCCAGGCAGCACCTTCCATAATGTTGTGATAAGGATTTTATTTAGTTTACCCTGTCTCATTAGGAGCAGGGGTTTTTAGGTCAGAGAAAAGGTTTGTGACCTTTACACTGTTCCCTTTAAGAGGGCTTGCTTCCAGCCCTTTAAGGGAAAAACATAAAAACCAGGGAAGAGAGAATTCTGGGCTCCATGTTCCTCTGACAGTCTCAGGGAACAGGGGTAGCTGCTTTGAGCTCTCTCTCTCTCCCTCTCTCTCTCTCTCTGACAGTTGGTGGCAGTTGAAGTTAATAGATTATATATTACTTTGTGAGTTGAGAGTGGAGAGTGTTATTCACCGAGGAGGTTTTCCTCCTCAGTTCCTGGGGAGAAAAGAAGCTGTGAGACAGAGACTCTGTCCATCCTCTCTGGCTTGGAAGAAGGTCCAGTGTCAGTTAGGAGATTCTGACAGTTATTCTAACAGTTTGATCATTTATATTAATTGAAGAAAGTTAAAGAAAATTTTATAAATTAAAATAGGTTTAGTTAGATAGAAAAAAAATATTAGAAGTTAGCTGAATGGAATTAAGTCAGGTCCACCTTAGTGGACATGAAGAAGCTGCACAGAAAGCAGCCATTTTGTGGGGGGTTGTTTTATTTAGAGACCTTAGTGTTAGGTTAAGAGATTCCTGTTCTATTCCTGAATCCTGTCTCTCCTCATAGAGAAAAAAAAATAAGTGTTGAATTAAGCTGTTTCTGGCCTTCCATCCACTACCTTCAAATAGGTTAACCCTGATAGCTTTAGCTTGTCTATACCAGCTTTAGCTAATCAATCCATACAGCTATCAATTAGCTATAACAGCTATTACCAACATTAAGATCAATTATATTTACAACATTTAACAGTAATAGTTTGGGTTTCAACATACCAGCTATTATTTACTTATAACGATTTTTAGATTGCATTAGTTGAAAGGAAATTTCTTTCTGACAATAGGCCCAAATTATCCTCTTTGCCCCTTCCACCCATTGCTCTTAGCTCTTCCCTTTGGGGCTGAATTGAACAAGGGTTATCTTATGTTCATGAGATAGTCCTTCATATATTGTCACATGCCCCTCTGAGTTTTTCTTTGTCCAAAAGGAGTCAGGACCTCTTTACTCCATGACCAGCACTCTAACCACTGCACAAACTATCAATAAGGCATTCCTAGTTGCAGGGAATATAGAAATACTAAAACAGATCTGTCATATATTTGCTGTAGATATTCCCTTCAATAATGCTGGTTGTCATTCATCAAAGCACTTTAACCTGGGCAACTCTTTCCTAAATAATCCCATAAATGCTTCATGTGGACTTCTCCCAATGTGCTAGAGGTCTTCTCTGTTACCTTTGATCATCATGAGAATAGCAATGGAAGAAAACTTGCACTATCCGCTATACTTTGCCCTTCTGACAGGACCAGCCCACTTTCTCTCATTCTCCATTTCTTTAATGGCATCCTTTACTCGAGGTCCTCTTTACAATTCCTTATTTGTTCTTTATTACAGTCAGCTCATCCTTATTGGGCGTCTCTCTTTGAGTGATCAGGCTGAATTTACTCATACCTACAATGTGCCTTTCTGAGTGATATTCATGCTTTTTTTGTTTACTTACCTATATCCACCATGCATCTCTCTGAGTGATAGTCATGTTGGATCCCTCACAGAAGGTAATATTCATTACTCAAACAACCCATTAAATAAAATTACAGTGGGCACAATGGCCTGACCCCATGGAGGTTACATTATTCATGAAACAAGGCATTCCTTTAGTTGGGTTTGTTTTCTAGAAATTAAATATCCACTTATGCTTTACAAAGCCAGTAGGATGTCTGAGAATAAAATCAAGACAGAATGCAAGTCCAAGTAGAGGAAGATGTCAGTGAGTAAAGAATTGATCCCAAAGTCAGAGACGCTTGATTTCAGTCCTGCCTCTGCCACACATTAGCTCTGTGACCCTGATAAGTTATTTAATCCCTCAGCACTCTATGAGAAATTCTAGGACTAAATTCACAGAGCAGTGCAGATACCATTCTCTGCTGGCAGAGAGGTTGTCATTATTGGGGTTCCTCAGATCAATACAAGCCTAGGTCTTGTTTATTGGCCCAAATAGGAGGCCTACCAAATTTCAACTTACTTTCTTCCTATTATTTTTTGTAAGATTTCTGCAACAAATCACAGTAAAAAGAGGGGAATCCTGTCATGGTGTGTTTCGGCTAGATGGCAACTGAGGTCCCTTCCAACTTGCAGATTTTGTGAATCCATGAGGAAAACCAAAGACAGGGGCCAGATCTGAAAGGATTCCTCAGGTTGAGGCCAAAGCCCTAGGAATGATTCACTGTGAGACCTCATGAGACTCTGCAGAATTTAAAAGTAGTTCAGAAAACACCCAAGAAGCCTGAATTGAATGCTGGTCATAGGCATCTGGGTGGAGAAGGGGAGCCGGGAAGGCAGGAGGAATTCAGGGGCAAGGTGAGAAATAGAAATTGGGGGGTCATCTTTGGTCCAGACCATTGGGACCTCTCTCCATAGTCATACATTGGTTGGCTGCCCAGCTTGTTGATCTTGGGTATCTTCCGAACTACTAGTAACTACTCTTTGAAATGTTATAAGTTATACACAGTTTGTTGTTCTCTCTTTTCTTGTTGGCAAAATTCCTTCTGAAACATTGTAGTCACAGCCAGGTTGGGACAGGGGCCAGATTTTTGAACTAAGGCTTTGGTCAAGGGTGCTGAGATACACCAGAAACGTACTTGGCTGCTTCGTGATGTCAGGGTTATAGATTCAAGTCCAGTCCTCTGACTCCAAAACTATCTGCATACAGTCTAAAAAAAAGGAGTACCACATGCAAATGCTTTTTAGCACTAGACTATAAGGCTAATGTCATAGCACTAGACAATAAAAAGTGTAAGAGTCACGAGGTCCTATGGCAGGAGCTAGAAGGGTCTTCAGAGACCTTCAAGTTCAATCCCCTCTTTTTATAAATGAGGAAACTGAGAAAAAGTGACTGTTCAACATCTCACAGAAAGCAAAGGAAGATCATAATCTGAACTCAGGTCTTCTGACTCTCTTCCTCCAGCCCCATAGATGCCAGGGATCAAATGGGCAGTGGGGAATTTTGGAAAGGGGGCAAGTCTTAACCGAGGGAGACTTGGTTCCACTTAATCTTTCAAGAGCCCCCAGACCACTCTCTCCTGGTGAATGATATTTACATTTCCATAACAGAAATCCCCTTCTGTGTGTGATAATTTACAGGTCCAGCCAAAGGAGTTATATCAGATAGAAACCTAAAGCAGGAGGAAGGGATGGAACATGCTTATTCTAACACATACCATGTGCCACACACTGTGCTAAGCCCTTTACAAAAATTCTTCATTTGATCCTCACAACAACCCTGGGAGACAGTTGCTATTATCACCCCCGTTTAAAACAGTGGAAACTGAGGCAAAGGGAGGTTAAGTGATTTGCCCAGAATTTCACATCAAGAAAGTGCTTGGTGTGGAATTTGAATTCATATCTTTCTGACTCCAGGCCCAGTGCTTTATCTACAGAATTACCATCTACCTCTAAACCTCTAAGAACCATCCAATTATGTCCTAATTGAGTATTCACCAAAGAAACAATCTTAGTGACTTGGTATCCTCAGTGTAGATGCTACTGTCATCCGTAAATGACCAACGCTGGTTCTCTTAACCTTGGTAAATGAATCAAACGGCATTTTGACTCAACTCCACTGAAGCCCAGAAAGCCTGGAGTGGCTAGCTGGGCTTTGCCTACTCCACATCTTCCCTCTCATCCTTTCTTGTCCCCTCCTCTCTCCTTTCCTCCCTTTCCTTAGCTGTCCTGCCCTCCCCTCCCCTCTCCTCCAGAGCTCTCATCTCCTCCCCAGTTTTGTCTTTCTCTGTTGTCTCATTTCCTCTATTGTCTGCTCTGTGCTTTTATTACCTCCTAACTACAAAACACTCTGACTGATGTCAAAGGCTACTAAGATGCATTGGCCACCCCAAGACTCATTCCTAAGAAAAGTACTTACCGGCACTTCCTATGGCCCAGCCACCACCATGAATATAAAACACAGCCCTCCTCAGTGTAGACGACTTCTGCTTTGGCACAAAGACCCGGACTGGAACGTTATTGAAGAGGGTATCTGTCACTGTGACATTTTCATCTGAGGTTGGTGGTACTTCCAGGACATCCATCAACAGAAAAGGCTTAAATCCCAGCATTTCCAAAAGTGGTTCCTAATATCCAAGAAACACAATGAAAGGTGAATTCCCGGTACATGCAAAAGTCTGAATTTCTAGAATGTGCCATGCTTTGTCCCTGGAGGCACTCATATACCCCGGAGGGTCTTCAAAAATAGGTTACATTAAAGAACTTGTGTATATTCATAATGGTTCACAGAGATTATCTCATCTGATGCCTGGTGGTTGGGCCTATTATTACCACCATTTAATAGACAAGGAAACTGAGCCTCATTGAGGTTCTGTGATTTGCCTGGGGGACACTCAAGTCTCAGAGGTGGAGGTTGAGCCCATATCTTCCTGGTGTCAGCCCTGTATCCTGAATGATCTACACCAGCAGGATTTTAGCTGAATCTGCCCTTGCAGCCACAACAAGGTTACATTTATTTGGGCCCAAATACTTGCCAAAATAGAATCAAAGCATGGAAGGCCTAAACCAGTGGTGAGCTGTTAGCAATGCTTGAGAATCAATAATAGCCACAAAAAGTTAGTTTGCATCTAGGTACAGAGACTGTGCTATGTGTATATGGTCCCGATCAAACGTCTTACCATCTCCAAGAAGAGGGAGGGAAGGAGATGGTTTGGATCTTATAATTTGGGAAAATGTGTGTTGAAAAGATTAATATGTGTAAATGGGAAAATAAAATATCCTTAATTTAAAAAAAATCAAAAGAAACTCTGCTATGTGATGGGTAGCTTTGAACAAGTTGTTGTAAGTCTATGTTTTGCTTTCCTCATCTGAAAAAAAAATCTGTCATAGTGAGAGCTATTTTGTACATATAGGCATGAGAAATAATTTGCAAAATGCATGTACCTCTGAAGAGTTGGCCCAATAAAATTCTATATTTTGTTTTAAAAGAATAGAACCAAAGACAGGCATGATGACGCCAGGGTTGCTTGAGATTCAGGCCACCAGCATCAACTAATTGCAATAATTTTTTGACCAGAACAAAAAAAGGAAGGAAGCCCAGCTGGGTCCTTTGATATCTTCTGCTGAGATATTCTCTCCCATCTATCTACTTGATATGTATCTCTTCTGTATCAAGCGGCTTACCCATAGTCCCCAACATTGGAATGGAGAAATCCAGGGGACAGGGATTATTTTCACTTATCCTTACATCCCTAGCATGTGGCACAATGTCTGGCACACAGTATGGGTTCCACTGATGGAAATTGATGGATGAGCGATTATCTGATGTTAGTCTTCTGGAAGTGCCATAGCTAAAGTTATTTTTGTCTTGAAGGTTCCAGGACCTCCATGGACCTTGCAGTTGTTTGCCTCATTTCTGTACCTGAGTTTAATGTTGGCCCATGTACCCAAATTAACTCTACTATTTCTATTGTGCACACACACACACACACACACACACACACACACACACACACGTCTGCACACACAATCACAACATAAATGCATCATATCCTATGGCAGATTCCCACTACGTGTCAGAACTTCTTTATGGTCTCAGTGGAGTTTCTATGACAAGAATTCATCTCCCATACATCCGTTTCCCCTTTTTTCCAGCCATTTAAGCCACTTCACCCTAGAAGTCAGGTCTAATCATGCTTGAGGACCATTTCCTCATTTAACAGAAAGTAACTAGGGAATACTGAATTCAGGAAACCATTACTTTTTGCTTGCATTCGTATTCTGTACACTGGTCCCCTTAGTGAGTCCAACCTGATGACATATTTTCCAATTCAGTTAAAGAAACAATTATACAGGGGCAGCTGGGTAGCTCAGTGGATTGAGAGTCAGGCCTAGAGACGGGAGGTCCTAGGTTCAAATCTGGCCTCAGACACTTCCCAGCTGTGTGACCCTGGGCAAGTCACTTGGGCCCCCCCCCCCCATTGCCTACCCTTACCATTCTTCTGCCTTGGAACCAATACACAGTATTGACTCCAAGATGGAAGGTAAGGGTTAAAAAAAAAAAAAGAAACAATTATACAACTATTAAGTGCTCTGCAAGACCTCATGCTAGCCAAAGAAGATGCAAAGAATAAAAGGACATAACTTGTGATCTCAAGGGGCCTATGTTCTGCCAGGGGATACAGTGGGGATTGTTGTTGTTGTTGTTATTCAAACATTTTAGTCGTTTGAGACTCTTCATGTCATCATTTGGGTTTTTCTTGGTGATGTTAAAAGGACAAGATGAGAAATGCTAGAGGGGATGTGGAAAAACAGGGACACTAATATATCTTCAACAGAAATGTGAAGTGATCCTGTCATTTTGGAAAGCAATCTGAAATTATATGGAAAGAGTTATAAAACTGACCCAGAAATATCACTATTAGGTTCATTTCCAAAGGTTGTCAAGGAAAAAGGAAAAGAAACTACATGCTCTGAAATATTTATAGCTTCTCTTTTTATGATGGCAAAGAACTGGAAACTGAGGGGATGCCCATCAAGTAAGGAATGACTGGACAAATTGTGGCATACATAATATATATACACATATATAATATATATAATGGAATACTATTGTGCCATAAGAAATGACTAACAAGATGATCATTTAAAAAAAAAACCTGGGGAGACTTATATGAAGTGATAAACAGTAAAGTGAACCAGGAGAATGTTGTACGCGATAATGTATGATGAACAGTTGTAAATGATTTAACCATTCTTGACTAGGCAAGAGTTCCGGACAAACTCCAAGTGACTCATGATAAAAAGGGATATCCACTGCCATAGAAGGAACAGAGAGAGTCCCAATGCAGATTGAAACATATTTATTTTTTCCATGAATATTTCTCCAGAGTAGGCAATATGTGTCTTGTTTTACAATATGACAGAGTAATATGTATTAGATGATAATAAATGTACAATGTATTTAATATTACCTGCCTTCTTTAGGAGGAGGGAAGAGTGGGAAGGAGGAGAAGAAAAAGAATGAGATATAGATTTTTGGACATAGCTAATGTGAAAATTTGCTTCTCTTTGATAAATATGTTTATTACAATTTCTTATAGATTTATAACAAATCTTATATATTATATTATTATGTTAAATATTATTTTATATTTCATACATGTATGGTATATATGTTATATAATACATAAAATCTGTTACATTATATATTTAAAATGATAACTCCCTCCCAAAAAAGAATATAAAGGGGTATATGATAGATATTTACAGTTTCATGTGTGTCTTTATATTATAACAGGATATATGAAAATTCCCATTTTATTTGGTGTTGCTCAAATTTTTCTTTTAAAAGTAAAAAGACAAAGGCCTTCCACATGCAGTTTCTCTTCCTCCTCTTTCTTTCTTCTAAATGCTCTGCAAATTGACTTCAACTTTCATCATTCCAATGAAATGGCCCTTTCCATATTTAACAGTGATCTCTAACCTGCCCTATGTTCCTGGCCTTTTCTCAGTCCTCATCATTCTTGATGTCTTTTCAATATTTTGATGTTGTTGATCACCTGCTCCTGAATGCTAACACCTTGATAAGTTTTCTCCTTTTTGTCTCTCTACGAGTCCAACCATCCTCAGCCTCCTTGGATGGTTCTTCATCTGTATCAAGCCTGGTAATTCTTGGTTTCATTCAAGATTCTTCTCTCTTTTCTCTTCTCATTTCTCTGACTATTATTTCACATGGTGTTCTCCTCAGTCCCAATGGGTTTAATGATCATGTTTAGGTAGATGATTCCCAGGTCTCTATACCCAGTCCTAGTTTCACACCTGAGCTGCAGTCACTTGTCAATAATTGCCTTGTGGGTATCCCAAACTATGTACCCATAGGCATCTCAAACATGACTTGTCCAAAACAGAACTCATTATTCCCCCCTCTCAGAATAAAAACAAAACTTCTAAACTTCCTTATTACTGTACCATCATCCTCCAGTCACTCAGGCTTACAATTTCCAAGGTATCCTCAGTTCCTCATTCTCACTCACCCTACTTATTAAACAACACATTCCCAGATCCTGTTGTTTCTACTCTCAATGGCTCTCTAACATATATCTCCTTCTCTATCCTGCCTCCAGTCTCTCCTGTATCAAATCTACCCTCTAATTATTTCACAAATTAAGGAAACCCCCCCCCAACTATGTAATTTCCTGACTATGTTATCTCCTCTACTCAAGGGACTTCAGTGGTGCCCCATTGCCCACAGGATCAAACAGATAGCCTGTTGACATGTAAATATCTTAGCCACCTGACCTCTCCCTTCTTTTCAGACTTCCTTACACTTTACTAACCCCACACAGTCTAAACTCCAGTTTTGCTGAACTCACTCTTCTCGCACAACACACCATGAAGGACCCAATGTATGCACAGAGAAATGTACACATGATAGTTTGAGAAGGGAAAGGTTGTTAGCAATTAAATATATTGTGAAAGGCCCATGGTAGATGAGAGATAGATAGATAGATAGATACAGAGATAGATAGATAGATACAGAGATAGATACAGAGATAGATACAGAGATAGATAGATACAGAGATAGATAGATACAGAGATAGATAGATACAGAGATAGATAGATACAGAGATAGATAGATAGACAAACAGAGACAGAGATAGATAGATAGATAGATAGATAGATAGATAGATAGATAGATAGATACAGAGATACAGAGATACAGAGATAGATACAGAGATAGATACAGAGATAGATAGATACAGAGATAGACAGATAGACAAACAGAGACAGAGATAGATAGATAGATAGATAAACAGGAAGAAGTGAAAGAAAGAAAATACACAGAAAAACCAGTAGGTTTACAGAAAGAAAGACAGATAGATGGATGGATGGACAGTCAAGGAAGGCATTTATGAATTGCTTTCTCCGTGCCAGGTCCTGTGCTCATCACCAGGAACACAAAGCAATCAAAGTAATTCCTCCCCTCAAGGAGCTTGCCATTCTATTGAGGAAAGAAAATAGAAATGGATATCTGGAAAAATCAAGGCTGGAAAGAGGAGGGAAGGTAGTGTAAGATTAAAATTAATATCCTTATTTTAATTTACAAGATATATTAATAATCACTTGAAGTAGGAAAAACACAAGAACAAAAGTAAAAGCAATCAGGGGGGAAAAAAAGGGAGAGGCGGAGCTACACGAAACATATCCTCCCTCCATTAACACGGAAAGTGAAAAAAGAAAATGGGAAGCTGGGATTTAGAGTCCTGGGAAGGAAATCCTAATTACACAGTAGGCTTGGCAGCTTGGGAGGAGGCAGTACCCAGGAAGAGAAGGAGAGGCTTTATTTTGAACAAGATGGGAAAACCATTTTTAATTATTTAACTCCTCTTCCCCTGTACCTACCCACATATCTAAACTGTCTAGTTTGGATAGGAATCTCTACTGATATCATTCAAAAATCTTTTACTTTTAAATGACAGAAAATGCTTCCACGTTGTCCAACATAAGAGCCCCAGGTCCCTGCAAAGGGTCCCCATCTTACTTCCTGGCAGCATCTCACTTTAACACCCACAACCACCCAAGTTCTCCACTTACTAGTTGCATTTCGATCCTAAAGAAAACAGAGGTCAGCATCAGTTTCCATGATACTTCGATTTTATCTGGGAGAGGAATATACAGATAGTAGGCCAGAAGGACACAAGAAATCAGGAGACACAGAGATTTCCTTCCCATGTTGCTGCTGCTGCTCCCTGGGAGTTCTGCCACCTAGCAGCATCGGCTACTAGCTTATCCCCTCCCAGAAGGAGGCTTATCTAAGTTCCCCAAGGCAGAGTCCAAGGCTCATTGTGAGATTAACAAACAACAGGACTCAAGTATCATTCTAGACTCCCAGTAGAAAATTCCCATTTGAAGCACAACTACCCAGCATTCAAGTGGACATTAAGAATACTGACCCTTTGGCTCGCTCTGGACCTCTCAGCACTCCACCCCACCCCCAGTTTTTTCAGGGACAATTTGGACTGGAGTAAAACTGGAGCCAGTCCACCACCAATAGTGGGCAGAAGTCTGCATGGAGGCCAACAGAGAAGATCAGTAGGAGGCCTGGTCTGGGTCCCCAAAAAGTTTCAGATGAAATGAGGAGGAGGGGAGCAGAAAGTTCCAGATTCTCTGAGTTGGAATGGGTCTTGGACAGCCAGTTGAAGCAATCTGGGTCTGACCAGAAATCCCCTCTGAAATGTCCCTGAGAGGATTCGTCCAGCCCCTGTCTGAAATCCTCCACCCAAGGGCATGAAGACCACTTGAGGCAGCCCATTCCACAGAGCACAAAAATTATTAGGAAGTGGTTTTTTTTTTCCAGAAACAAGTTACAATCTGCTTACCTTTTATGCCTACCATAATAACAGGAAAGATAACATTAGCTAATATTTAAATAGGGTTTTAAGATTTGCAAAGCACTTGATATTTATTATCAAGTGCTTTGCAAGAGAGTTTATCAAGAGTTGAAGCGATCCAAATTTCAGTGGGTCGGCTATCTCATCAATGTTGGTGTTCACCCCATTGTTTATGCTGCAACTTGTTGGAGAGTTATGTTCTTTGTGACCTTGACATCCAAGCTTTGCCTGTGATTGGGTGACTGACTCAGACTCTTAGGTAATGAGCTGGGGAGGTCAAAGCAGGGTATTCAAGAGGACTGGCAATGGAGAGGAACACTGTGATCCAGCCACTGAATGCCCTGAGAAGGGTAGCCACTGTATAGTGGCAACAAGGAGGGAGCCAGGGTTAGACAGACTGTAGCAATGATCCATAGAGGATAGAAGACTGCAGAGTGTGAGAGGATCTGTATTATAAATAAAAGTTAATCTGGAAGTTCATTACCAGAAATTTAAACATTTATTAGCAGAGAGAGAGACAGACAGACAGACAGACAGACAACAGACCCACAGAAACAGAGCCTCAGCCATTCTAACTTTAGGGACAGATCAATTCATCATGGCAGCCATCTCACTGCTTGCCATAGATTAAGAAATAAAAGTAAAACTCAGAGAAAAATGCCAGTCCAGAAACAGATGCAGAAGCCAAGAGAGTGACTCTGCTTCCCAGCCTCTCACTCTTCCTCCCTTTCTTGGCCAATGGCTTTCAGACATCATGCCATCTGCCCTTCCCTGGAGACATTTCACCTCCCATCAGGCCATCAGACGTGACATGACTCTGTGACTCCTGTGTCCAGGCAATGGGGAGCCACAGGAGGGAGGTATTTTACTTTACATATCTGCAAATATCAGTGGGGAACAAAGGGCAGGCCAACTCCCCATTTTGGATCAATGTGTTGAGAAGGAGCACCCTGGCCAGAGACAAAGCATAGCTCTGTCTTCTGGAGAGAATAAGGATTCTGAGTGATACAAACAAAAGGCTGTGTGAGCCCCAAGGAAGAATTCTTGCCCATGTGGGTCAAAGAGGTGACATTGGCCTGGTTCTTCCTGAATAGGTTCTTTCATGGAGTCCAACAAAAAGAGATGGGAAAAATGGAAGCTTCCAAGGATAAGAGGAAGTGGGAGAGACCGAGTTAAATTTGAGGGAAAGTAAGTAGTTCAAATTGTCTGGAATCTGTGAAAGGGATTCAGAGGAGACTGGAAAAGTAGGTAAGTTGTAGCAAAAAAAAAAAAAATAGCAGAAGGCCTAGAATGTCCTGCTCAGGCCCTGAGGCTTCATATATTAAGCAACAGGAAACTATGCAAAGGTTTCTGAGCAAGAGAGTAAACTGACTATAACATTAGAAGCTTTATTCTACCAGCTGTGGAAAATGGAGAAAAATAGAGATAAGAAAGCAACACTGAGTTAGACGGGCATTGTAGTAATCCAGGCAAAAAAAAATAAGCATTTAGGGAACCAAAGCAGTACAGGGGATAGAGTATGAGAACTAGAGTTAGGAGGTCCTGGGTTCAAATCTGGATTCAGAGAATTCCTAGCTATGTGATCCAAGGCAAGTTACTTAAAATGACCTCAAGAGATTGATTTGGGGATAAGAATATAAGTTGACTGGCTGATTACATCAGGTTTATTAATTAGGCCAGCATCATAACTGATAAAGAAGTACAAGTCTCCATGGCTTTCTAGAGGACCAGGGATGAACCAAGGTGGGACAAGCAAGTAGATTTCTAGGAGCTCACTATTAAGTCTCTCCCATGACCATTCCAAGACATCTTTAATTGGTGATAGCTCTTTAAGAGGTGGCCCATCAGATACTCAGCCCTTTTCCAAAGGAAGACAACCTGTTCTTGTACCTATCCCTCCTAAAGGCCTGGCTTCTTCCCAGAATAACCTTTGCAACAGAATGCCAAGGACCTGATGGCTTTCAGGCATGTTTGTTTTGATTGAGCCCCAGGATAGAATCCAGCCAAGTTACTATCACTGTATTATATTCCTAGGCATTGTGGTAAGGATTAAAGAAGGCAAAAGACCGGTCCTGGCCCTTAAGTAGCCTCCATTCTAATGGGGAAACAATGTGTTAGCAACTGTGTACAAACAAAATATAGACAGGATAAAGTGGAGCTAACCTCAGAAGGAGTGTACTAGCATCAAAAGGGTTTGGAAAAGGCTTCTTACAGAAGGTGGGATGTTTGTTGGCACCCAAAGGAAGCCAAGAAAGCCATAGAAGCCAGGAAGAAAAGTCAAGAATGGAGAATATTTCAAGCATCAAGGAGAGTTTCATCCAATTGTAATTGGTACAGGGACTGTTCTACTTCCTCTCCCTATCTCTGGGAAGGTACAAAACCCTTTAAATACTTTGGGTTGAGACGATCATATGTAATTGACTTTGCTACTAAAAGCAATGCAATTGCCCAGGACAATCCTGGGAGACTTATGAGAAAGATGCTATCCACATCCAGAGGAAGAACTGTGGGAGCAGAAATGCAGAAAAAAAAACATTTGATTTATCACTTGTTTATATGGGTATTGGATGTGGGGTTTTGCTTTTTGAAAGGCTTCGTTATTACAAGAATGAATAATATGAAAATAGGTATTGAATGATAATACATGTATAACCCAGTGGAATTGTTTGTCAGCTCTGGGAGTAGGGAGAGAAAGGGGGAAGGAAAGAAAATGAATCATGTAACCATGGAAAAATACTTAAATTTAAAAAAAAATTTAGTTAAATTTAAAATAGATAGATAGATAGATAGATAGATAGATAGATAGATAGATAGATGATAGATAAATAAATACTTTGGATTGATATCCCACCTCTTAATGACCTCATTGCTCACATAGGTTCAATTATCATCTAGGCAGATAGTTCCCAAATCTATTTAAGCAGCCCTTGATTCTTCTATGAGTCCGATACCAGAATCACTCATGGTCTAATGGATATGACCCTTAAGAAGACTCCTAAATATCTTAAACTCAAGATATATAAAACAGGACCTACTCTCTTTTCTTCGGTCCACTCCTACCTTCTATTTTTGAGGGCATTACCACCCTTGGTTACTCAGGATTACAACCATAGAGTCATCTTTCATTACTCTTCTTCGCCATTAGCATCAAATTACCAAGTCTTGTGATTCTAGCACCTTAACATCTCTCATCCTCTTCTCTCCATTCATGAGGCCACATCCTAACTCATGCCCACATCACCTACCACGTTGAATATTTCAATAGTTTCCTCAGTGGTGTCCCTGCTTCCAGTTCTATTCTGAAAGCTATACTGCCCACAATTGCCAAAGTGATATATATTCCTTAAGCACAATTCTGACCACCCCACCCCACTATTCACAAAGCTTTAGATGTGATTTATTACTTTAGTATAAAATGCAAAATGTAGTTCATAGCTGGCCCTTCACAACTGGTTCCAGCCAATCTATCCAGGATCACTACACATGATACTTCTTAATTCACACTTTGGTCCAGTCAGAATGGCCTCTTTGCTGCCTTCCACATGCAATATTCCATCTTCTCTCTCTGTGCCTTCGTACTGACGGACCTCCCAAATCCCTAGAATTCATATTCTCCTCAGTCAATAAACATGTCAGAAATACAACAATGAATCTGACAATCTAAACAAAATAGATCAATATTTTAAAAAATATAAATTATCCTGACTAACAAATGAAGAAATTAAATGCTTGTACAATTCAGAAAAAGAAACTGAACAAACCATCAGTGAATTCTATAAGAAAAATTTCCCAATGGATGGATTCACAAGTGAATTCTACCCCACACTTAAAGAACAATTAATTCCAGAGGACTTCCGGTTAAGATGGCGGCAGAGTAAGGAGCAGCTGCTCGATCTCTCC
The DNA here is from genome assembly GCF_016433145.1 of Gracilinanus agilis. NCBI lineage: Eukaryota > Metazoa > Chordata > Mammalia > Didelphimorphia > Didelphidae > Gracilinanus > Gracilinanus agilis. Next base: position 650,572,296 of record NC_058132.1, on the reverse strand, counting down.
TGACTGAAGCATACAGAACCCCTCAAGGGGAAATGAAAACGAGTCCAGAAGAACGAAGGAACCCCACAACAGGGCGCAGCATTGAAGGTACACAGAATCGGGGCATTTCTACACTATAAAGGGGTGAAACAGCTCTCACTAAAACATGAGGGGAAGAAGCCCCTCCCCCACCCCCACACCGCACACGTCGCACAACACCAACACACAAGAGTGAAAACAGGACTGGGGCAACCAGATAATCACTGGCAGCCCCGGGGCTTGTACTTGTGTGCTGCAAGAGGAGGGACCCCAAGTGCTGGGGGCCTGCAGGGACTTTCCCCGAGCGCCTCAGGTGCGAATAAAGATCTCCAGCCCACTGACTTTCACTACCTTCCTAAGGGGTGAAGGCAGCACCCTAAGAGCATCTGCACAGGCAAAGGCAGTGCCCTAGGCTTGAATAATGATCTCCAGCCCAGGCTTGGACCTCCAGTGAGGACCCTGTGCAGACCCAGCGTGGCTGTGGAAGCAGCCCCAAAGACTGCTGAAGGAACCTCGGGCAGAGGGGCAGACCGGGAACTACCAGGAGGCCTGACCCCAAGGACAAGGAGACCCCGGAGCCCCCCGGAGCTTGCAAGGCCCAGGCAGACCCTGAGTGCAAAGACAAAGCTGAAAAGGGGCGGGGCCAACAATGGCCAGCAATAAGGAAGTCCAGAAGAAAAAGACTATCAAGAGAAACTCTGGAACACTCGACAACTTCTACACAGAGAAAACCCAGACAACAGAGGAGGGAAAACAAAAATCCAAACCTCCCCCAAAAAATGAAAGCTGGTCACAAGCTATGGAAGAGTTTAAAAATGAAATGCTGAGGAAGATGGAAGAAATCTGGCAAGAAAATAACAGTTTAAAAGGCAGAATTTCGCAATTGGAAAGTGAGACAAGTCAACTGAAGACCAAAAATGACCAGATTGAAAAGGAAAACCAAAACATTAAAGCCGAAAACCAAAACATTAAAGCCAAAAACCAGTCCTTAAAGGCTAGAATTGAACATTTAGAAACCAATGATCTCTCAAGACAACAAGAACAAATAAAACAAAGTCAAAAGACTGATAAAATAGAAGGAAACATGAAATATCTCAATGAAAGAGTGACAGACCAAGAAAACCGGTCTAGAAGAGACAACTTGAGAATCATTGGTCTTCCAGAAAAGGCAGAAATTAATAGAAACTTGGACTCCATACTTAAAGAAATTATTCAGCAAAATTGCCCTGAAGTTCTACAACAAGAGGGCAATATAGACATTGAAAGGATCCATAGAACACCCTCTAAACTGGACCCAGAAAAGTCAACGCCCAGAAACATAATAGCGAAATTGAAGAGCTTTCAAGTTAAAGAAAAAATCTTACAAGAAGCCAGAAAGAGATAATTCAAATACCAAGGAGCACCAATCAGGATCACACAGGATCTGGCAGCCTCAACACTAAAAGACCGCAAGGCTTGGAATACAATATTCAGAAAGGCAAGAGAGCTGGGCCTTCAGCCACGGATCAACTACCCATCAAAATTGACTATATACTTTCAGGGGAAAGTATGGGCATTCAACAAAATTGAAGAATTCCAAGTTTTTGCACAAAAGAGACCGGGACTAAATGGAAAGTTTGACACTCAACCACAAATATCAAGAGAAAGATGAAAAGGTAAATAAGAAACAGAGGGAAAAGAAAGAAAACTCATAGTCTTTTAAGCTTGACTCTTTAAGGGCATAAATAAGATCTAATTATCTGTATTACTAGGTGGAGAAATGCTATGTATAATTCTCTGTAGTGAACTCTATACACTATTATAATATTCACTATTATAGCAACCAGAAGAATAATTCATAGGGAGAGGACAGGATACTAAATGGTCTAAGAAGACATGGGGAGTGGGAAAGAGGGGGGGAATAGTAGGGGACACCAAGAAAAATCCGAGTAAATAAGAAAAATAAGATATTCTATTACACACAAAGAGAGCATGGGAAGGGGAGGGGATAAATAATACCATAAGAAGGAGAGGAAGAGAGCATAATCAAACCTTACTTTCAGTGTAATCAACCCGGAGAAGGAAGAGTAGCTTTATTATCCATCCGGATAAAAAACTCTATCTAACCGTACTGAGAAAGTCAGAAGGGATAAACCAAAGGGAGCAGGGGAGTGGGGAGGCCAAAAAAGGGAGGGGAGAAGAAGGGGGACGGAATCCATTTGGTCTTTAAAAAACAAAAATAGGGGAACAACAAGGGAGGGGGTAGAAAGGGAAGTCAATCAAGGGAGAGGATAAGGGATACCGGCTCAAAGCAAACCACTGGTGTAAAAGAAAATAGTGTAATAAGAAGGAGTAGATCTAGGGGAGGATACAAAAATGTCAGTGAATACACAACTAACAATTGTAACTCTGAATGTGAACGGGATGAACTGGCTCATAAAATGGAAGCAAATAGCAGAGTGGATAAGAAACCAAAATCCCACCATATGTTGTCTACAAGAAACACATATGAGGCGGGTGGACATACACAAGTTTAAGGTTCAGGGTTTGAGCAAAATCTTTTGGGCATCAAATGAGAAAAAGAAGGCAGGAGTGGCTATCATGATCTCTGACAAAGCCAAAGTAAAAATAGATATGATTAAAAAAAGACAGGGAAGGTCATTACATCCTGATTAAAGGCAGTATAAACAATGAGGAAATAACACCGCTCAATATATATGCACCAAGTGGTATAGCATCCAAATTTATAAAGGAGAAACTGGCAGAGCTCAAGAAGGAAATAGATAGTAAAACCATAATAGTAGGAGATCTAAATATTCCTCTTTCAGATCTAGATAAATCAAACCAAAAAATAAATAAGAAAGAGGTAAGAGAGATGAATGAAGTCCTAGAAAAATTAGATTTAATTGATATGTGGAGAAAAATAAATAGGGACAAAAAGGAATACACCTTCTTTTCAGCTGCACATGGTACATTTACAAAGATTGACCATGTAATAGGGCATAGAATCATGGCAAACAAATGCAAAAGAGCAGATATAGTAAATGTAACCTTCTCAGATCATAATGAGATAAAAATAATAATCAGTAAGGACACCTGGACAGGCAAATCAAAAACCAATTGGAAATTAAACAATATGATTCTCCAAAACCAAATTGTCAAAGAAGAAATCATAGAAACAATCAACAATTTCATTGAAGAGAATGACAATAATGAGACATCCTACCAAACTCTGTGGGATGCAGCCAAGGCCGTACTCAGGGGGAAATTTATATCCTTGAGTGCATATATTAACAAATTAAGGAGGGCAGAGATTAATGAATTGGGCTTGCAACTCAAAAAATTAGAAAGCGAGCAAATAAAAAATCCCCAGATGAAAACTAAATTAGAAATACTAAAAATTAAGGGAGAAATTAATAAAATCAAAAGTAAAAGAACTATTGAATTAATAAATAAGACTAGAAGCTGGTATTTTGAAAAAAACAGATAAAATAGACAAAGTACTAGTCAATCTAATAAGAAAAAGGAAAGAAGAAAACCAAATTGACAGTATTAGAGATGAAAAGGGAGACCTCACCTATAATGAAGGGGAAATTAAGGCAATCATTAAGAACTATTTCGCCCAATTATATGGCGACAAATATAACAATTTAGGAGATATGGATGAATATTTACAAAAATATAAATTGCCTACATTAACAGCAGAAGAAATAGAATACCTAAATAATCCCATATCAGAAATAGAAATTGAACAAGCCATTAAAGAACTCCCTAAGAAAAAATCACCAGAACCTAATGGATTCACAAGTGAATTCTATCAGACATTCAAAGAGCAACTAATCCCAATACTATACAAATTATTTGATATGATAAGCAAAGAAGGAGTCCTACCAAATTCATTTTATGACACAAATATGGTACTGATTCCAAAGCCAGGTAGACCAAAAACAGAGAAAGAAAACTACAGACCAATCTCCCTAATGAACATAGATGCAAAAATCTTAAATAGAATATTAGCAAAGAGACTCCAAGTAATTAAGAAGATCATCCACCATGATCAGGTGGGATTTATACCAGGAATGCAAGGATGGTTCAACATTAGGAAAGCCATCCACATAATTGACCATATCAACAGTCTAACAAACAAAAATCACATGATTATCTCAATAGATGCTGAAAAAGCCTTTGACAAAATACAGCATCCATTCCTATTGAAAACATTGAAAAGTATAGGAATAGAAGGACCCTTCCTAAAAATAATAAACAACATATACCTAAAACCATCAACAAGCATTATATGCAATGGGGATAAATTAGAGGCCTTCCCAATAAGATCAGGAGTGAAACAAGGATGCCCATTATCGCCTCTATTATTCAACATAGTACTAGAAACACTAGCAGTAGCAATTAGAGAAGAAAAAGAAATTGAAGGTATCAAAATAGGCAAGGAGGAGACTAAGCCATCACTCTTTGCAGATGATATGATAGTATACTTAAAAAATCCTAGAGAATCAACTAAGAGGCTGGTAGAAATAATCAACAACTTTAGCAAAGTGGCAGGATACAAAATAAATGCACATAAATCATCAGCATTTCTATACATTTCCAACACATTAGAACAGCAAGAGGTAGAAAGAGAAACACCATTTAAAATCACCCTAGACAATATAAAATACTTGGGAATCAATCTAACAAAATAAACACAGCTATTATACAAAAACAACTACAAAACACTTTCCAAACAAATAAAACTGGGTATATGCTGGTGATGGAATACTATTGTACTAAAAGGAATAATAAACTGGGGGAATTCCATGCAAATTGGAGAGACCTCCAGGAAGTGATGTAGAGCGAAAGGAGCAGAGCCAGAAGAACATTGTACACATAGACTGATATACTATGGTAAAATCAAATGTAATGGGCTCCTGTACCAGCAGCAATGCAATGACACAAGACAGTTCTGAGGGATTTATGGTAAAGATGCTACCCACATTCAGAGGAAGGACTGCAGGAGAGGAAACATATAAGATAAACAATTGCTTGAATGCATGGGCTGAGGCGGACATGAATGGGAAATAGACCCTGAACAAGGGCACGTGTTACAACCAGCGGAAATGTGCATTGGCCATGGGTGGGAGGAGAGTGGGGGGGGGGGTGAAGGGGAAAGTAGGGCATAAAGTATGTAAACAGGTTAAAAACGAATATTAATAAATGTCTAATAAAAAAAAAAGAACAATTAATTCCAATACAACACAAGCTATTTGGGAAAATAGCTGAAGGAGGAATTCTACCAAATTCCTATTATGATGCAAATGCTAATATGCTGATACTCAAACCAAAAAGAACAAAAACAAAGGAAGAAAATGACAAAAAAATACACCTAATGAACATTGATGTAAAAATTTTAAGTAAAATGCTAGCAAAAAGATTATAGCACTATATCCCAATGATTATACATTATGACCAGAGGGGTTTTATGCCAGGAATATAGGGTTGGCTCAATATTAGGAAAACTATCAGCATAATTTACCATGTCAATAACAAAACCAACAAAAACCATATGATTATCTCAATAGATACAGAAAAAGCTTTTGACATACAACAGTACAAAACTATAACACCCCAATGGGAGCTTTCCTTAAAAATAATGAATAGCATCTTTCTAAAACTAAGAGCAAGCATTATAAGTAATGGAAATAAGGTAGAACTCCTCTCAATAAGACCAGCAATGAAACAAGGAGTCTATTATCACCCCTATTATTCAGTATTGTACTCAAAATACCAGCTATAGCAATAAGAAAAGAAGAAATTGAAAGAATTTGAATAGGCAGTGAAGAAATAAAACTGTCACTCTTTGAAGATGCTAAGATGCTATACTTAAAGAGTCCTAGAATACCAACAAAAAAACTAATCAAAACAATCAACATCTTTAGCAAAGTTGCAAGATAAAAATAAATGCACATAAATTCATCAACATTTCTATATACTACCAACAAAATCCAACAGCTAGCGAAAGAAAGAGAAATCCTATTTAAAATAACTATAGACAATATAAAATAGCTACTAAAACAAAGTCAGGAACTATATGAACACAATTACAAAACACATTTCAAACAATGAAAGTCAGATCTAAACAACTGGAAAAAATTAATGGCTCATGGGAAGGTCGACTAATATAATAAAAATTACAAATATATCTAAACTAACTTACCTTTTCAGGTTCAGACCAGTCAAACTATCAAAAATATTTCACAGGGCTAGATAAAATAACAAAATTAATCTGGAAGGAAAAAGGTTGGGAATATCAAAAGAATTAGTGGGGGGAAATATGAAGGAAAGTGGCTTAAACAGATCAGTTCTCAAACTGTATTACAAAGCAGTAATTAGCAAAAACAATCTGATATTGGCTAAGAAATAGATTAATAGATCAATGGAATAGACTGGGTATTCAACACAGGGTGGTAAATGACCATAGTAACCTAGTGTTCACTAAATTCAAAGATCCAAGCTTTGCGGGGAAGAACTCACTCTGACAAAAATTCCTGAACAAACTGGAAAATAGTATGGCAGAAACTAGGCATTGGTCAATATCTCATACATACAAAGATAAAGTCAAAATAGATGCACAATTTATAAATAAAAAGGGTAATGCTATGAACAAATTAGGGGAGCATGCAATAGTTTTCCTGCGAGACCTATAGATAAAGGAAGCATTTCTGACCAAATGAAACATAGAGAATATTAAGAGATATTGTTATAGGGGTGCAAATGGTGAACCCCTGGGTTCAGGAAGGAAACCATTCTCAAGAATTAGAGGACTTCAAATTTAGCTTAAAAGTAAAAAGAAAGATTTATTAGTAAGATAGGATTCATGGCCAGCAAGACAGCATGAGTGGAACAGCCATGGGAGGCTGCTCGCAAGTACCCCAGTTCTCGCCCTTTTGTATCTTTTCCCATAGTGTGCATGTCTCAACTTCAAGGAATTGCAAGGACAATGGTCTTTGCCTCAGGAGTCACCAGGGCAGGAAGGGGAAAGGGAATTTCCCTGTTCACAGCCTGTCTGAGTTAAGGGGTACAGGGTCCCTGCCATCTCTGCACAAAACCCATGTCAATATAAGGTGAATAATTTTGATTACATTAAATTAAAAAAAGATTTTGAACAGACAAAACCAATGCAACCAAGATTAGAAGGGAAAAAATGAACTGGGAACAGATTTACTATCATGTATTTTTGACAAAGGTCTCGCTTCTCAAATATACAGAGAACTTCATCTAAGTCAAAAATTTTTAAATACAAGTCCTTTTCCAGTTGATAAAAGGTCAAATGATATAGCCAGGCAGTTATGAAGAAATTAAAACTAGTTGTGATTACAAGAAAAAAATGTTTCAAGTCACTATTGATTAAAGAAATGCAAATTAAAACAAGTCTGAGGTGACAATTTATACCTATAAGATTGGATCCTATGACAAATAAGGGAAATGATAAATGTTGGAGGGAATGTGGGAAAGTGGGGCACTAAAATTGTTTGTGGAGGTGTGAATTGACACAACCATTCTGAAAAGCAATGTGGAAACATGTCCAATGGGTTATAGAATTGTGTATACTCTTTGACTCAATAATACTATTAACTCTGTATCCCAAAGAGATCAAGTAAAGGGGGAAGGGACCTATTTGTACAAAAATATTTAAACCCACTCTCTTTGTAGTGGCAAAAAATTGGTAACTGAAGGAATGTCCATCAATTGGGGAATGACTGGATAAACCGTGTATATAATTATAATGTAATACTATTGTGCCATAAGGAATGATAACAGGAAATTTCAGAAAAATCTGGACTTTATCAACTGATGCAAAGTGAAGTGAATGGAAAAGGAGAACACACTGCACACAGTAACAGAAATATCATGCAATGATCAACCATGAATGACTAAACTATCAGCAATACAAGGATTCAAGGAACTCCAAAGGACTCATGATGAAAACTATCCACTGTCATAAAGTAACTGATGGAATCTGAATGGAGATTGAAGCATACCATTTGTCACTATATTTCCTTTATGAGTTTTTCTTGCATAAGTGATATATGCCTTCCTTTATAACATGATGAATATAGAAATATGTGTTGCATGATAGCACATGTATATTCTATGTCAAATAATTTTGATGTCTTGGAGAAGAGAGACGGAAGTGACAGAGAGAAATTGGATTGCAAAATGCCAGGAAAAAATGTCAAAAATTGATTTCTATATGCAATTGGGGGAAAATACAACAAAAATATATATTAAACACCTACTATGTGCCAGGCTTGCCAAGTACTGAGGAAACAAAAAGTGCTTACAATCAGATGGGAGAGACCATATAAAAATATAGACATAACAAGGTATATTAAAAATCAGAAGGAAAAAAAAAATTAAAGGGAAGGCATTGGAATTAAGCCAGGATAATAAAAGCATCCTATAGAATATGGGATTTTAGAAGGAAATTGAAGTAGAGCAGAGAAGTCAGATGGTGGAGAAGATGAGAAAGAATATTCCATGCATGGAGGAGAGGGAAAATGTCGAGCTGAGAGATGGAATGACTTCATTATGCAACAATATAAAGGCCAGTGTTACTGGATCAAAGAATATCTCTAAAGGAGCCAGGTGGAAGAAGGCTGGAAAGGTGGGAGGGACTGGGTTATGAAGGACATTAAATGACAAAGCATTGGGTATTTGATCATGGAACCAATAGGGAGCCACTGAAATGTGTCAAGTAGGATGGTGACATAATTCAATCTGTTTTAGGAGAATCATTTCAGTGGCTGAAGGGAGGATGGAATGGATTGAAGAGAGTCCAGGGGCAGGCAGACTTACCAGTAAGCTATTGCAGTAGCCCATGTGAGAGGAGTTGAGGGCCTGCACCAGAACTGGGGAGGGGGTGAGTGTCAGGGGAGAGAAGGGGATACATTTGACAGATGATGAAGTGAAATTGATAACTCTTGGCATCAGTTTTGGATATGAAGTATGAGAGATAATGAGGAATCTAAGATGACTCGTAGTCTGTGAGCCTAGGGACTGCAAGGAAGGCATTGTCCTCTATAGTAACTGGGAAGGGAAGAGGTGGGGGAGAGTTAGGGGAGAAGATGAAGAGCTCCATTTTGGACATATTCAGTTAAAGATGTCTACTAGACATCCAGTGGGAGGTCTTTGAAAAATAGTTGGAAATGTGAGATTGGAGGTCAGCAGATTCTGGGGTCAGAATAGGTAGATCTGAGCATTATCACCATAAATAGGGTCATTAAATCCTTAGAAGCTGATGAGTTCAACAAATGAAATAGAATAAAATAGGCAGATGACAGGACCATAAGGGGTACCATAGTTATAGGACACATCTTTGATGAGGATCCAGCAAAGGAGAGAGGCATTTTTAACCTTAGACTGCGTAGAGATTAAACTATGTTTTTTTTTTCTTTTTCTTTTTTTTTTTAAACCCTTGTACTTCGGTGTATTGTCTCATAGGTGGAAGATTGGTAAGGGTGGGCAATGGGGGTCAAGTGACTTGCCCAGGGTCACACAGCTGGGAAGTGGCTGAGGCTGGGTTTGAACCTAGGACCTCCTGTCTCTAGGCCTGACTCTCATTCCACTGAGCTACCCAGCTGCCCCCAAGATTAAACTATGTAATTAGAGCAATGTGATAAAACAGAAATAGAAGGAATTCTTGGAATTAGGTTCATGGTATGTTCCTAGATGGGTTGATGTTTAACCTTTAATTAATAAAGACTGGTGATTGGCATTCAAAAATGTCAGTCTAACTGGTCTTTCTGTCATGCTAGTTAGCATACATAATGACAAGCTGAATTTAAGCAAGCATTATATGTTACACATCAACCCCCATCTTTGAGTATTTTTGAGATTTGGTCCATAATCCCAAAATAGACTTTGTTTCCAATGGGTGGTCTAGAGAGCATGACCCTCTTTGGTACACACTACACCTCACTCTAAACCTCTGGTGTATCACTGGGTTGCCTGCCACTCCATACTATCTCCCTGCTCTAATAACCCTGAGCTGAAGAGTTGGCCACTCTGTTCATCTCCTGTTTATTAAGAACTTATACAGTTATTAGAGAGGAAAATGGGTGTTGTATTTTGTCAAAGACTTTTTATGCATCTAATGAGACTCAGAATGATTTAAAATAAAGTTATTTAATATCCAGAGAACCAGTGTGCCACAATGGATAAGAGACTTGAAGTCAGGAAAATCCAGGTTCAAAGCCTGCCTTCAGGTATTTACTAGCTGTGTGACCATGAAAGTCATTTAACAATTTTGTGCCCTATTTACTCTCTTAAAAATGGAGACTGGATTTGGTACCATCTGAGGTTTCTTTCAAATATAAACCTATGACTTTCAGATTCTACGATAAATACAAATATGAAGATAATTAAATCAGAATGTCCTATACTGCTGTGAGAGAAGTCAGACTGCTTAATTTCCTCACACTCGTGTTAGATTGTAATTTCCATTATTGTGCTGAAAGGAATAATCAACTGGAGGAATTCCACGTGAACTGGAAAGACTTCCAGGAATTGATGTAAAGCAAAAGGAACAGAACCAGGAGAACCCATTGTACACAGAGATGGATACATTGAAGCAAATCAATGTAATTGACTTTGTTACTAGCAGCGAGGCAATGACCCAGGACAATCCTGAGGATCAGGAGTGAAACAAGGATGCATATTATAGTCTCTATTATTTAACATTGCACCAGAAACACTAGCAATAGCAATTAGAGAAGAAAAAGAAATTGAAGGTATTAAAATAGGCAGTGAGGAGACCAAACTATCACTCTTTGCAGATGATATGATGTTCCACTTAAAGAATCCTAAAGAATCAACTAAAGAGCTAGTGGAAGTAATCAACAACTTTAGCAAAGTTGCAAAATACAAAATAAACCCACATAAATAATCAGCATTTCTATATATTTCCAACAAAGCTCAGCAGCAAGAAAAAGAAAGAGAAACTCCATTTGAAATCACTGTAGACAATACAAAATACTTGGTAATCTATTTGCAGGACAAATGCAGGAATTATATGAATACAATTGCAACACACTTTTCACACAAATGAAGTTATATCTAAACAATTGGAAAAACATTAATTGCTCATGAGTTAGTAGTAGTGTCTTTAGAATTAGAAGGTAGTGGCAGATTGAAGGAAAAAGAACGGGTTCTATCTTGTATATGTTGAATTTTTTATGGTTCTGAGTCATCTCATGTGAAATGGCCAATAGACCATAGGCAATTCAGGTCTATCGTTCAGAGAAGAATCAAGGGCTGGTTATGTAGATTTGGGAGTTATAGACCTAGATATTTGAACTTAAAAGAGATAATGAGGTAACCAAGAGATGAGATATCAACCCAAAGTATTAAAGGATGTCAAACTTTTTCAGAGAAAAAGAGAGAAAGGGGAACAGTTCCTCTACCAATTTTAATTGTACTAAACTTGAATTTAGAAATCCTTTAAAACTTATGAAATAAGTTTCCTTCCTTGAATTTGGGGCAGGAATAGGGTTCTAAAAATGTGATTCCTTCCTCACAGGCAACATCTGGTATGGAAAATCCCTCCACCAATGCATCAGTACAGATCATTAACCCTTCTGCAACTTCAATTAGTATAGGTTTTCCTGGGATGATGAGAGATTAAGTGATGCTCATATACCTATTATGTGACAGAAGAGACTTGGAGCTGAATCTTCCTGTGACTCCAAAGTCAGCTGTCTATTCTATTTGTCAAGCTCCCTATCTTAAGATGAGTTACAATTGTGAATTATTCCTGCTCAGACTGTCTTGACTAACCTACTTTTTCTTGTCTTCTCCATTCATGTGTTCAATAAAGTGTTGATTATTTTTTTAAATATATAGGATACTTTTCAAGAACTAGAATTATAAGAAATTTAAATAAGTAATGGCCTCCTAGAAATCATAGATCCAGAGCCCTTTTAAAATTATTAAATATGAGTATGAATGGCTGAAAGCTGAATGCTTATCTTGGGAATTACAATTTATTTATTTATTATTTTTCCTTTTTTTAAAATTTAGAATATTTTTCCATGGTTACATGATTCCTGAATCCCTCCACACCCCTACTCTTTACTCTCCCCTTCTGAATCTGACAAGCAATTCCACTGGGTTATCCATGTATCATTATTCAAAATCTACTTCCATGTTATTCATATCTGCAGTAGAGTGATCTTTTAACATCAAAACCACATTCATATCCCTATTGAACTATGTGATCAATCACATATTTTTCTAATGCATTTCTGCTCCCACAGTTCTTTCTCTGGATGTGGGCAGCTTCTAATTTATCCCCATTGCAGATGATATTTGCTAATGGTTTTAAATATATACTGTTTATTATTTTTAGAAAAGGCCATTCTATTCCTATACTTCCTAGTGTTTTCAATAGGAATGAGTGTTGTATTTTGTATACAATGGGTGAGGGTGGCAAAAACTACCTCCTCTTAACAGGAAAATTTTACTCTCTTAAAAAAAAAGGATGACATCATTATTTGTTAAATAAAAAATAAGCTTGGTGGAAACTAACTAATATATTAGAGAGAGGAGACATTGCAGGCAGAGAAAGTAGAAGAGACAGTATAGCAGTAGTCCAGATGGAAGTCAGTGAAGTACTGATTCAAATGGTGGTAGGGAATTAAAGGAAGAGGAGCTAGAGGGGAGAGATGAAGAGGCAGAATCAGAACTGGGCAACTGCTTGAATGGTGATGAGAAGCGGGAAAAGGAAGAGCCGATTCTGACTTGGCATTTTGGACTTTGATGGGCATCCACAGAAACAGAGAAGATGGAAATTCAAGCAGGCTTATAGAGGAAAGGACAAGGATTGTATTTTTAGGACCAATTGTATTAGAGGGGCTGGTAATAGTAAAACAATAGTAAAAAACCCACAACTACAACAACATCCACTGACATTTATACAGTGTTTTAGGGTTGACAAGGTTGTTTTACATTTTCTTCTTTGGACATCAAGTTGGCATGTGCTGTAAGCATTGGGAGTATATATTGGATGCTCAGGGCAAAGAGAGGAGCTCTACTGAGCACCCTTTGGATCCTCTTCTCATTTTACCTTCTTTCCATTTTATGTTCTCTTACACATTTAGGACTTTTGACCTGGTAATATGTCAATGTATATGGTTTCTCTCCTTCATTTTGTGTCACAACTATTTGTACACAAATCTCAACCCACCTACCTCCTGCCAGGAGTCATACTGTGACTTGTACAGTGGAGGGACTGGCCCTTGGTTGAATGAATCATCTGAATCATTGCTAGAGATTCTCCTTTAGCCACTTCAGATACTTGTTCACTACCCTAAGACTTGCTTTAAGATTCATTACTGAACTGCTATATAACAGGATTGCATGGAACCCATCTTCCACATGTTCATGGACTACCTGGACTCCTGCAGCCCTAAGGCGGGAGATGTACAGGAGTCCATCATCTCTTAAGACATCATACTGGCAGGTGAGGATATGGGTCAAAGGTAAACCCTTTAACATAGAATCTTCAGCTAATAGGGGGGATGCTCTGACATCTAGAAATCCTGGATACTTTTTTGCAAGGTCAGAAGGTCCATGAATTGAGTTCCTATACACATGTCCTTTTATAAACCTCTCAGGAAGCAGGGTACTCCAGTTAAGAAACTTGAAGAGATGGCTGGAATCCACAGGTGTATGTTGGTTGGCAACCATGGCTTCTTCTAATACCTTATCTGAGGTGAAATATCTGCTCCAAAAGAGAATCATTTGGTGCTTTGTCAGGAATGGCAAATGGGCATTTTCTCGATATGATGGCAAGTCCATATCAAGGGCCTGAAGAGCAGGATAAATTAAAGATTGAATCTTGACTTTGATCGTGACTTCTGGGTCATCCAGCAGCTGAAAAAGATCCATAATATAGTGCTCAATTAGAATTAATAACTTATTAGACCCGTATTTGGGGACCCTGCTACCTCTGATTAATCATCTGCCCACCTTTGACTTGTGTGTTCAAAGAGGTAAGAGAAATTTGTTATTTAAAAAAAAGTCTTTTTTTTATAATAAACGTCTCTGATAAAGGTCTAATTTATCAAATTTATAAAGAACTAAGTCAAATTTATAAGAATATTAGCCATTCCCCAATTGACATGGTTAAAGAATATAAACAAGCAATATTCAGATGAAGAAATCAAAGCCATCAATAATCATATGAAAAAATGTTCTAAGTCAGTTTTGATTAGAGAAATGCAAATTTAAAAAATGGCGGATATACCACCTCACATCTATCAGATTGGCCAAGATAGCAGTAAAGGAAAGTGGTAAATTTTTGAGGGGATGTGACAAAGTTGGGACATAAATGCATTGTTGATGGAGTTGTGAATGGATCCAACCATTCTGGAGGGCAATTTGGAACTATATCCAAAGGGCTATAAAACTGTATATATACCCTTTGATCCAGGAATACCACTACTGAGTATATATCCCAAAGAGATAATAAAAAAGGGGAAAGGACCTACTTGTACAAAAATATTTACTGCAGCTCTTTTTGTGGTAGAGACTTGGAAATTAAGGGGATGTCCATCAATTGGGGAATGGCAGGACAAATTGTGATACATGTTGGTAATGGAATACTATTGTGCAATAAGAAATGGTAAGCAAAATGATTTCAGAAAAGCTAGAAAGATCTGTAAGAACTGATGATGAAATAAGCAGAACTGGAAGAACACTGTACACAATTAACAGTAATATTGGATGATGGTTATTTGTGAAAACTTGTCTACTCTCAACAATGCAGTGAACTGAGACAATCCTGAAAGACTTATGACAGGGAATGCCAACCACTTCTAGAGAAAGAATTGTTGGAGTCATCTTTTGTACCAGTATATCTGGTTTTATTGGGGGGAGGGGGTTGTTATGTATGAATATGCTCTCACAACAATGACCAATATGGAAGTGTGTGTTTGCATGACAATACGAATTTTTAATAAATAAATAAAAACAAAGAGATAAGGGACCATTGAGTAGCAGATAAATGGGTGACTATTTGAAGTGCAATCTCACTATTCCGTTCCCTACCACAACATTTATTTGTGCTAAGACAAAGCTCAATAGCTTAGAGGATGGGACACATATATACATATCTTCTGCAACTGTTACTGCTTCTTCTCAGCTGAAGACAGATTTCCCATGGGGTTTGGTGACCCTTGGGCACTCCTATGTTACCCCACCAGTGTCAATGCATAATCATTTTAGTGGCCAGGTAGACAAGCTCATGGCTAGGAATCTGGGCACTTGGTGAAATAGATGGAGGAAGAGATCTAAGCCTAATTCAGTAGCCACTTCATCTGCATCACAGATTTTTCTTTTGGAATGACAGCAAAAAATAGATTCTACTAGGAATATCTCTGCCAAGAACGAGAAATTGGCTCACAATATAGTTCAAGCCATCTCTTGAACTTCTAAAGCTATCACCTTCTTCCAAGAAGAGATTAATTCCTTAGCAAAGACAGTCATACAAAACCAATTAACTCTTGATATGCTTTCAGTCACTTTGGTGGGACATTTGTGCTCTTATAACTCAATCTTTTGTCCTTACATAAATGGATCAGGTGAAATTGTTAGAAATGTCCAAGAGCTTCCAAGGTTTGAATAACACTCAGTAAATTGCTTTAGAGACTTATGTCACAACTAATGGTGCAAGGTGGAACTTCTCATGGCTACAGGGAACAGGTTTGTTGGCAACTAAAGCTAAATGGACCTTTTTAAACCCTGGGACTTTATGTCCTTTTCAGAATTTAGATTCTGTTGTCATATTAAAGTTTATGCCAAACTTTCACCAGGAAAAAGAATTACGTATGCTCATACCAAGGATCATGACCATAATAAGAAGACATAAGATTTCACTTTCAAGTTATCACTCTGAATTTTTTCATGCACATTTTGACTATTACATCATTTAATGGGGTTTGAGATACAATTTTCTTTTTTCTCTTTCTCATTTAAATTTGATTTAAAAAAAAACTTGAGTTTATGGAATTATGACTGATACTCAAAATTGAAGGATCAGTTTACAATATCTAACAGTCCTAACAACATTGTATATCCCAAGGCTGAGACTATTGAAATCTACCATTGGTTATTAAATATTATGGAATTTTAACTGATGTTTGAGTCTGATTCCAGGAAAAGAGACCACTAAAAAGCCACTGACCAGTGCTGATGGGCACATGATGACTGATGTCAATAACCCCTATGGGGGGGCAGGTGAATGCCAGTGCCCAAGTAGGGGAGCTAACTCAGGGGATTCAGAGAAGCAGCTATTCAGTGAGTTCTGAAGTTGACCTTCTTTGTTTCAGCCTATAAGATATGAGACCAAAATATATCCCTATTTGGCTCTAACTCTGACTTGCTATTCCTATGATTAGAGTATAAATCAGACTAGGGGACCACATTCCCTTTTTTTGTCAGTCTTCTGTCCTCTTTTTTTTTTGGTTGTGTAACTTTCTTTAGTCATAGCAGATGGTGGATAATTGCAATATTGCTGCATTTGGCCTACATGCTTATAGGATATAAACTACCTTCTTGATACTTTTATTATGTATCAGGATCTTTTTATGATTTTAATTTATACTTATATTTTTTATTTTTCTCTCTCCTCTTGTTTTTAGGAGAAGTGATCTATATATTCCTTAATACCTTCTTAGATCAATAACCTAGTAGCCTAACCATATATCCTTTACCAAGTCAACTGCTGATGTGTTACATTCAGGTTATGTTAGGATTAGATCCTGGGCAGTATCTTATCCTCCTGAGGGAGGACTGTAAAGTTATTCTAAACGTACATAGACTAAGATCTTTTTAAAGCAATTTTTGGAAAAGGTATCTCCAACAACCTGGACCAGGAAAGCAGATCTAGAAAAGATGCTGCAAGGACCATCATGATTCCAAATGGACTAAAAAATATGACAGCAATAGGGGAGTCAAACACTCTGAGTGAACCTTTGGACATAATAGACTGAACTGTGGGGGGCTGGACCCTCCATCAGCTTTTTATTCTTGTCACATGCTGTTATTTTATCCTGATTGTAAAACCCTTGTGTCAAAAGGAGAACAATCCCTAATCACTATTTGTCGATGCACCTATCAATCTTTTTTAATATATTAAGAAACACCCAAATTGTAGTTATACTCTCCATGAAATCTACGATATCTTTTGTGCCCTCATGCACCCTGGTGAGACAATCCTGAAATGTATAGACATCATATATGGAATGATTCACTGGGGAGACTAGCACTTGGGTATCTGAATTCCCTTTAAATTACAGTTGAAGGGCCCCCTCGTTCAGACCTTCCATCATCTGTAAAGCATCTCCTGCTCCACCCTTCAGCATTTTCTTTCTCTTGAAACTATCTTGTATTGTTTTTTGTGTATGTCTCTTGTTTTCCTAGCTCCTATTCAGATTACTTTCTACCTCCTCTATGTAGGTCTTTTGCGCTCTCTCTGTGTGTATTTATCTCCTTCTCCCAGTATTCATCTGGCTGAGTTTAAGAAGGTCCCTCAAGAAAAATGTGCTGGGCCAACACACACTGATTCCTTGCAACAAGAGTAGCATTGGATTCACATCTAAGGCAAAGTAGGGCTGTCATGGAAAAACCTAAAGTGAGATGAGTTCCCATAAAAATTCAGGGAGCATTATTCCAAAGATAGGCAAAGAACTCTGATATAGGAAAATGTATGGATTATATAAGTGGAATCCAATGACAAAAGGGAGGGAGCCTGGCTCCATCTCTCAACATTTAGAGAACCAGTGCCCTGCAGTCATTCAAGCTCATGAAATATTTATTTGCATTCATTTAATAAAAGAGTAAACAGGACCATCATGTTAAACTGGCTCAACAAAATTACACAAGTAGTAAACATCAGAGAAAGAGTTTGAACCAAGGTCCTATGACTCCATAGAGTAGAATAACTTATCTTTACAATCTCTCTCATGCCAGGGGCCAACACTGGGTTTCCCCTCATCTTGTTGCAGTTTCTGGCTCCTCCTTATTTTTCTATATAGTAAAAATATTGCTTTTCCCTAGAATGTCCATTACTCAAGGTACTATTTTGTTTCCATTATTCTCTGTCATGCCTATTTGTCAACCATTTCTCCTTAATGATGGCTCCCTTCCACCTTCTTAAAACGTCTTCCTTTCCAGCCTCTTTTTTGGATAATCTTCCTCCTCATCTTATGTAGGGACTCCTCCTCATTTTTAGTAAGGTATGCAGCAACATTTCCATGATTTTTCCAACATAGTTAAGTGGGAAATCAGCTTTCATTTTAATACATTTATATGAGGACCTTTGGGGAAAGGCAAATATAACACAACCCTAGGAGGTCAATGAATTGGTTCCATTAGGTTTCATACTTTATCAAACTGAAGAGCTAGGGTTTGAATTTTTAAGTATAATGATAGTCCCCCCCCTGCCATTTTTGAATTCTTTTTATCATGAAGCTAATTGTATCATTGAACCATTATGCTGCATGAATAGAGTAGTCTAGAACCAATACATTACAAGGCATTATCATAATATTTTAATTTTTTTAATTTAATTTTAAATTTTAATTAAAAAAATTTTTAAAGATGCACATCTAGCAGGAAGAAGCAAGGAATGCATTTTAAAAATAATGAATTCATTCTACCTGATCACTCCTTTTACATTCTCAAAGGAAAATAATACTTACAATTTCATTTTTTAATAATTGATGGTATGAACATGACATTGAAATGAACATTCAGTAAGAAGAAACATCTTCAGTGATTCCCAAAGTGGGTGCCACCGCCCCCTGGTGGTGCAGCAATCCAGGGAAGCGGTGATGGCCACAGGTGCATTTATCTTTCTTATTAATTGCTATTAAAATTTTTTTAATTAATTTCCAGGGGGCTAAGGAATATTTTTTCTGGAAAGGGGGCGGGAGACCAAAAAAGTTTGGGAACCACTGAAATCTTTGTCCTGATACCTTCTGGTTCACAGCTGCAGCTAAATTCCCTCCAGCACTGTCTCCTGCAACACAGATGCGGGCAGGATCCACACCATACTCAGCAAGGACTTTCTTCCTCAAGAACCACCTTAAAGCATCATATACATCTTCAAACTGAGTTGGGAAGTGATACTGGGGTGACAATCTGTAGCTTTGGGGGAGAAAAACAAAATAGTCATTGAATAATGATGAGTTCAAGATAAATACTAAAGTCATATGCTCCGACTCATGTTGTTGACTGTTTTTGCAATTTTTGTTGATGTCCCCATGAGAGAGTACTGCTGTCTTCTCCTTCTTCCTTTCTGACTGTTGTGTTAGTGCCACACTGAGTCCATGTCAAATGCTTAATAAAATAATGCTTGATGGCTCATCTATTGAGGAATTATTTGTTTATAAAATAAGTTCAAATAATTCTCCTGACATAGCCTTATTAAAAACTTCTGAAAGTCAGCAGAGTCCAGTGAATAGTCAGAAGACCTGATTTCGTGTCCTACCTTTAACACATACTGGCCGACACCTTGAGTTATTTTGGTAAAGAAAATTCCCTGCCTACAATTACAAGCTCTGGGTGAAAAAATTTTGAATTGCACTTTTTAAAATTTGCAAAGAAGTCCTATGAACCACCTTTACACCAAATAATGTTGCTCACATAAAAATATGTTGTTGTTTTTTAATCATTGAATTTATATTACAGAAAGTAAGTAAATTTGATTATGCATCTCCACACATGAAGCTATTGGAGTATTTGGCCAGGATTTATCCAAAAAAAAATGAAGAAGAGTTGATTTAAAATTAAAAGTTTGCCTTTCTCATTTTTTGAGTAATTTCATTTGCTTGTATCATCAAAGGAGTTCCTCAAAACTTTTTCATTTTATAATCCTTTTAGACATTGGCGTCAGAGTCATTTCAAATCTCAGCAGATTTCAGATTTCCACTTCCTAATCTAGCAATCACCTCTTGGACAGTGGAGAGAAAAGTGTTCCCATCTAGCCTGACTTTCTCATTTTACCCTTGAGGAAACTGAGTCTCATAAAATGGAAATGACTCATCTCTACCTTGAGGGTTCACGGAGACCATTTCAAAACTATGGAGAACTCATATGTATATCAGGTCAAGTTGGATGAAAGGGTTTTGTTTAATTCAGAGAATTAACCCCGTCTTCCTTGAAGTACAGCAGAAGCTCCAAGAATATCCAGCAGGGCCGATACTTATTCCCCCTACACTCTCAGACACCAGATATTGAGATAATTGAATTGATGTTGTTCAGTTGTTTCACTCCTGTTCAACTCTTGATGTTATCCCTATTTAGGATTCTGTAGGCAGAGACACTGGGCTGGTTTGTCATTTCCTCCTCCAGCTTATTTTACAGATGAGGAAACTGAGGCAAACACAGCTAAGCGACTTGCCTAGGATGACAGAGTTAATAAGTTTCTGGGATCACATTTGAACTTGGGTCTTCCTGACATCAGGCCAGACCCTCTATCCACTACACTATCTAGATGCTCCCAAATTGAATTAGATTAATAAGAAACAATAGCCACTTGATGGATCTGGGCCCTTTAGTCTGATCTCTTCTCCACTGGAACATTGGAGAATCGATTTGACCCTGCCTGGCATCCCTCTCTGCAGCCATTATGTAACTTGCCCAAGGTGACTCACAAGGGTCTTCTTGATTCCACAGCTGGCCCTCCTTCCACATACCATGATGCCTTAGAAGCATCTGAGAGGTTTTAAAAACAAAAACACAACCATGGAAGGTGATGAACTTTTTCTCCTAACACATCAAGGTTAAAACCAAAATCATTCTTACTTAGATGATATGACCACAGCATCAAGATTCTCCACCATTTGTCTTCCCAGGTCATCATAAGGGGCCCAAGCTAAAATACAAGAAATTAGATTAACCTGATTAGAAGACAAGTAAAAAGACATCTACCACTCTCACAGAAATGCAATGATTATTTCTCAATAGGCAGAGGTCATTTCAGAGTGAATTTCAAGGCCTAACAGCATTGATCTACCCAAAGTAAAAAAATGCAATACAGGTAACCCTTCTATATTGTGATATAGAAAGCCATTGTGGTTTTTTGATATAGTATGGGTCCGTAAAAGAAATTATATGGGAATTATTTGGGAGGAATTTTGTTGAAACCACAGACAACATGAGAAGGCCTGCAGATGATACAGAAAAAGGTGAGAAACTCAGAATTGCATACATAGCCCCAAACTTATAATAAGGCATTGTAAACAACCCATCAAAGAAAAAGAAGAAAACTCAGACATTTTCTCTGATATGAGCCAAGACCAAAAATTTATTTGGATTTTCCAGATTGTGGGGTTACCACACCCCTTCACCCCCACAGCATAGAAGAGATAACTATATACAACTTCAATGGACCAGGCTCTCCCTAAATGTGTACAACTAGAAGGTCCTTTCAAAGGAAAGGGTCCAAAGGTCCCTTCCACAGAAAGCACCTGGCTGCCAGAAATTTTCAAGGGGCAGAGTTGATGAAGGAGGATTTTTGAACTTTGAACAAGATTTCAAAGAGCAAAAGGAAGGGACAAGGTGCAAGATGAAAATGGTCAGCATTCAGTGATGCTGGAGAAGAGATTAGGACACACTATTTTCTCTTCACAAGCAAATAATATTCATTTGTTTCCCAGGAGAGCTTATGGTGTGGTACCACAATGGAACATAACCAAAAGAGATTCTGATTCAGGAAGAGGCAGGGTTAATTTTAGTTTTTAGCTAAAAAAGAAAAAAGGGGAAAAACTTCTGAATGAGAGCCCGATGGGAAAAAAAGTAGCATCATTGTGTTTCTCCTTTTAGAGAGAATGATATATGACTCTAGAACTTCAGGGGTTGGTATAGAAAATGACTTTGAAGAAAATAGAATCCTGGAAGGAGAATCAGATAGATGCCAGCAGACATCTAGGGCAAAGCATACCTGAAAAGAATCCTCAGTAAACATAGGAAAAATGTGGTTCTCCAACCTCCTATTGAAAACTCAAAAGAAGGAACAAGCTGCCTTTCCAGTCCAGGTAGCACCTTCCATTTTTAGACTGTGTTAGTTGAAAGGAAATTTCTTCCTGACATTAGGTCCCAATTTTTCTCTTTGCTCCTTCCACCCATTGCTCCTAGCTCTGCCCTTTGGGGCTGAATTGAATAAGGTTTGCCCTATGGTCACAAGAGCCCTTCACATATTTGAAGTTAGATGTCACACACATGTACCCCTCTGAGTTTTCCTTTATCTGAAGAGAGAATCAGATCTTCTTTTTCTAGGAACAACATTCTAACTGCACTATCCATCAATAATTCTACTAGCTGTTTGGGATACTTCTATCATTTTCTTGCTATAGATATTCCCTTCAATATTGCTGCTTGCCACTCATCCAAGCAAGTTCAGTCTGGGCTACTCTTCCCTATGTTATTCCATAAATTCATCATGAGGGGATCTTTCCAACATGCTAGAGGCCTCTGTGCTACCTTTGACCATCTTGAAGATATCAGTAAAAGAACATTTGGGCTCTCCACTATGCTTTGTCCTTGCCACATGACCAAGCCCTTTTCTATTATTCCCCATTTCTTCTATGGCATCCTTTACTCTAGGGCAGTGGTTCCCAAACTTTTTTGGCCTACCGCTCCCTTTCCAGAAAAAAATATTACTTAGCGCCCCCTGGAAATGATGAAACTATTTATTGAACTCAGAATAGAACATTATACAAAAAAAATGTGGCCAATACTCTTACCCCTGGATCATGGCAGCACCCACCAGGGGGCGGTAGCGCCCACTTTGGGAATCACTGCTCTAGGACCTCTCTACAATTCCTTATTTATTCTTTATTGCAGCCAGCTCGTCTCTATTATGTGCCTTGCTGAGTGATAGTCACACTATATTGGCTTATATTCACTATGTATATTTCTGAGTGATATTCCTGTTGAATCCTTCGGAGAACTTAATTTCCATGACTCATACAACCCATGAAATAAAATCCCAGAAGACACAATGGCCTGACAAAGCCCCAGCAGCTTGTAGTCTCAATGAAACAAGGCATTCCTATGGTTGTGTTGGTTTTCTGGAAGTTAGCTATATAAGGATGCTTTGCATATCCATGAGGAAATATAATATTCAAATCAAGTCAGAAAGCAGAGCCAAATAGAGAATCATGGCAGAGTAGAAAGAGAAATGATCATAGAGTCAGAAAGACCTGAGCTCAGTTCTGGGTCTACCATATACTGGCTAAGTAAGCTATTTAACCCCTCAGCACTGCCCGGGAAATTTTAAGACTTTAAATTCACAGAACAGAGCAGGTTCCAGTCTCTATTGCTAGAGAGGCTTTCATCATTGGGGCTCTCCATATCAATAAAATCTTAGATCTTGTTTACTGACCCAAATATAAATGCCTGTCCCCTGTTATTTCTGCAAGAGCATTATCACATTAAAAAATAAAATAAAAGGGAGAGAGGGAAAGAACAAGAAACATGTAACTATGGGGAAAATATTCAAAATAAAAATTAAAAAATTTTTAATTTAATTTAAAAATAAATAAATAAAAATAAAGCCTTGCCTTCTATCTTAGAATCCATACTGAGTATCAGTTCCAAGGCAGAACAGACAGGGCAGGCAGTTGGAGCTAGGTAACTTGCCCAAGGACACATAGGAAGTATCTGATGTGTAATTTGAATCTGATACCCTAAAAACTACAATCCCCAGCACAACTACTATTCCCAGCACCCTACTCACTTCCTGTTATTATGTGATGACATGTATAAATTGGGTGGAGTTCCATGTCTAGGTCTCTTTTCCTTCCTGTGGATGGCTTTGGAGGAGTGGGCATTTTGAACAGGTAGAAAAACTTAGTCACATGGTTCTATTTTTGTCAGATAATAAACTTTATAAATATAATACTTCAAGAATTGGACATTAATTTAACTCTTACACTGAGGAGTTGAAATTGGAGCACAGAATTTCTCATCTCCAGGTCTGGCTCTTTAGCCACTGAGCCATCTAGTTGTCCCAAAAGTCAGATTTCTATAATGCTTTAGAGTTTATTGTTGTTCTATAAGCTATTTCAACCATTTCCAACTCTTTGTGACCCTATTTTGGGGGTTTTCTAGGCAAGGATACTGGAATGGTTTGCCATTTCCATCTCCAGCTCATTAACAGATGAGGAACTGAGGCAACCAGGGTTAAGTGACTTGCCCAGAGTCACACAGCCAGTAAGAGTCTGAGACTGAATTTGAACTCATGAAGATGAATCTTCTCAATCCCAGTGCTCTCTCATTTGCCCAACCTAAATGCCCTTCCTATACAGTTTACATCTTGCTTTACTCCTATAAGGTATATAAGGTATATAATGCAGTTATTATTGTCCCTCTTTTACAGAGAGAAAACTCTGACTTGGAAGGGTTAAATATCTTCCTTGTGTTGAGATAGCTTCTAATATCTGAACTGTGGTTTGAACCCAGGTCTCCCAAATACAAGTATAGGGTTCTCCCTTAGGATCTTAGACTTGGATTTTGGAGGAGTGTCACAGGTCCTGGATTCCAATCCTCCCATTGTGCACATAAGAAAAGCAAGATCTAAAGAAGCAATGATTTATGATGGAACATTATGCCTTCATTCAAATAATTAAATTGCTACAATGAGACGTAGGGCTATATTGCCTCCCAGAGGGCACAGCCAAAAGCAATAAATGGAAGTCTCCAAGAGGCTAATTTAGGGTCAGAGTCAGAGGAGGAAAACAGCATAGTAATGAGAGCTGTCCCCTTTGGAATGGGATGCTGAGGGATAATGGATTCATCCTCCTTAGAGGCCTTTGGAAAAAGCCTAGACAGCAGAGGTGAGAAGTTTTAAAGAGCATATTCATTTCATGGAGAGTTTCAGTTAGATGACGCCATAGGTCCCTCCCAAATTGCAGATTAAAAATCAAAGACAGGGGCCAGATCTGAAAGGATTCCTCAGGCTGAGGCTAAAGCCCTAGGATGATTCACTGTGAGACCTCATGAGACTCTGCAAAATTTAAAAGTAGTTTGGAAAACACCCAAGAAGCCTGAATTGAATGCTGGTCATAGGCATCCAGGTGGAGAAGTGGAGCCGGGAAGGCAGGAGGAATGCAGGAGCAGGAGCAGGATGGGGAATAGAAATCTGGGGGTCATCTTCGAGCCAGACCATTGGGACCTCTCTCCATAGTCTATACATTGGTTGGCTGCCCAGCTTGTTGATCTTGGGTGTCTTCCTAACTACTAGTAACTACTCTTTGAAATGTTACAAGTTATACAGTTTCTTGTTCTCTCTTTTCTTGTTGGCAAAATTCCTTCTGAAATATTGTAGTCACAGCCAGGTTAGGACAGGGGCCAGATTTTTGAACTAAGGCTTTGGCCAGGGGTGCCGAGATACTCTAGAAACACACTTGTCTGCTTAATGATGGCAAGATTACAGGATCCTTCAGGACCAACCCTCTGACTTCAAAATTGTTCATTTGCATAGGGTCTAAAGAGAAGGGAATATGTTTTGAGGAAGATTAGTTAGTTAATTAAGTATTAAGGTTGACCTAGCAGGAAGCCTGGAGCATTCTAGGATAGAATGAAGGAGAAGGAAGTGTGTGTGCCCTGAGAGAGAGACTCCATTAGTGGTGGGCAAACTGTTGCCAGTCCAGGGAGATCTCAGACCCTGCTTCCTGATTTCCTTGAGATCCTGAGTGGAGGTGGATTTCCAGCAAGAGGAGAAGACCTACAGAGCAGAACCAAGCAGAGGAGGAGTTTGAGATCTGGTGGACAGTTTCTCAAGCACACTCTTTCTTCTTGGGAGCTTGGACCACCTAGGATTTTGGTATCTTGTGAGCATCTTTGGAAAACTGTGAGAACCCTCAAAGCTACCCCTCTGATCCATAGCTATGCTGTTCAAGGCTGGCTGGTACCAGGCTTGAATCAGCTCCCACAGACTGCACTGCTTCTTGGGCCCTGCCTATTAGATCACTAAGATTAGTGTAGAAATAAGTCCTCTTGCCCTGTGGTTTTGCCCTTTAGATTTTAAGTATAGAAATCCCTTTCCCACCTTTTAGTTGTACATAATTAAAACCTGTTAACACCTTTTACCTTGCCTGTTGGATTCAAAGCCTCTGGCCCAGGGGTGACAGTTGATCAACAGCCATTTTGTCAGTTAACAGCAGCATAGGTGATCTCTGGTCTCCCTAATCCGGTCTGGTCTCTCCTAAACCCCAGTGTGTGTGCCCACAATCATTTAGATTTATTATAATATCCCTGGTGCCCTCCATTACCTATATTTTCTACAGTTGGCACTACCAGATAGGTGGGTAGAGAGACAGACAGGAAGTCTACTGTTGGGCAGTTAGAATCAAACAGGAAGTAAGAGGGGCTTGGGCATTCCAAGAGGGAGCTCAGCCATTGGACGAGAGCTGAAAGTTCTCAACCAGTGGTGAGCTGCTCAGAGCTTCTCAGCCCCGACCCCAGGTCATTCATAAAATCTCTGTGGGTAGGAAAAATACTATTGAGCTTGAGTGGCCCCAGAGAAAGGGATTCTCTTCATTTTTTTTGTTTTTTTTGTTTTGTTTTGTTTTGTTCTCTGTTGTTGTGTTTAATTGTACTTGTATTTAATTGTGTTCTTAATTGTTATTAGTCAGGAATTGTGGCTAATAATACAACTGATTTTGTGTATGGCTGGTTGGTTTGGGCGGTGATGGGAACGATGTTGTTTGAAGACTGGATAGATTACGTTTTTTTGGTTCTATGGAAAGGTGTCTGGGCTCTTCCTTACCTGTGGTTTAAAATTATACTCAGGTATTTTAGAGGAATAATTGACATTGAGTTTGCACAACCGATTTTAACTATTAACATACTAGATTTATTATCTCATATGCCAGTTCTGATCCTTACTGGTTATTTTGTATATAAGTTAAGGTGGATGTTATTTCATATTTTGTATTGTGTTAAGATAATTGTGACCTGGTGTTTGAGGGATTCTGAAACTAAGAAGATGTTATAAAGTTGTTGCAGATAAAGCTAGATAACTTGGAATTACATATGCAAAATGGTACTCTTTCTGGTCAATCTTTTGGTACTCCTCATACTGACAACATGGCTGAATTTGCAAACATGGGTATTTCTGGCAAAAGCATAACATCAAAGGCTGAGTTGGAACAGCAGGCTCAGAGTAAGGGTGAAAACCCTATATACCTCTTTCCTCTTCGCGATCTTCCAATCGTACGTGACGATGGCATATTCCATGTAAAACAACACACTAGATTTAGGTCTGAGGACGTGGAAAATTTGAAACGAAAGATCCCAAATTTCCACGATGATTCTGGGAAATTTGTGAAGATCTTTAAGGCATTTGTGAAACAACATGACCCAGACTTTGAGGATTGTTGGTATGTTTTGGGGGAGATCTTGTCACACCACGATAGGGCCAAATTTGTAGAAGAAACCAGGAACACAGAGGGAATGACACCATGGCCAGTAGCCTGGGAGGAACTGGACCTCAATTAATTTCCCATATATCGTATGTTAAAGCAAGCACGAAAGTCCCTTATAAAAATAATGGAGAAAAACGCACGTCATCCAAATTCCTGGGGTAAATTTGAGAAAATAAGGCAGACAGCATTAGAGACCCCAGCAACATTTCTGGACAGGATTATAGAGGCAGCTGAAATGTATTTACATATGAACATACTGGAAGATACCACCGTAGACCATGTGAAAAGAATTTTTGTTAGAAATTCTGTTCCCCAGGTAAAGAAGTTCTTCATGGATAATTACCCTGATTGGGAACTGTTGAGCCTAGATGAGTTGAAGCAAAAAGCCACATATGTGTTTGCACAGGAGAAAGACAGGGGAAGTGATGATAAGGATACCATCATTGAAAGTCTTAGAAAGCAATTAAGGGAGGCAAATTCTCAAGCTAATGAAAAGGAGATAAATGAAATTAAGGCAGTGGCAGCATTAAGGGCATCAGAAAAGAGGAATAATAATAATAATTATAAGACCAGTAGTAACGGAAACACAAGGAATCAGAGGCAACAATCTTGTTATGTCTGTGGTTGTATTGGGCACTTTGCGAGCGATTGTAGGTACAGAAAGAGGTCATATGGGCAGAGATACAACAATAATAACAATGGATTTAATCTATATGATAATAATTATGGATACAGGGGAAATAACTGGAATAATGGTTTTAATCATGGAAATGGACAGCAAAATGTGTTCCAATGCCAGAATGCTCCAGGCTTCCTGCTAGGTCAACCTTAATACTTAATTAACTAACTAATCTTCCTCACAACAAATACCATGTACAAATACTGCTTATGTGGTCTTAGCACTAGAGAACAAAAAGAATTAGAATCACAAGTTCCTAGGTCTGCAGCTAGAAGGGTCCTCAAAGACAAATTAAGTTCAAACTTTCTTTTTACAGATGAGGAAAATGAAGGAAAACTCTCAAGGACACACAGGAGGTGAAGGGCAGATCAGAATCTAAACTCAGGTCTTCTGACTCCAAATCTTTCCTTCCAGCCCCATCAAGGTCAAGGATCTAATGGGCAATGGGACATTTTGGAAAAGGGATAATAAGCCTTAAGTGAGGAAGACCTAGTTCCACTTAATATCTCAAGAGCCCCCCGGCCACTTCTCCTGGTGACTGATATTTCCATTTCTATTACAGGAATTTTCTTCTGTGAGTAATGAATTCACAGGTCCAGCCAAACCAATTATCTCAGACAGAATCTTAAAGCAGAAGGATTGTTCTAATACCTACAATGTGCCAGACACTATGCAAATCCCTTTATAAAAATGACCCTCACAACAATCCTGGAAATAGTTGTTTATCATCCCCATTTTACTACTGAGGAAACTGAGGCAAATAGAGGTTAAGTGACATGCCCAGGATCACACATCTAGGAAGTATTTGATGTGCTATTGAGACTTTCTGACTCCAGGCCCAGTGCTCCATCCACAGAGCCAACAGATACCTCTAAACCTCCAAAGACCATCCAACTGTATTCTCATTGTGTATTCACCAAAGAAACAATCCTGGTGACTTGGTATCCTCAGTGTAGATGCTACTGTCATCCGTAAATGACCAACACTGGTTATCTTAACCTTGGTAAATGAATCAAATGGCATTTTGACTCAACTCCACTGAAGCCCAGAAAGCCTGGAGTGGCTAGCTGGGCTTTGCCTACTCCACATCTTCCCTCTCATCCTTTCTTGTCCCCTCCTCTCTCCTTTCCTCCCTTTCCTTACCTGTCCTGCCCTCTCCTCCCCTCTCCTCCAGTGCTCTCATCTCCTCCCCAGTTTTGTCTTTCTCTGTTGTCTCATTTCCTCTATTGTCTGCTCTGTGCTTTTATCACCTCCTAACTACAAAACACTCTGACTGATGTCAAAGGCTACTAAGATGCATTGGCCACCCCAAGACTCATTCCTAAGAAAAGTACTTACCGGCACTTCCTATGGCCCAGCCACCACCATGAATATAAAACACAGCCCTCCTCAGTGTAGACGACTTCTGCTTTGGCACAAAGACCCGGACTGGAATGTTATTGAACAGGGTATCTGTCACTGTGACATTTTCATCTGAGGTTGGTGGTACTTCCAGGACATCCAACAACAGAAAAGGCCTAAATCCCAGCATTTCCAAAAGTGGTGCCTAATATCCAAGAAACACAATAAAAAAGTACTATCGTGAATTCCCGGTACATGCAAAAGTCTGCATCCTTTATGTCCACTGAGGCACCAATGTTCCCCAAAAGGGTCACCAAAGATAGGTCACATTACAAAAGATTTGTGTCTTCAAAAGTACTTTAGAAGTATCATCTCATCCGGCCCTCATAATGATTCTGGGTGATCAGTGGTATTATGACTCACCATTTAATAGACAAGGAAACTGAGACTCATTGAGTTTCTGTGACTTACCTGGAGGTGTAAGATTTAAATTACTATCCAACACTCCAAATATTAATTTTATAAAGTTTACTAATAATCACTTGAAGTGGAAGGAATAAAAAAGAAATAGAAGTACAAAAACCCAATTATCTAACAAAAGTAAACCCACATGAGTAAGTTCTCCTGGCTCTCAAAAAGCCCTCCCAGAGCTACCTAGGATCACAAGAAGAGAGAGTGAGAGGCGGAGCTACACAAAATTTATATCCTGCCTACATCAGCAAGTAAGGTGAGGAGAGTGGGGTGCTGGGAATTATAGTTCTGGGGTTCAGATTCCAATTACACAGAGGGCACACGGCCATTCATTCTCAGAGGTGGGATGGGAGCCTACATCTTCCTCATGCCCTGTTGTCATAACAATCCAAACCAGTAAGATTTTAGCTGGACTGCTGAATCTGCCTTACAGCCCCAAGGAGGTTACAGCTAATTCAGCCAAAATACTTCTCAAAATAGAATAAAAAGCAGGCATGATGATGCCAGGGCTGCTCAAGATCCAGGCTACACGAATTAACTAAGTGCATTAAATTCTTGACCAGAACCAAAAAGGAAGGAAACCCAGCTGGGTCCTCTGATACCTTCTGCTTTGTGATTACCTCCCATCTATCTCCTTGGCGAGCATCTCTTCTATATCTAGGGGCTTACCTCTAGTCCCCAACACTGGAATGGAGGAAACCATGAGGTCAGGGACCATTTTGGCCTATCCTTGCATCCCCAGCACTTAACACAAAACCTGGCACATAGTAGGTATGATTATCCGATGTTAGACTTCTAGAAGTGCCATAACTGAAGTTATATTTATCTTGTAGTTTCTAGGACTACCATGGTCACTGGGGTTGTTAGTTTTAGTTCTTCACCTCAGCTTAATGTTGGCCCCCAAACCTAAATTAACTCTAGTATTTGTACTTCATACACATACACACATACACAAACATGCACACACATATAAGCACAACATACATGTGTCATATCATATGACAGAATTCATGCTGAGTGTCAGAAACTCCTTATGACCTCAGTGGAGTTTCCATGACAAGAATTCATCTCCCATACATCCGTTTCCCCCTTTTTCCAGCCATTTAAGCCACTTCACCCTAAAAGTCAGGTCTAACCATGCTTAAGGACCATTTCCTCATTTAACAGAAAGTAACTAGAGAATAATGAAATCAGAAAACCACTGTCTTTGACTTGCATTTGGGTTCTGTATATTAGTCCTCTTACTGAGTCCAACTTGATGGCAAAGCTTCCAATTCAATTCAAGCAAAATTATTAAGTCTATGCAAGACCCTATCTGTGATTTCAAGGGACTACATTCCACCAGGGGATACGATAGGTATTGTTGGTGTTGGTGTTGTTATTCTTGTTCACTCACTTTGGTGGTTTAATGACTTCATCAAATCATTTGGGGTCTTCTTGGCAAAGACACTGGAGCAATTTGTCATTCCTTTTCCATTTCATGTTTACAGATAAGAAAACTGAGGCAAAAAGAGTCAAGTAAGAGTGGATATAAGGATAGGTAAATGCAAAAGAATTTGAATCCGGAGAACAATAAGATTGTGAAGGGATTGTGAAAAGAGATCTGAGAAAGTTTTAAGGAGGAAGTGACTTATGAGCTGAACTTTACAAAGGTAAGAATTTCAAAAGGAAATTAGTGGGGGCAGCTGGGTAGCTCAGTAGATTGAGAGCCAGGCCTAGAGACAAGAGGTCCTAGGTTCAAATCTTACCTCAGACACTTCCCAGCTGTGTGACCTTGGGCAAGTCACTTGACCCCCATTGCCTACCCTTACCACTCTTCTGCCTTGGAGCCAATACACAGGATTGGCTCCAAGATAGAAAGTAAGGGTTAAAAAAAAAAAAAAGGAAATTAGAGGCAATTTCCTTTGAGCATAAGGGATGGTGTCTGCAAATGAAGTGTTCTAGACGGAATGTCAGGTTTGAGGAATATCTAAAAGCAATCCAGTTTGACTGGAATCAAAAGTGCCCAAAGGAAAGTCATGGGAAATGATGCTGAAAGAGCCAATGAAGTCAGAATGTGGAGGACCTTGAAAAACTCACTTATATGTTATCTTAGATAAACAAGAAGCCAAAGAAAATTCTTGAGCAGAGGGATGACATGATTAGACCTGTGCCTTGGGAAGATTATTTCAAAGGTTATTTCAACATCTATGATGAAGGAAGAAAGAAGGTAATCAAACTAGGACTCCCATCCAATCATCTGAAGATGAAGATGGCCCAAGCTCGTAAGTGGAGAAAGGAAGGACTAATGCTTAGTTGTTGTTCAGATGTAATCAGCAAGGTGTGGCCATTGATTAGACCCAGACAAGAGAGAGAAGGAAGAGCTTAATAGTGATGGCAAACCTTTTAGAGATGGAGTGAAAGGAGGGGTCCTACACCAAAGCTGAATGTGAGTTAGATAAATACTCTTACCAGCAAAGCCAAGACCCCTTTAAGTCCAGAATTCTCTACCTCTGCCCTTGGGGGTTGAAACCAATCTAATTGGAAGTTGGTACAGTTTCCAGAAAGGAGGTTGAGACTTCCTGAAATGAAACTAGCTTGATAAGGCTGGGCCAATTAAGGTTATAATTCAGATCTGACTGCTGATGATAAATGCCTGAATATAAGGTAAAGCAATGGCTTCAAAGATCATTTAAGCTTAAAGTTAAAATGGATTTAAACTCTGATACAGATAGTTGCTCAGCCCAGGGCTGCCAAGCCCTGGGTCAGATGCTGATGATTTAATAGTTGAACTAATCTCTAGTTTATAATAAAAGTTGTTGAGCTATTGAATTTGGCTAGCAATGGTAGTTGTTCCTGCCTACCTAACAAATCTACCAAAACCACCCAGACTTCCCAGGGGCCCAAATTACACCCTTCTCCTCCCTAACCCTCGAGTTGAGAGCCAGAAGTGAAGTTTGGGCTTGGAGACCCCTTTTTTATACCCTCACCTCAACTGTCACCCTGGCACCCGGCCTGGGTCCTCTGCCAGGTTCTGTGTTCTAAAGTGGCAACTGCCAGCTTATACCTCCCAGAAATATGGCTTCAGATTTCTGCACATAACAGTAGATAGAAAGCATTGTGAAAAATATGGAATGTATAATTTTGGATATATTCAATTTAAAAGGTTTTGTTTCCAGATAAAACTAGTGTAGTCAAGATTAGAAGGAAAACAATAAGATGGGGAGGAAATTTTATAGATAATTTCTTAGAAAAAGGTCTCATACCTAGAATATAGAGAACTTTGTCAAATATATAAGAACATGTGCCATTCCCCAATTGATGAATGGACAAAAGATATGAATAAACAGTTTTTAGATGAAAAAATTAAAGCTATATGAGTGTATGAAAAAATGTTCTAAATCATTATTGATTATAGAAATATAAATCAAAACATTTCTGAGATAATTTCTTATACCTATCAGGTCAGCTAAAATGATAGAAAGGCAAAATAACAAATATGGGAAGGGATATGGAAAAATTAAGACACTAATACCTTGTTGGTGGAACCCGATCCAACCATTTTGGTGAGCAACCTGGAATAATACTAAAAGAATTATAAAACTATGTCTATCTTCTGACCCAGTAAGAACAATATTAGTTTTATTACCTAAGGTCATCAAGGAAGAAGGCAAAAAAATTACTTGTTCTAAAATATTTATAGAGACTCTTTTTATGGAGGCAAAGAACTGGAAACTGAAGGAATAGCCATCAATTGAGGAATGGCTAGACAAGTTGTGGCGTATGATAGTAACGAAATGTTATTTTGCCATGAGAAATGAAAACCAAATGATTACAAAAAAAAAAAAACCCGAGGAATGATATGGATTGATGAAAAGTGATGTAAGCAGAACCAGCAGAATATTTTACACAGCAACAACAATATGTTTTATGTTTATTTGTGAATGACTTTATTATCAACAAGGCAAGGATTCAGGACAAACTCTAATGTATTCATGATAAAAAAGCATATCTTGCCATAGAAGGGACAAATAGTGTTCCAATGCACATTGAAAAATACCATTTCTCACTTTATTTTCTCCATGGATTTTTTCTAGTCTAAGCTACATGTGTCTTATTTCCTAATGTAACAAACAAGGAAATATGTATTATATGAAAATATATGTACAACCTATATCATATTACCTGTCTTCTTAGTGAAGGTGGGAGTGGGATGGAGAAAGAAAAAAAATAAGACATTTATTTTTGGACATAGCTAATGGGAGAATTTCTTCCTCTTGGATATGTATATTATAATTTATTACATATTTATTTTTTAAATCTATGTATTAGATTATGTTAATATTATATTGTATAATATATGATGCATTTATTACATGACATGTAATGTCATATATAATATATAACATGTTATACATAAAATAAATGGTACCAAAAAAGAAAAGCAAGAAGTACATAATAAATACTTTTAATTTCATGTGTGTCCATTTCTATTCTATTACAACATATGAAAATTTTTTATTTATTTGGTATAGTTTAGTACAGTGATGGGCAAACTACAGCCCATGGGCCATACTGTGGGGGGGGGGGCTGAAATGTTCTATCCAGCTGCAAGACATTATTCCTAATCTGACAAATACAATGAATAGGATACAATACAATGAAACTTCGAAAAGTTGCCTTAGAAACAGACTGACAGATGAGCATTTCCTTTCCTTTGGTCCCCCCTTTAAAAAAGTTTGCCCATCACTAGTTTAGTATTTTATTTGAAAAAAAAAAAGGTCATCCATACTCAGTTTCTTTCTTTCCTCTCCCCTCTCTCTTCTAACCATTCTACGAATTGGCTTCTACCTTCTTGATTCAAATGGAATGGTTCTTTCCATGTGTTATAATATGGTATAGAGATCCCAGAGAAACTGATGATATAGATGGAGGAGGGATTGTACGCCCAGGCCTAAACTGGTTGGAGTTGGTGAGGGAGGAAGCACATTCTCCTCTCACAGGCCTTATGCAGTTGTTGTTGGCATAATCTATGCCTCTCCTCCCTGACAGGCTTGGCTGAATAAGCTTGTCAGCTACTCTTTCTAACAGTTTGCCCAGGCAGGGAACCCTTGAGAGGTTATGTGGATAATTAACCTCACTAGATCCCAACCTGAGGTTGGATTAGTTGTTGATGAGGGCTATTGATTAGCTATTGGATAATGGTATAATCTGACTGCATATTGATCTCCCCTTCCCAAGGGCTTTGGTATAATCACCACTCCGGAAAGGTACTTGATGGTAAACACTGTATATGAATCTATTGATGGGGTTAGGAAACAAGGGACTAGGACTGAGGATTTAGGAACCATATTGCTAATTATTAGGCTAGTAATCTAGGTTGTTGATCAAGGTCTGGAGATTGCTAGGCTTAGTAGAAACTGGAGGTTCTTCACCCTCTTTCTAACTCTGACCTGACTTGGCCACAGCCAAGCCATAGATTAGGGAAGGCTATTTGATGATGTTGATTGACGATATCAGTAAACTCTCTCAACTTTATCAACAAGGATGTTGATTGCTCTCTAGCTCTCTCAGTAGGATAGCAGGTCACAGGTTTCAGGCCTACCCTTTCGTCCTTCACCTCCCAACTTCCCCAGTCCCTGCTCCAATCTGAGCCAGCATGTCTTGTCACTTGAGGGTATTTATAGGGCTGGGCCAACTGCTTCTTGCCCTTGGCTCATGGCACCTGGGGAGGGAGGGAGGGAGGGAGGGAGGAAGGGAGAGAAGGAGGAAGGAAGAAAGGAAGGAAGGAAGGAAGGAAAATATATAAACTAATAGGCAGGCAGGCAGGCAGATAGACAGATAAATAGTTAGACAGATAGATGGACAGAGAAAGCATTAATCTGATGCTTCCTGTGTATTGGGCCCTGTGCTCATCACCAGGAATACAACTAAAAGCAATCAAGAGAATTCCTGCCCTCAAGGAGCTTACCATTCTAATGAGGAACAAACAAAAAACGGAGATATGGTAACTGGAGAAAAACTAGGCTAGAAAGTGGAGGGAAGGTATGTTTGGCAGCATGGTAGGAGCTGGCAGCCAAGAAGAGAGGCAGAGGCTTCATTCTGGGCAAGATAAGAAAAGGGTGCCTAATTATTTAGCTCCTCCCCCCTGCCTACCTCCACTCACCATGTCTAATAGGAATCTTCACTGAGATCACTCTGAAATATTTTCCTTTTAAAAAACAAAAAAGACTTCCACATTGGAGGACCCAGAAACCCAGGCCCCCAGAAAGGTCCCATCTTCCTCCCTGGCAGCATCTCACTTTACCCCCCCCCCCCCACAGCCAAGCAAGCTCTCCCTCACCAGATGTGTTTGGATCCTGAGGAAAGCGCAGGTCAACATCAGTTTCCATGAGGGCTCGATATTGTCTGGGAGCGGAGTATACAGACAATAGGCCAGGAGGACACCAGCAAGGAGGAGCCACAGAGATTTGCTTCCCATGGTGCTGCCAGTGCCCGGCTGCTGCTGCTCTCTGAGACTTCTGCCACGAGGCAGCCCTGGCTCTTAGCTTGTCCCCGCCCAGGAGGAGGCTGAGCTGAGTTCTTCTAAGGCAGAGTCTAAGGCTAACAAACAAGAATCAAATATCGTTGTGGACTCCCAGGGGAGAGTTGCCCCTGAAAGCACCAGGGCCCAGCCTTCGAGCATGAAATTTGGGGAAAAGGAAGTGGTACCATTTGTGGAGAATTCATGAAAGGGATTCAGAGAAGACTGGAGAAGTAGGCAAGTTGTCATAAAATATGAGAAGGCCTGGAATGTCAGGCTCAGGCTCAGCCCTCAAAGCTTGATATATTAAGCAACAGGAAGCTATGGAAAGGTTTTTGAACAGGAAAGTGAACTGCGTGTAACCTTAGAAGCCTTACACAGATAGCTGTGGAGAGTAAAGAAAAATCAGGATAAGAAAGGGGCTCTGAGCTAAGGGGCTTTGTAATAATTCAGGCAAGAAAAATAAGCATTTAGGGTAGCGAGATAACACAATGGATAGAGTGCCAGCCCTGTAGTCCTGCTGATAGAATACAGGTCCTGGGTTCAAATTCAGCCTCAGACACTTCCTAATAATGTGCCTAATTGTCTATCCCTTACCAGTCTTCTGTCTGATGACAGACAGTAAGGGTTTAAATTTTTTTTTCTGTTGCACCTACTATGTGTTAAGAATTGTAATAAGAAGTTCTTACAAGAGTTTTCTCTCATTTGATCCTTACAAAAACATAGGTGCTGGGGCAGCTGGGTAGCTCAGTGGATTGAGAGTCAGGCCTAGAGACGGGAGGTCATAGGTTCAAATCTGGCCTCAGACACTTCCCAGCTGTGTGACCCTGGGCAAGTCACTTGACCCCCATTGCCTATCCTTACCACTCTTCTGCCTTGGAGGCAATATTGACTCCAAAACAGAAGGTAAGGGTTTAAAAAAAACACATAGGTGCTATGATTGCCCCCATTTTACAGTTGAGGAAACTAAAATAGATAGAGGTTAAGGGACTTGTCCAGGGTCACACAACTTATAGGTATCTAAGCCTGGATTTGAACACGAATCTTTCCTAGACAAAACACAGTGCTCTGTGCCCTCAGTCACCTGCTGCTTCAATAAGGGTTTGAATTAGAGACCCACCTCCCCACTCCATCCTAAATTTCCATGGATAAGATGTCTGTGGACTTGTTCTCGATAAATAAGTTGATCATTGCCTTCTATGATAACTGATTTCCTTTGTAATCCCATGTATTTTATTTTAAGCATTTAAAACAAGATTCCAACAAGGGGGCTATAGTTTTCCCCAGATTGCCTGATTAAGGAATCCACCAAAAAGGTGAAAATTTCCTGAACCAGAGGCAAGTGATGTAGTGAACTGAGTATTAGATTGGAACTTAGAAAACCTGGGTTGTGTCCACTTACATGGTAGGCAACCTCATGGGAAACACTCCTTTAACTTTCTCTGCCAAGAAGCAACTGGTGGCTTTGGGGATAGAGCTCTAAACTCAGTTTCGGGATATCTTGAGATCCAATCTGGCCTCAGATAATTACTAGGTGTGAGACTGTGGGCAAGTAACTTAACCTCTGTTTGCCTCAGTTTCCTCAACTGTCAAAGGGGGATAACAATAGCACCTACCTCCCCAGGTTGTTGTGAAGATCATCTGAGATCATATTTGTAAAATACACCATAAGTGTTTCCTCAATGCTTTTTCCTTTTTTCCTCAGGGATCTCTAAGCTCCCTGTCAGCTCCAAATTGCTCAATCATTATGGTAAATGAGCTTGGTGGAGACCTGGCAGGGTGGAGACCTGAATTTTAAATGTAAACATCTTCCCTAAAGCTTGTAAAAGCAGGGCAGGAACTGCTCTCCTATCTCAGAACAGATACTAAGAAAAAGTTGTTTACTGGGAGCAAAGATGGTAGAACATAGCCATACTCTGCTCCTCTGATCCTTCCATGCACACACACAAGAAATAAAACAAATTACCTCAAAGCAAAGCTGGAGAGAGAGAGGTCCCACCAGGGTAAGAGGAGAGAGCAAAGAGCAGCCCATGACCCTGCCAGTTGCAATGAAGCTGCAGAATAGGAACAAATCTAGTGGTGGGACTCCACACAGGTAGAGAAGGCAGAAAACCTACAAACTCTCAGGTGGCATCAGTGCCCTGGGGCTACAAGGGAGCAAAGGGGCGAACTAGAACTACAGTGAAGTAAACTGCTCATTCCCATGTGGCAGCAGAGTGCCTGAAGAAGCACAGCCTAAGGCAGGGACCCTACCCTATCCAGGCTACTTGGCAGGGACAAGAAGCAACAGAGTGGAGACCAGACTAGACTCCAAAACAATGGGAGAACTCATAGCATGGGATATTGAATATAGCTGGGTAAAACAGCTAAAAAATTCCCCAGAGCAGACCAACAAGGCTACCTTCTCAACAGATACACTGTGAGGAACAAGGTCAGTTACTCCTACCCCAAGTACCAGAGAAGGGTACTCTTCAAGCTCTTTATTTATTTGTTTTTGTTCAATTTATATCATGGAAGTTTTCTTTGATTATTTCTTGTAATATGATATCTAAGTTTTTTTTTTTTTAATCATGACTTTCAGGTAGTTTGATAACTGTTAGATTGTCTCTCCTGGATCTGTTTTCAAGGTCAATTTCTTTAAAAAGAGATATTTCTTGTTTTCTTCTATTTTTTCATTCTTTTTATTTTATTTCATTATTTCTTGATGTTTAATGAAGTCATTAGCTTCTATTTGGCCAGTTTTAATTTTTAAAAGACTATTTTCTTCCATGACCTTTTGATCCTCTTTTTCCATTTGACCAATTCTACTTTTGATTGAACTCTTTTCTTCATTGGATTTTTTTTACATCTTTCTCCAGTAGGTCAATTTTGTTTTTTAAAAAACTATTTTCTTCACTGGATTTTTGTGCCTCTTTTTCCACTTAATCAATTTTGCTTTTTAAGCTATTTTCTTTTTGCATTACTTTCATTTCTTTTCCCCATTTTTCTCACTATTCTCACTATTATTTGATTTTTTTAATTCCTTTATAAGCTTTTCCAGCTCCTGAGATCAATTCCCTTTTTTCCTTTGAAGTTTTGCATGTGATTACTTTGTTTTCACTGTCCCCTACTGAGTCTGTACTTTGCTATTTGTCTCCATAGAAATTTTATATGGTTAGGTGTTTCTTTTGCTGTTTTCTCATTTTCCCAGCCTTTTTTTTCCTGTAGGCTGGGAGTTCTTGATTCAATCTCCTCTACTGATAACTTGTAGGACTCATCTCTGTGAGCCACTTTGTCCTAGGGCTAGGAACTTCACCACAGTCTTAAAAGGGCCAAACACTTTGGACCTCAGGGCCTCCCTGTAGGCTGGTGCCAGGGCTTGGGACTTCAAGAAGTGGTTATGGGGTGCTTGGCTGTTGGCTTAGGTAGAGTCCCAGGGTTTTGAAATTGTCTTATGCCACAGTTTGGAATTTGAGTGACCTGCACTCTTTTATGCACTGTTTTACTTCCAGTTTCCCCTTATCACATGAAAATAGGCTCTCTCTGCCTGCCTTTTATAAGAGGGAAAATTATAAGGCTTGCTGTAGATTAAATGATTTTTATTTAATCCAAAGGAAATAGGGAGAAAGGGTGAAGAGAGAGAGAAAGAGAGAGATTACTTTCCTTGCTATTTCATTTAGGTATCTATTCTATGGCCACCATTTAGGTCCCTAGTCATGCTCACAGAGAAGTCCAGTCAGCACCAAACATGGAAGAGAAGAAGCTGCCTGCTTCCTGGTTTACTACTGATATACCCTCTTGGCTCTGCCCCACCCCCCATTCTGGCATTCACATTCATGTCCAGGCTGATGCCAGGTATGCAGGTAGTCAACAGGAGATAATATCATCTGCACGACCCCAGAAGGTGGGAAGGGTAAATTTTCTTCACACATTTTCTCAAGCCCCATCATTTTTCATTAGCCAAAGATTGGAAAGCTCCTCAGTGATGCTTTTTATTTTGGTGATGAGGAAGTTACATCAACAACCTTACTTTCTAGTCCCCTTGGGCTCTCTAAGTTGCAATGATGGTCTCTACACTTTTTAAGGAAAAACTAGTATAACTGGCATAGGCATGGTGTGATGGCAAGGATTGGGACATTAATCCTATCACTTTCTACCCCCTTCCTAGTAAAGGCCTTAAGGTTTTCTAAAGGACCTTTAGCACTTAAATGACATTAGTTGTGTAAGTGATGATCCTTGATTCTGATGTTGAAGAAGCCTGATAGAGAAAAAGCAACAGAAACATCACTGAAACTCAGAGAGCTCAGATGACTAGTAAAACTGGTACTAGTGTAAACTGGTCTTAGGATATTACTCCTATCACATTTCATCCCTTGTCAGAAGACCTTAAGGTTTTCTAAAGGATCTTTCAGCACTTAAATGACTTTAGATATATAACAAGTCAGAAAATAGTGTCAAAGATTGTTATTACACATAATCAGAAGAAAATGAAATATTATATTTTAAAAAGCAGAGACAGAATCAGCCAAGTAAGAATGATTTGGGTTTTAGGTCAAGATCTGTTAGGACAAAAAGTCCATCACTTTTCTGGGTTGGTTTTTGTTTTTAGTACCTCTCAAGATGCTTCTAAGGCATCATATTGTGTGGAAAGGGGGACCATCCTTGAAATCAGGAAGACCTAGGTGTGAGTCACAAACCACTTAATAGACACAGAGAGGGGCTAGAGTGCCAGAAATAGTCAAATCAATGCTCCAGTGTTCCAGCAAAGAAGAAATCAATCAAGAGTCACAAAGTGTCTACTGTTTCTCTTCAATCCAATATAATTCAATTTGGAGGCAGGTAGGTGGTATAGTGGAAAAAGTGGTCCATCTGGTATCAGGAAGATCTGATTTCAAATCTGACTTCAGACTCTTACTAGCTATATCATTTTGGACAAGTTATTTAACCCAATCTGCCTCTGTTTCCTCATCTATAAAATGAGCTGAAGAAGGAAATGGCAAACCACTCCAGTATTTTTGCCAAGGAAACCCCAGATAGGGTCACAAAGAGTTGGACATGACTAAAAACTACTGAACAACAACTATTCAATTATCTCAATAGCTGGTGGTTCAGAGTATAGGAGGAATAGGAATGGGCCCTGTTAGATATCCTTCAAGCTTCTGCTGTCATTTAAATAAGAGGGGGCAAGTAAATTCTCTAATTAATCAAAACCCTTTTATACACCTTGAGTTGACAGACCTATGAGTTGGAAGTAGACTTCTCAATATTAATTAGATGGCTTCACTGAATCCTCAAGGTAGAGACTAAACGAATTACTTCTATTCTCTGGGACTCAGTTTCCTCAACTGTAAAATGAGGAAATTGAGATGAATGTTCTTTCCATAGTCCAGCAGCTGATTGCTGGTTGAGGAAGTGACAATCTGAACCTAGCTAAGATTTAGAATGATTCTGAGGCTAATCTCTAAAACAATTATAAAATTTACAAGTTTTAAGTAACTCTCATGTGATTAAAGCAAATGAAATTAGTAAAAACTGAGGAAGTCAAATTTTTTTAATATTAAATCCATTGTTAATTTTTTATTGGATATATAATATTCAAGTATTCCAACTGTTTCATGTGTGTAGATGTATAATCAAATTTATTTGCTTTCTACAATATGTGTTGTGTCTTTTTTAGTAACCATTATTTACATGAGAAACTTTTTTATGGTAAAAAGATGGTTTTTTAAAGAGGTTTTTTTAAATTTAAAGAGCCACTCACTTTCTCCCAGGGCTTATAATTTTAGGCAGGAAACTCTCTTTACCAAAAGTAGTTCAAGGTATCATATAGTCATGATGTGTTAAAGGTGGGACTTGAACTCAGGTCTTCTGATTATCCACTGGACTCTGGGATCTTTTAGACATTTTTATAATGGCTGGCCAGGAGTAATTATTTGAATTTACCATGCAAATGAACATTATTCCTCAATTAATGAACTATTAAGCATTATGTTAAATACTCGCCACAGACTCTGTGTGGCACTAGTACAACATGCAGAAAGACAGAAGCAGAAGACAGGAGCATCCCACATGGGGACATCAAAATAAATCACCCAACTGAGAGCCAACAACACCAGTCCATAGCATTTATTGAACTAGATTCAATTCAATGATGAGTATTGAGTTCATCATTATTCAGTTAAAATGTTTTCTTCCAAAACAGCTATAGACTGTCTCTGCAGTACAACTTCCCAACTTGGTTTGAAGATGTATATAATACTTTAGGATATTCTTGGGGAAGAAAATCCTTGTGGAATATGATATGGATCCCAACCATATATGTATTGCAGGAAATAGTGCTAGAGGGAAATTAGTTCCAGCTGTGAAGCAGAAGGAATTAGGACAAATATTTGTATGTTTCTTTTTATTGAATGTCCCATCCAGTGTCATATTTGTGTCATAAATTTAAAAAAATGAAAATGTAAGTAGTGATTATTTCCCCTTAAGAATGTAATAGGAATGATCAGATAGAATAAATCTATAATTTTTTCACTTATATCTATAAATATCCCTCCATCTTGCTAGGTTGGCTGAGCTAATATAATAAAAATAACAATCCTACCTAAATTAACTTATTTACTCAATACCATACCAATCAAACTACCATAAAAGTATTTTGTAAAAATAAAAAATAATAATGAAATTCATCTGGAAGAACAAAAGGTCAAGAATATCAAGGGAATTTATGAAAAGAAATGTGACGGATGGGGGCTTAGCAGTACCAGATATTAAACTGTACTAAAAAAAGCAATAATCATCAAAAACAATCTGGTACTGGCTAAGAATAAAAGAGTGGATCAATGGAATAGTTTAGGACAGTGATGGGGAAACTTT
Source organism: Gracilinanus agilis (assembly GCF_016433145.1). Classification (NCBI taxonomy): domain Eukaryota; kingdom Metazoa; phylum Chordata; class Mammalia; order Didelphimorphia; family Didelphidae; genus Gracilinanus; species Gracilinanus agilis. Next base: position 650,528,963 of record NC_058132.1, on the reverse strand, counting down.
TTAAAGAGGGGGCCAAAGGAAAGGAAATGCTCATCTGTCAGTCTGTTTCTAAGGCAACTCTTTCAAAGTTTCATTGTATTGTGAACTACTCATTGTATTTGTCAGATTAGGAATAATGTCCTGTGGCTGGATAGAACATTTCAGGGCCACCCCCCAGTCTGGCCTGAGGGCCATAGTTTGCCCATCACTGGTTTAGGGGGAAATGATCTCATCAGTCTAGTGTTTGATAAACCCAAAGATGCCAGTTTTCAGGATAAGAACTCACTATTTGACAAAAACTGCTGGAAAAATTTAGAAACAGAATGACAAAATTAGGTTTAGATCAATATCTCACATCTTATACCAAGATAAGGTCAAAATGGGTATATGATTTAAACATAAAGAGTGGTATTATAAGTAAAGTAGGGGAACATAGAATAGTTTACCTGTCAGATCTATGGAGAAGAGAAGAATTTATGACCAACAGTTGATAGAGAATATTACAAGATGTTAAATGAATAATTTTGATTATATTAAATTTAAAAAGTTTTGCACAAACAAAACCAATGTAACCAAGATTAGAAGGGAAAAACAAACTGGGAAAAATTTTATAACAAATTTCTCTGATAAAAGTTTTGTTTCTCAAATATGTAAAGAACTAAGTCAAATTTTTAAGAATCCAAGTCATTCCCCAATTGAAAAATCGTCAAAGAATACGAATAGACAGTATTCAAGTGAAGAAATCAAAGCAATCAATAATCATATCAAAAATATTTTAAGTCCCTCTTGATTAGAGAAATGAAAAATAAAGCAACTCAGAGGTATCACCTCACAACTCTCAGATTGGCCAATATGACAGTAAAGGAAAATGATAAATGTTGGAGGGGATGTGGTGAGGTTGGGACACTAATGCATTGCTGGTGGAGTTGTGAACTAATCCAATCATTCTGGAAGGAAATTTGGAATTATACCCAGAGTCATAAAAGAATGAATTTCTTTCGATCCAGTATACTAGGTCTGTACTCCCAAAGAGATAAAAAAGAAATGGAAAGGATCTGTTTGTACTAAAATATAGCTTCTCTTTTTGTGGTGGAAAGAATCAGAAACTAAAAGAATGTCCCTCAGTTGGAGAATGGCTGAACAAATTGTGGTATATGAGAGTTATGGAATACTATTGTGCTCTAAAGAATGATGAACAGGATGATTTCAGAAAGAGCTGGAAAGACTGGACAGGAACTGAGGCAGAGTGAAATAAGCAGAATGAGGAGAACAATGCATACAGTTACAGCAATATTGTGGGATGATCAAATTTGCTAGTAAAAGCAATGTAGTGATCCAGGACAATTCTGAGGGACTTATGACAAGCCGTGCTAGCCACCTCCAGAGGAAGAACTGTTGGAGTAGGAATGCAGGTGAAAACATGATTTATCACTTGTTCATGTTTTGAGGTTTTGGTTTTATAAGATCATTCACTTTCCAAAATGAATAATGTGGAAATATGTTTTGAGTGAAAATACATGTACAACCCAGATTGAGTTGCTCATCAGCTCGGGGGGGGCGGGGGGGAAGAAGGGAGGGAGACACAATGGATCATATATATTTGGAAAACTTATGTGGAAATTTGTTCTTAAAATTAAAAAAATTAAAAACTACATGTAAATGAAGACAGAAAGCCAATTTATCTTATCTGGAAGATTCTTTATAACAGTGAAATCTCAAGTTCAGGCCTTATCCAGGTCCTGTTTTGTGCCAGGCATTAAGAATAGAAAAAAAAAAGTCTCTTCCCTCAAGAATATTATGGTCTAGTAGGAGAGACAACATAGGCAAGTTAGCATAAGTGCAGAACACATGCAAAGCAATTTTTAACCCTTTACTTTCCATCTTAGAATCAATTCCGTGTACTGGTTCCAAAGCAGAAGAGTGGTAAAGGCTAGGCAATGGGATTCAAGTGACTTGCTCAAGGTCACACAGCTAGGAAGTATCTGAGGCCAAATTTGAACCCAGGACCTCCTGTTTCCAGGCCTGGCTCTCAACAACTAAGCCACCTAGCTGCCCCCTATACAGAGCAGATTTGAGGTAACCTTGGAGTATCAAACACTAGCTGTTGGCAGGAACCAGAAAAAAAAAATCAATAGGAATGTCTAATGAACACCATTATGCTGCAGCATTTTTCCAAGGGGCACTTGAATGTCAAAAATGATATCCCAGACATCAGCCAAGAAAAGGGTACCTGGAGCAGGAGGTGCATCAGTCAAGTCTGAGGGAGATCCAGAGCTCCCAGATGCACATTTCCAAGTATAATCCGGTCCTAAGGGAATGGTCCAAAGAGCCCAAGGGACACTGCCAGTGCTTATGGGATTTCTCCATGGAGGGATATCAGCAAGATGCTCCTCAGAGAAGAGAGGGAGCTGTGCTTCATGTGTACCATCGGTGAGATATGAGAGCAGAAGCCCTAAAAATCTGTATGGGCACATACAGAGATCTAGAGGATATATAGGCATAGGTATACACACATATAATAATAAGCATTTAATAACTAGCAAAGCACTTGGCATATGTTATTTCCTTTGGTCCTCACAGCTCCCTGGGATGTAAGTGCTATCATTACCCCCACTTGGGACATATGGGGAAAGGGGGACTGAGAGAGTCTAAGTGACTTGCTCAGGGTCACACAGCTGCCAAGAATCTATGGCAGAATTTGAATGCTGGTCTTTCTGAGTCCATCTCTGGTCTTCTCTTCACTGTGGCACCCAGCTGCCTCTTAAAGATCTTTGAGAATGCCTTCATGCCATAGAGCACTTCCCTTTCAGATCTTAAAAGAAAAATTATTCCATCAGTGTTGGTGAGCAGCTACATACCCTATGGTATCCCTGGTGCCTAGCTCAGTGGCTGGATCCTCAGTAGGCATCTAATTAAATGTATTTTATGGAGATAGCTAGGAGGCTCAGTGGATTGAGAGTGAGGCCTAGAGATGAGAGGTCCTGGATTCAAATTTGACCTCAGATACTTCTTAGCTTTGTGACTGAACAAGTCACTTAAGTCTCATTGCCGAGCCCTTGTTCTTCTGTTCTAGAGTTGTCATTAGGATGGAACGTAAGGGTTTTCTTTCTTATAAAGCCAAATAAAGACTATATCCACAAACTGGGTCCTTCTTGTTGAACTCCAGTATATGTACCACCCTCATACAATCCCAGCTTTTTAACTGCAAGGGGGTTAGGCTCAGCAAATGTTATAATGATGAGTCATCTAAGGGAATCTAACTACCACTTATAATATTGTTTCAACCCTATACCCCTTGCAGCTCAAAATTCTATATTCTCTGGTCAAGCCACCAAAGTCCTTTTTTTAAATAGAGGTTTAGTTCTCTTAGTATGCTATGTACATTGAGGATTAAATAGGATGCTGTGGACTAATATCTCAGAACCAAATCATGATACATTCTATTGGACCATCAACTTAGAGCTTCAAGAGACTTGAGAGAGCATCCATCAATGAGCCTTGTTTGAATGTTAGATACTGTACCATATTCTAGGGATAAAAAAAGACAAAAAGTTCTTCACCTCCAGAAGGATGACTCTAAAGGGAGAGAAAACATACATACAAAGAAGTACAGTCAAGCTATACATGGAGGAGGTACAGGGTAATCTGAAAGGGGAACGCACCAGGAGCTAGAGGACCAAAGGACTTGTATGCAAGAAAGATATAAGGTAATGTCTGGGGGCAGAAATCACTGGCAGCTGGAGTGGAGGACCTTTTCAGATGAAACAATGTCAATTGAAGGAGAGGGAACTTTGAAAGTGACTTAAAAAACATTGCAATATCGAAGAGATGAAAATAAGAAAAATGTATGCCAGAGAGAAGGAATCGTCTATACCACGGCTTGGAGGTAGGAGATGGGTTACTGTAACAATGATCAAACCATTTGATCAAATTTGATCAAACCGTACAAAATAATTGCTTATTGTATGTGCCAACCTGAATGTCTAAGGAAGAAAATGTAAAAGGACATTCCCAACCCTAAAACATTGTATAAAACTCAATAGTGGTTGCTGTGATTAGTGTTTTTAATTATTACTAGCCTCTCAAGCCCAGCAGGTTCCATGCTGAAATCATTGTCGCCACCTCTGAAAGCCTGTCTAAACTTCTGTCATCCCTATTTCTGTGGATGCCCATCAGGATCCAAACTGCCAAGTCATATTTGACTCTACTTTTCCTCTATTCTCCTCCTTCCCAGCACCGTCCAAGCCATTGGTCAGGTCTATTGATTCTCCCTCCTTATCTCTCCCACCTAGACTCTCCTCCCTTGATTCCTTCATTGACTTCTATTTGGACTATAGTTATATCTTCCCTTCTACTTTCTCTGCTTCAATCTTTCCTCTCCCCAGTCCAACCTTTATGTAGCTACTATCAAGCTTATTTTTTAAAAGTATGTGAATAATGATATCATTCTCTTTTTCAAAGAGAGTAAGCGTTTTCTGTTAAAGGGAGCAGGTAATTTTTGCCACCTTATTGTAACTTATTAAGAATTTCTAAAAGAATGCATTAGCCAAATACTCTGGAATATAGACTGATGAATTGTCCTCATCAAATTGCAAATATTGCCTTTTGGTTATAATTGGACTTTGGTTCATCTAACTTTTTTTTTAATGATTTTTTAAAATCTTTTTTTTTAAACCCTTAACTTCTGTGTATTGGCTCCTAGGTGGAAGAGTGGTAAGGGTGGGCAATGGGGGTCAAGTGACTTGCCCAGGGTCACACAGCTAGGAAGTGTCTGAGGCCAGATTTGAACCTAGGACCTCCCATCTCTAGGCCTGACTCTCAATCTACTGAGCCACCCAGCTGCCCTGGTTCATCTAACTTTTTGGTCACTCCTCGGTCTGCTTTGCTAATTCTTCTTCCTACTGCCTTCCAATCATGGTTGTGCTGGTATATATTTGATAACTAGCTCTCTAAAAAAACAGCTCGTATTCTTTTACATTTAATCTCTATTATTAACTTCCATTTGAATTTTTTTATGACTGGATGAGCAACAAAACAATAAACCCATCCTGATTTGTAGTGTTTACCATTTCTGAGGTACATACTGAATGTTTATACTGAAAATTTAACAGTTATTTCAATTTTATTAATCTCTCCCTTGATTTTCAGGATTTCTAATTTGGTGTTGGATGGGGCATTTAAATTTCTTTTCTAATTTTTTGGTTTAATGCCCAATTCATTGATCTGCCTTTTCTCAAGCATTAAGAGATGTGAATTTTCTTCTAAGTAGTGCTTTGGCTACATCTCATGAATTTGGATATGTTATTTCCTCATTCTCATTTTCTTTAATAAAATTGTTGATTGTTCCTGTGATTTGTTTTTTATTTTTTGACCCATTTGTTCTTTAGGATAAAATTATTTAGTTTGATTAATTTTTGTCTTCCTACCGCCCTTCGTTGAGAGTAATTTTTATTACATTGTAATCTGAAAAGTATGCATTTAACATTTCTGCTTTTCTATATTTGAATATGATGGGTTTTTATGTCCAATTTGAAGGTGCTATTTCCTACTGAGAAAATGTGTATTCCTTTCTATTCCCATTAAGTTTTCTCCACAGGTCTGTCATATCTAGTTTTATTTATTTCCTTAACTTCTTTCTTGTTTATTTTTTGGTTGAATTTACCTGCTCCTGAGAGGGGAAGGTTGAGATCACCCACTAGTATCATTTTACTATCTATTTCCTTCTCTAACTCATAACTTTTCCTTTAAAAATCTGGATGCTATGCCATTTGTTGCATATGTATTAATAATGATATTGTTTCATTATCTATTGTGCCTTTTATCATGTTGTAATTTTCCTTCCTTGTCTCTTTTGATTAGATGAGTTTTTACTTTTGATTTGTCTAAAATCATGATTGCTAGTCCTTTTTTAACTTTAGTTAAGGCATAGTAAATTCTGCTCTAGACTCTTACTTTTACTCTGCATGTGTTACCCTGATTTAAATGTGTTTCTTGTAGACAGCATATTGTGGGATTCTGGTTTTTAATCTACTCTGCTATCCATTTTTGTTTTATGGATGAGTTCATCCCATTCACATTCATAGTTATTATTACTAATTGTGTGTTTCCCTCTATCTTATTGTTCCCCTGTCTATTCTTCTCTCTCTCCTTTTCACTGTTCTTACTCTGTTCACAGATTTTTTTTGACCACCACCTCCTGCAATTCATCCCTCTTTTTGTCCAACACTCCTGCTCCCTACCTTATTCTCCCTACCTTCCTACTCCCATATATGGTAAGGTAGGTTCTATGGCTGACCATGAGTAGGTGTTATTCCCATTTTGAGGTAGTTCTAATGAGAGTAAGGTTCGGTCATAGCCATGCCCCCAACTTCTCCTCCACTGTATTTTCCACCTATGTGCCTCTTCATGAGAGCTAATTTACCCTCATCTCTTTCCTTTTCTCTTCTCCCAATGTGTTCCCATCTTTTTTTATAGCAACCTATCTTATTTAGCTTTCTTCCTTCTTTCTATGTATGTTCCTTTTCATTGCTCTAATGGTGACAAACTTCTTGAGTATCTTGGGTACTTTTGGTATCTTACAAACTTTAAGTACCTTGCCTTTCTCAAGTATCACAGATATTTTAATAATTTTAATTATCATCTTACCAGGTATGTGTGTCCTCAGTTCAACCCTATCAAAAATCCTTAATTTTTTACTTTGCCTTCTTATGCTTCTCTTGAGTGGTCAAATTTTCTCATCAAATTTGCTTTTCAGCTCTGAATTTTTGGTTAGGAAAGTCTGAAATTCATCTATTTCATTAAATATCAATTTTTTCCATTAAAGAATTATGTTCAGTTTTGCTGGGTATGTAATTCTAGGTTGTAGTCCTAGATTCTTTGCCTTTCAGAATATCATATTCCATACCTTCTGGTTTTTTAAAGTAGATTCTGCTAGATCCTATGTATCCTGACTATGGTTCCTCAGTATTTCAATTGTTTCCTTCTAGCAGCTTCTAGTACTTTTTCTTTGGCCTGTAGTTCTGGAATATGGCTACAATAGTCATAGGAGGGGCAGAGCCAAGATGGCCCCTTATTAGGAGTGAAAACCAGAACCACTCCAAGAATCCTCTCAAAGCAAGCCTCAAATCACCTGCAGAACCAACAAGAGGATGGTGTGAAGTGGCTGTCCAGTGGAAAAGAACTTGAAAGCTTTTGAAGGAAATTTACCCTCTGTAATGCAGGATTGCTGCAAGAATCTCTTGCATTTGCAAAATCACCTGAAGCAATCCTGGCCGTTAGGGGAATAGAATGTTGACCCAGCCAGTCCCTGGTCTCAGGGCTAAACCATTGGGGCTGGACTATAAATATCCCTGGACCACTAACTGTGGGGGTCTGATTTCCTTGACCTGACCCAGACACCCAACTATCCCCTGGACTCCCCTTTGGGCCCCAAGAGGAGGGAGGTGGAACGTGGGAAATTAGTATACTTCAGCAGACAGGGACACCCCTAAATCAAGCCATCACCCTCATTTGTTAACCTGCTAGACCACTCTACATCAGGGCAGTGGAATTTATCCCTGGCTAAGGGGCTGGTTCCCTCAGCCTGACCTTACCTTCAGAGACCCTCTGCCAACACTGGCCACTCTCCCCTAGCAACAGCTTCCAGACCTTGACCCTCTTCCCTCAGTCTACTCCTGTTGTTTAATAAACCCCTTGGCCTTATTCAAAGATTTTCAGTAATTCATTTATACCAACATCTAGAGCCGGGGACTGAGGAGAAGGAAGATAACTATCACTGGTTTCCTGAGGGGCTAGATCAGGCATCCATCTTGGCTGGCTTACAGTTTTTACCAGGAGGGAGGGGCACCTCACTCCTCACCTCAAGAGAGTTTAGAGACAACAGGGAGACTGACTGAAACATCTCAACCCAGGCTCACACAACCCTGGCTGATCCAAAACAACCTATACTGAAGTTATAGTCTCCCTGTCTAGTAGACTCAGCTGGTACTATCCTGCCCTCTAATATAAGCCTCACTAGCCCCATTTATTTCTTGATTACACCTCCCCCCCTTCTGGGGTCACATGGGGTGACATCTTCTCCTGTTGACTACCTGCATACCTGGCATCAGCCTGAATATGAATGTGAATGCCAGGACAAGGGTGGGCAGAGCCAGGAGGATATATCAATGGTGAACCAGGAAGCAGATGGCCTGTTCTCTTCCTTGTTTGGTGCTGACTGGACTTCACTCTAAGTGTGACCAGGGGGCCTAAAGGGCAGTCATAGAATAACATGCTAAATGAAACAGCAAGGAAAGTAATCTCTTTTTTTCTCTTTCTTTCCTCTATCTTTTCCCCTATTTCATTCAGATTAAATAAAAATCATTTAATCTAATCTATAGTCAGCCTCATAATTTTCCCTCTTACAAAAGAAACTTTTAGTCTGCCTAATCTAATTAAAATATCCTCTTTTCCTCTCCTTGTGGAATATCCCTCTTCTGTTATGACTAAGTAAATCTCTTCTTAATAACGGTTGAATGACTTACTAGTGTCTCATTTTCTCCTAATATCAAACCAAAACTACTATGGGATTGACCTAAATCAGGCTCAGTCCAAGATAACTGATATAATCTTGCATGATTTGAACATAATTGAGCTTGCTAAATTAGAAGAGAGGTGGTATAGAGAAAGGTGAGGCTGAATTGGTTGATCTTATGCTTCTGACCATATTATGGTAGTGATTGCTTACTCTGAGATACACACACACACACACACACACACACACACACACACACACTTCTAGAAGATTAGAGAGGAAACTGCCTATAGCCATTAAACAAAGAGAGGTCGATGTGAATGTACTTTGAGTCTGTGTGGAGTAGAATTCTGAGGGAACTTTCATCACCAGAAATCACTCTAATGCATAGGTAGGAGATTTGATAAGATGCTGGCAGAGAAAAAGCAGCTTTATTTGGAGAAAACAGTGGACAGTGGGGAGGGGGGGGCGAGAGATAGGAGGGGAAGGAAAGGAAAAGATATTCTGCTCACACCAGCTGCTTTCTCGGAGGGGGTGGGGGGAATGCCCTCCCTCTTGTAAAGCAGGATTGCTGCAAGAATCTCTTGCATTTGCAAAATCACCAGAAACAATCTTTGCAGTTAGGAAAACAGAATGTTGACCCAGCAAATCCGGTGGTCTCATGGCCAAACCGTTGGAGCTGGCATCTATAAATATCCCTGGACCGCCAACTGTGGGGTTGGATTTCTCCTTGACCTGACCCAGACATCCAGCTACCCCCTGGGCTCCCCTTTGGGCCCCTGGAGGAGGGAGGTGGAACATAAGAAATTAGTATACTTCGGCAGACAGGGACACCCCTAAACCAAGCCATCACCCTCATTTGTTAACCTGCTAGACCACTCTACATCAGGGCAGTGGAATTTATCCCTGGCTGAGGGGCTGGTTCCCTCAGCCTGACCCAACCTTCTGAGACCCTCTGCCAGCACTGGACTTCACCCTTAGCAACAGTTTCCCACCCCTCTTCCCTCAGCTTACCCTTGCATTTAATAAACCCCTTGGTCTTTATTCAAAGAGCTTCAGTTGATTCATTTATACTATCGACTAGGGCCAGGGCCGAAGAGGGAAAGGTAGCTATCCCTTATTTCCTGAGGAGCTAAACCATCATCCATCTTGGTTTCAGTTTCTTACCAGGAGGGAGGGGCCCCTCACTCCTCACCTCAAAAGAGCTTAGAGACAACAGGGAGATTGAAACATCTTGGCGCAGGCTCAACCTGGCTGACCCAAATCAACCTATATTGAAGTTATAGTCTCCCTGCCTAAAAGACTCAGCTGATACTACCCTGCCCTCTAATATAAGCCTCATTAGCCCCTTTATTATTTCTTGATTACACTCTATGTGTAAGTACAAACTTTTATATTGATATTGATGCAAAATCCTCCTCCTTCCCTTTGTCCAATCCCATGGGGGTGAGAATTGTGATGTTTCAAATCTTGAGCATGTGATTTTCAACATTACTTACCCCGAAAGACCCCCATGATCAAAAAACCCATGACTATCATGGGATTTTCAGCCTGGGACGATAAAGATACAATTGAAACACCCTATTCTTTCCTCCTTTAGCTTATCGTGCTCCTCTTCCTAGAGTTGTCATTTTTCTCCAGCTACAGATAAACTCTTCTCAAGGTTTTTGAAAATAGGTCAGGAAAACTAAAAAGTTTGTGGGGTGGGGGGGACAGTTTTAATCTAAGGAATATCGTAATAGTCAAGGGTCTTGAAAATTGGAGTTACAAACCAAATACTACTCTGAGAAGTACACAGTGAATCTCATCCCACAATGCCCTTAAGAACAAGACTTTTAAAATAGTTACAGTTAATTGTACTTTATTTCCTCTCCCTCTACTGGATCTACTAACCTGGTAATTTAAGTCCCCTCCCATTGCAAGTAGAGAATCTCTTCAGAACTCATTTTGCCTTCAGAGCAATGTAGGAGGATAAAATTTGGGAGAATGTTAAAAGAGATTTTCCTCTTAGGAGAAAAGGATAAATTCAGAAGAACTAACACACAGTCCTTCCAGAGACTAGATCTTCCCAGAATGAGATGGGGGAAAGCACGTATCTAGAGTAAATAATCTATAGTAAAATTTTAAAAAACAAACAGTTTACAGTTTAAATTTGCCTGGTATGTAACCCTTCATCAACCAGGAAAATAGAAAGTATTTTTATCCTCTGCTACTTCTCCACTTTAAGGATCCTTTTCCTCTGACTCTGCTAACTCCTCTCATCTCAGATCAGGTGCTCAAATAAAAAAGCATTTAACAAATGCTTGAAAAATGTAGGGAAATTTGAGTTACATTCTCACTCTCAGAAAATTCATTAGCTATGTGATCTAAAGCGAGTTATCTTATTTCTGATCTATAAAGTTAGTTTTCTGATCTATAAAGAGGAATATAATGTTATTCACCTCCCAGAATAAGAATCAAATGATATAATGATAGTCCAGTGCTTAATGAAGAGATCGGCATATGATAAGCACTACATAAGTATTAACTATTGTTATTATTACTAGTATTTATGATGTAATTGTTCCATACTTGAGTATATATAATTAGTATAATATGCTAAATGTAATAAGATTTATAATTTCTATATGGATAACTTGGAAATGCATTCAGTTGAAATAATATCATCTGACTGGTATTAAGTTTTGGTTTTGGTTTTAAATGCTTGTATATTCTATTGTTGTGTTTTATTATTAATTATTGTATTGGTTAATTAAATTAATTATTTTATTAAAATCTCTTATATTGTGATATTTGGAAAACCACTGAATCAGGAATATTATTTTTAAAAATAACCTTTTTAATCTGGGTGCTGTTAGATTATGAAGTGAGTTTTTAAAGAGCTGATTAAATTAGATATTTGATGGCTTAAATATTCAATGGAGTATATTTTGTTTTAAAATATAATATTGCTTAATAATATGTATGTAAACTGCATGCCTGAAATAAATGTGTGTTAATAAAAAATAAAACTAAAACAGATTTTTTATACACGTTTGCCATATTAAAAAGATTTCTCATTGTAAAATTTGGGACTATCACTTATAAAAGTTGTAAAAATGTATAAGGCAGTCTAAATATATAACTTCAATATATTAATATGTATTAATGTAGTTAGTTTTAATTTGTTAGCAGGGAATTGAAGTCTCTCTTGCTCTCCTCCCACATTCCTCATGGCCACCCTAACCATGCACTCCCATTCCATCCTTTTTTTTGGTACAAAAAGGGAGAATGCATTGGAACGTTGGCCTTCTGAGTCTTTCATAAAAGGATAGAGACAATTTCCACCTGTTGGATTCTATAACTATAATCTCGATGGAAGAGGGTTACCAGGCTGTCTCAGAACTATTGAAGCAAGAGCAGATTTGGTTAAAATGGCAGCCAATACATCTGAAGAAGAAAAGCTAAAAATCCAGACTCCTTACACCGTGGAGACCTTCCTTATCTCACATCACACATAGCATTTTTTCAACTAGCATGCTGACTAGACTTGAGCTTCTGTCTCAGTCAAATATGACTGTCACCCAATTCAATACCGTGGATTCTGTCACATTTTTCTGGAATCCTTCAAGAATTCAGTTAACTCTCATAATTTTATTGCTCTGACTGATGCTCTCCTCACCCCCAGACCAGCTTTAGCTGAGACTCCATTCCATGATACAGAACTCTCCCTATATACTGATGGACTGTGCCTCCTGAATGAGGTATGGGAATTGGTGTCAGGTTATGCTGTCACCACTACCTCCAAGCTTGTGGAAGCAGCAAACTTTACTCTAGGCCACCTGGTTAAGCAAAGCTAGGAGTAGTTGCCAGAGCCTATGAATTATCAAAAGATAAATGAAACTTAAAAATAATAAATTTAACTAATAAGGAAATATGAGGAAGTTAGTAATATTCAAGCCCTAAGTTACAATTAGTGAAATTTTGCTATTTGAGGCAAAAAAAAAACCCAAACCAATTATTTATGATTATTTTGAGTTTTGATTATTAGGGAGTTATCTGAATTGTCATAAAGACAAAGAAAATGGTATATTCTGCAGTATGAAAAATATAACAAGTGAATGATCTGTTCCTTGGAAAAGTTTTGGGGACAACCTTAATATGGACTAAGGTAGGATCTTCTTGTCTCAGTTTCTCCATTCTAGTTCTTCTTTGAATAGGATATTCCCCCATCTGGTTAATCCTGAGCCTTGCTTTTGATATCCTGTGATTATCAGGTACAAGATTTAGGTAAAAATATAAATAGCAAGTGATATATAAAACTGAAATTCCCTGAAGTTTCAGGGTTAAAGAACCACATTTAAGAGATTGTACTAAATTGCATTAAGTCTTGTTACTGGCAGATTTTAATCTAGGAACCTCTGCAAATGATTTGGAGCCAGAGAAGCAAAGTCTCCTTCAAATCTGTGCCCTTTCCTTTCTGTTGGTAGAAGGAGGAGAGACTCCCTGGATTCCCTTCCCTTAACCAGAGAGAATGTTAAGACCCCCAAATTTACCCCTTGTTAATGCCTCTTATTTTGCTGAGTTGTTATGTTCCCCAAGCCACCCAAACCTAACTGCTGGGTGTATCTAATCTAATCAAGATGTACCGTGAGCTCGGTACTGTGTGCATACACTCAAGGTGAACTTTGTTGCTATCAATCTGTATTATAAGCTCTGAGCAACACCTGCAGGAACCACATTGTAGCCAATATGGCTCTGTTGTGAATACACTTTCAAACACACAAAAAACAAAACAAAACAAAACAAAAAAAAAACCTGTCTACCCGCCTCTGATGCTGGACAAACTGTCTTCTCACTGAATGAACTTTACCATTATTATGGCTATACTTTCTTTGTCTTGTCGCAACTGTATTCATCAAGGCTGTACCTTGGCATTTTAGGTTAGACTTGAATAAGTCTTTCCCCATCACATCGTGACTTGTCCTTACTCTTTGACAGAATAAAATTTTAAAGCATGTAATGGGTACTTCAAGTGATTCTTGTGTTGCATTGGAGGAGATGATCGACATTAATGATGTCGAAGAGTAAGGACAAGTCACGATGTGATGGGGAAAGACTTATTCAAGTCTAACCTAAAATTGATAGCAACAAAGTTCATCTTGAGTGTCATGTGAATAGGAAGAAAGGGATGGGATTAAAAGATATGGAGGTAGAATGGATGAGGCTTAGCAACTAATTGACTGTGGTACGTGAAGGAGAGACTGATGAGTTGAGAATGGCTTTGAAGTGCCAACCCTCAGTAACTAGGAGAATATTGATACTGTCAACAGAAATAAGGAAGAAAATTGGAAGATGGACTAATTTAAAGGGAAGATGATGAGTTCGACTTTGAACATATTATGTTGGAGATAATTGTAAGGTAATAATATAGCCATGTATGTATAGATGCATGAAATTACTATTCTAGAGGCTCAAACAGCTCATTAGGAATGAGTGAAAATCTTACGTGTCATCTTACCAAAGTATTCTCAGACATCATTAGCTTGAGGACTACAAATGGTGGGTATTCATGCAGAGGTGAATAGAATTTTGAAAGATTACATAAATTAGAAGTCCCTTTACTACAGAGAATAATTTTCAAGAGGAGAGAAGAAAACTTGTCAAAGAAGAATGATTTGTTCCATTTATTTCAGCTCACGTTTGAAACCTTGGGTCCTCTTATCTTCACTTCTCCCCATCAATGTTGTCTTACAGGAGGAATTGGCCCGAGTTTCTGTGTCAGGCCATTGGGAAGAAGCATGCCCTTGCCAATGTCAAGATGCCATTCCCCAGGGTATTACGCCTATGCTCCTTTTAGAAAGTTTGCCCCATTTCTTTTCTTCATAATTAACATGCAATTTCCTAGCAAGTTAGTATTGGATCTTTCTGCTGTTGTGTTCCATATGCTTACAGGAAGATAACAGACAATCAAGTACATCAAGCAATAAGCCATCACAACTAATTGTATCACTTGTGTCCCACATTCCTATCGATGTTATGGGGATAATTTGAGGAAAGGTGTGTGGTAGAGGGGGAATTTGAAAGGAGGTTGTCAGGGACTTGCTAAGTAGGAACTCTAGGTTACAGGTAGGCTGGAATAAGGAGATTCAGGATATAATAGGGCTGGAGTCAGGAGTATAACACTGGAAGGGAATTAATCTAATCAGGCAAAGACAGCAGGCTTTACAGACTGGGACTTAGACTCAGAGACAAACTGAGGGAAATGGACTAGACTGAAATTAACCACAAGCTTTAGTTAATTTCACAGGAAGGGACTTGTTTTGCAGTTACACTTCCTCCAAGATGGACACCGGCTTCCCTTCAAGCCCAGAGTATATGTTGGTTCTTCCCTCTTTTTCCCTCTCTTAATAACTAACTGACAAATTATACTAATAGGTCTGTTGAAACACAAAAGGATTTATTATCTTCAAGGATGATTTGTCAGGAAAGTGGATTAAAGGAAGCCCTAACAGTTGTGTCAGGAACCTCAGGTGGGGGAAGGGAGGCAGAGATGGAGGCTGAGTAAGGACCTGCCTTAACTCTGTTTACAAGGTGCTCTTGATATCTAAAGGGAATAAATGATGACTGACTAATTTCTTATATATAATACTACCAATTATAGTTAACCCTTCACAGATTTGAACTCCCCTCTAATTACTCTCCTTATTAACTCCACAGACATATAAGGTAAGGGAGGGAAGGTAGGAAATAATATAGGGAAGGAAGACACAAAGGGTTTATCCAAAATAACAATTTCGTAAATAAATATTTCAAAGCTAGGCTAAATTTCAATTCTACAGATAGGTAAGGAAGCCCTCAGCTGGTCTGAACCCTCTCCACAAGAAACCCAAAACCAACTGACCTTCTCCCTCAAGATTCCAAACCCCTAACTGATTCCAGAACTCAGCCAAAGCTAGAAAAAACTATCATGACCCCCTCTCTCTATACTACACCCTCCATCCCAAATGTGGATTTTAAATGAGCTGGGTTCATTTTGGGGAACTTCTCTTAAATCTCTCTTTGGTTAATTCCCCCCACTATAAGTTTCTCCTGAGAATCACATAATCTTGTTCATTTTTCCCACTCCCTTTTCATCACCCTCCTCCATGTTTTACCCTTGAAATAGCAAGATACAACTTAGGTCTAGTTTTCTATATTTGTGAGTCCAAGAGTACTGACCTTTCTTACAAGTATATACAAGTTAATCTTTCTTGTATACAGGACATACATCCCAAGGAAAAAATATCCCACAAAAGATCCACAAAGGGTACATAGGAGCTTGTAAATACCCAAGACACCTTTCCTTCTCCTCAGGGCCTAGAACCATTCTGTGTTTGAAATTTGTATAGAAGCAAGATGCATTTTTGGTTGCCATTCCTGTTGGATATGCATCATCCAAGTAATACCCATTAATTGTTTATTCCTCCATATTATGGCTCTGCACTTTGCTATTTCCCTAGCTCATGTGCTTGTTCTTTTCCTCTCTAGAAAGTGTGGACTAGGAAATCCTCTTCTCTCTCTTTTTTTAAACTCTTGCCTTCCATCTTAGAACCAATGTTGTATATTTGTTCCAAAGCAGAAGAACACTAAGGACCAGGCAATGGGATTAAGCGATTTACCCGGTCATACAACTAGGAAGTGTCTGAATTCAGATTTGAACCCAGAACTTCTTGTCCCTAGGCCTGTCTCTCATTCCACTGAGCCACCTAGCTTCCCCTACTCATCCTCTCTTTTGAAGGTTGGGTCCATGGATTATCAGACTCTGGCTGCTACTTGTTTTCCAGAGCCACCAAGAGGTCGTTTTCTCATTGCCTTTTCATGGCTGTAATTCCTATGCTAAGATTAATCCCTAGGACCACATTGAAAAACTCTCCCTCGTGAACTGGAAAGACCTCCAGGAATTGATGCAGAGTGAAAGGAGCAGAACCAGAAGAACATTGTACACAGAGACTGATATACTGTGGTAAAATGGAATGTAATGGACCTCTGTACCAGCAGCAATACAATGACCCAGGACAATTCTGAGGGATTTATGGAAGAGAATGTTACCTATATTCAGAGGAAGAACTACAGGAGAGGAAACACAGAAGAAAAATAATTGCTCGAACACTTGGGTTGAGGCGGACATGATTGGGGATGTAGACCTGAAACTACCACACCAATGCAACTATCAATAATATGTAAATAAGTCTTGACTGACCACACACGTTAAAACCAGTGGAAATGCAAATTAGCTATGGGGGCGGAGCTTGAGGGGGTGAAGGATAAAGTAAAAATATGAATTATGTAACCATGGAAAATTTTTCTAAAAATAAAAAAAATTAATTAAAATAAAATAAAATATTAAAAAAAATAAAAACTCTCCCTATTCTCTGCTGCCTCTGGTCTCTGTCTGCATTCACTATCAGCCCTGCTCCAAAGGACTGGCTCAGATCTACAGGTTTCAAGTTAGATGGAATGTTAGGGATGGCCTAATTTGACAGGTGAAGAAAGCAAAGCTGAGAAGGGAAATGATTTGTCTGAGGTCACAAAAGTATTAAGTAGGAGAATAAGAAGTTGAAGCCATGTTTTCTGACTCCAAATAGAGCCAGCTCTCTTTCTACTGCACCAAGCTCGATCGATCTATCATCCTCGATAGGAGCAAATGGGTCAATCCAGGCTAAGGGCCTGCCTAATCTCCATCAAGTAGTTTTTTGATCAAAGTCCCAAGTGGGGTGTCAGTGGGGATAGCTAGACATTTCACATCTGATGGGAAGTGTATTTCCTGTTTAGCAGCTACCCGTTGTGTTAGGGTTTTGATAGAGTCTGGCTCACAGGGCTTTACTTTTGTTGTTGATTGGTCACGTCTGACTCTTGTGATCCCATTTGAGATTTTCCTGGCAAAGACACTGGAGTGATTACAATGTGGCCTGAAATGAGACACAAACCTTGTCAAGTAGCTGTACATGATCAAAAGAACATGGAAACCATAACTAGTTGATGAGAATGGGGCCGTCTTTCATATAAGACATAAGGGATGATTAGACTCACAATTATGAGATCATCAGTCTTTGGACACAACCTAAGCCATTGGTTGGACATGACACAAGCCCCAGTTGGTTCAGTCCCCAGTCACACAGGACTAGGTTCAAACAATGCTCATCTTCCACACTCACTTTCACTTCTCTTAGTCTGTGCAGAAAAGAGTAAAAGTGACCTAAAGCTGGTATTTGACATGTCATTAGCCTCCCATTTACATTGCAGTTTGCACAGAAAAAAAACAACTGCTTGATCACATGAGTTGATGGGGATATGATTGAGGATGTAGACTCTAAGTGATCACCCCAGTGCAAATATCAATAATATGGAAATAGGTCTGGATCAATGCCACATGTAAAACCCAGTGGAATTGTGCTTTGGCTATGGGAGGGAAGAGAAAGAACATGAACCATGGAACCATGGAAGCATTTTCTTAATTAATCAATTAAATGAAATTAAAATAAATAAATGCATTGCATTTTGCTCTGATCCCCCTCAGTGGGCAGAGTGAACCATGGGCAAAGCCATGCAGATCAAAGTGACCACAGGTGGAGTGGCATCAGTTCCCTGGAGACACAGGGCGACAACTGCCCAAATAAGGTTCCCCTTCCTTAGTAACTAACCAAGATAAAAGGCATTCCTGAGAACCCCTACACACTCTTACCTTGACTCACTCTCTCACACTCTACTTTTAGTTATCACACTTCCTTTACTTACTTGAAATGCTTATTTGCTACACTAGCTGCTCTGTTACTATATTCACTTACACTAAAGCTTGTTTCCTTGAAATGGATTCAGTTTGAGTCATCAAGCAATTCTTTGGATGAGACCAAATCACCTTAACCAAAACATTTCTGGCACCCTACATTGGGCAATTCATCTTGGGATGTCATGGGCTCAACTTACTCCATTCCAAGGTAGGCTCCCTCTACCCCACCCCACCAGACCTCCCCACTTAATCCCCGCTTTGGAGCTTTTTTTTTCTCATCTCTAAGAACTTGAGCTCATCTAACACCCTGGATTGGGTCTCCACAGCTGGCAAGTTCCAATAGGTGGGAGATGCTCCACTGGAACTCTGAGTTGGGGGCCACAATGAAACTCTCCTCTGCTGTGTCTGGAGCGAGGGAAGACTGCTTCTTGTGCTTATTTGAAGGCCAGGCGGAACTCATTCTGCTGCTGAGCCTGTTTTTTTTTTCTTCCTTTGAGGCCTTGGCAAAGAGCCACTGCACCTATCTGTCTGCCTTCACTATAGGACAGGCTTCTGCAATACCAGAAAACTCCTCACTGGGATATCTACTTTCCAGTTAGAAAAGGATGAACCTACAAGATCTAAGAAAGAACCTTGTATTTTATTGCCATAACACATGACCAATTTATCTCCTAGAATTAGAGAACTATGGCTGGTAAATGGACCCCTAAATTATAATACCATCCTGCAACTGGATTTGTTTTGCAAGAGAAAGGAGAAATGGATAGGACTCTCTTTTCTAGCCTTCATGGAACTAGCACAGGACTTAAAACTCAGAAGTTCTGATCTGTATTGGTGGGGAAAGTACCCATATCTAGAAATCATGTAGATTTTGAAGTCTTATGGCAAAGAAGGAGAGGTGAGAGGAGGCTGGTCATTCAATGATACTTCAGTTATGACACAGAACAGAAAGGCACTGGTCTTTTATTTCCAATTGAAATACTTTGCATTTATAAAGGAAAGAGAATTAAAGGTGGTTAGTTTTATTTTTAAAAATTTTTTAATGGATATGCTTTGCCAGGATGCATTTATTTCCGGACAAACCCCACTCCTACCTCTGATCTCCTAGATGACCCTCTCCTAAACCCCCGAACAAAATTCTCCCAGTCACTACCCTGTTCCACCTCGTGGGCAGTTTCCAAACCACTGCCTCCTCCCCTCAGTCAATCTTCTCCCCTTCCCTCTGTGCTCTCTATCCATACCTCCCATAGTTCTACCACCTAGCCCTTGCCGTACTTGGGGTGGTACACATTATGATGCTACTGCTAAAGACCCCAAAACTCTCTGCCCTCTCAAAGAAGGGGGGAATAGGAGAAAAGATAATTAGCAGGTTCACATTCCTTCTCTTTGTCAGATCTCTCCCAGATCAAGGAGAAACTTGAAGATTTTCAGAGAATCCCACCAACTTCATGGAGGGGTTTAAGTCAGTGGGACTGCAGTTTGACTTGTCCTGGGCAGATTTATACCTCATTATTCCATACCACAGATGAAAAGCTGAGGATTGGAGAACTAGCTCAGAAGATAGCATAGCTGACACTAATGTAGAAGACAGATTTTCTATGTGGGTTGTTGCAGTACCAGTGGCTGATCCCTGTTGGGATTATCAATCAGACCAAGAAAGGGAGAAAAGAGATCACATGATAAAGTTCCCAATTGAAGGCATGCAACTAGCAGTGAGAGAGCAGGTTAATTATGAGAAACTGAAGGAAGTTTCTCAGGACAGGGAAGGAAATCCAGCCTTGTTTTAGAGCAGATTTGTAGAAACCATGAAAAAGTGCACCAATATAGAACCTGAAAGTCCAGAAGGCGTGCTATCCTTGATAGGCATTTTATTAAACAGTCAGCTCCATATTATCCACAGGAAACTGCAAGTTAGACATGGGACCTCAGACCCTGCTGCCACCATCTCATTTATCAAGGTATGTCATTAAATTTCTCTAGACCTCAGTTTATTCTATAAGATATGGGTGTTTTACTGAGTATTTCCTAGGACCGTGGTGGCCAAGCTATGGCACATGTGCCAGAGGGGGCACACAGAACTCTTTCTGTGGATACACACACCATGGACCCAGCACAAAGTTCATCAGAGTTTGTTAATAGAAAGCCAGGGGGACACAGGGCTGGGCTGCTCCCCTCCCCCTCTCCATGGGCACCTGAGGACATTTCTTGTATCACCTCCCCCACTAAAAGGTTTACCATCACTGCTTTAGGACTTTCTAAAATCTAAATCTATTCTTCTCTATTTCCTACTTTCTTTCTATGGTGAGGCACCTCATTATAGTAAAGGAATGATAGACAGATATGTTCAGAATTTGTTTGTTTCTTGAAGATAACAAAAGCCTTCCATTTTTTATTTGGGATTAGATTTTTTTTTTAACCCTTGTACTTCGGTGTATTGTCTCATAGGTGGAAGAGTGGTAAGGGTGGGCAATGGGGGTCAAGTGACTTGCCCAGGGTCACACAGCTGGGAAGTGGCTGAGGCCGAGTTTGAACCTAGGACTTCCTGTCTCTAGGCCTGGCTCTCACTCCACTGAGCTACCCAGCTGCCCGGGATTAGATTTTTTTTTTAATGAATCTTTAGGTCCTTGGTAAAACTTAAGTATACTAATGTATGCTGAGATACTATTTTTTAGGTTATGAAGGCTCCAGGCTCTAGGAAGGTCTCTGAGCTTCACGAATAGGAGTAAAGATATCCCTCAACTGGAGAGGAATAGCTTTGGTCCAATCTGAACATGTGAAAACTGCTGCAAAACAGAGCAAATGTGATTGAAAGGAGATGACAGTGAATTAACCAGAGATCAGATAACCATGATTTAATTTTATTTCACTCATGTTAACACAGCAAGTAAGTAGTAGTTCCTTTCAATGAGTTCTGTTTCATTTGTCTTCCCCTCCCAGCTATTGATACAGGTGACTTTGAGACAGCAGAACATTCAACTAAGTCCAATTCCAAAAGGCTTCCATTCTTGATTTATACATTATTTCAAATGGATCTTTTTGGGGTGTTGGACCTGATACTCACAAGGCCTTATTTGTCCCTATAAGGACAGTAAAATGTGGTTAAGCTAATTGGTTTATTCACAATTAAGTATAGCAACTGCTGTTTACCAGGTGACCAAGTGGGATTTCTCCTCCCTCTCTACCATGGCCCCCTCCCCAGTTCTATCAAAGTAGAGAGAATAAGACAAAGTAGACATAGGAGCCTGGGTTACTTAATATAACCAGGCATGTGAAGTTAGAGGTTTACCAAATAACTATAAGTTATCCCATTGATCTACTGGTTCTCTATGCAAAAATAGAGCAAGAAAATGGTTACATTTTAAGAAGCAATCACAGACTAGAGAGGGTATATTGCAATGGCAGAATCAGAATATAAACAAATTATTCTGTTGGCAAAAGGATATTTTGTGAGGTGGACCCAAAGGAGAGATCCACAGGCAAGCCTAGAGCTTCCTCTCAATGCTCTGCATGGTGTCCCTTCCTTTGCATCAGACATTGCACTAGAATGTTTCAAATTATAAAATGGTTTTTTTTTATAATTAGATCTCAATTAATCAATCAATAAGCATTAATTAAGCACCAATTAATTATGTGCCAGGTACATCCTTAGTTCCCATTTAGTTTCTGTTCTTTGATATTCATGCACAGGTGAAAGTTAGTTTGCATAGACAATTAAAGACAATTAATTAGCCTTCCAAGCAAGAAATATTTTTCCTCCCTGACATCTATTAGAAACTCCACTTGAAGATGGTCTCAAAACAAATCAGCTTCTTCTACCTTGCTGACGGAACTTGAGTATTTAAAGGAATTAAGACAGATTTAGGTGTTTGCAAAATAACACCTTTTCACCAGTTCGTTGAGACTCCCAGCATTCACACTGAGTGTCAATCCTTGTTCTAAGCTATTCTGAGGTTTCATGGTTTGTGTTTCATCATGTGGACAGTAGGTAAAGGGCCAGGAAAAGAATCATTTCTTCGAAAATGAAAGAGCATCAGAGAGATCAAAGTCCCCATCTTGGCTTTCTTCTGTGACTGGGTTCATCACAGCAATTGGTTGCCATGGGCTTCCAGGGCATTTGGGGACAACTGGTTCTGGAAAATCAGGCACCAAAGTAAATAAGGGGTTCTTTGGCTCAATAGGGATATCAGGGATCCAGTCTTCCTCTTCTACCTCTTCTCCCCCTGTCTTCTTCTCAGCTGTAGGCTCAGCTGGAATATTGGTTGGGTTAGGAACAAGAAGATCTAAATCTTGAAAATAAGAAGGAGTAACAGCTACTCCTTGCTGTGATGGGCTCTGGGGTTGTGGTGGGCTTTGATTCTCCTCTTGCCGCAGGGAAGGAGGAAAATTATCTTCACTAGGGCTGTGTAGATCCTCATCCGTCCAACCCTCATGGCTCTTCTTGTTTTTTTTTCCATGTTTCTGATGGCCTTGACCATGTTTATTTTTGTGCCCATGGCCAAGGTCATGTCCTCTATGGCGTCCATGACTATGATTAGGTCCATGTTTATGCCCAAGACCAAAGCCAGGGTGATTTTTATTCCCATGGACAGGATGGTGTCCTTTTTTCTGTCCATGACCATAGCCATGAGGATAACCTGTTCCTTTCCCAGGTGTTTGTTCTTCCTCTTGTTCTGTTGTATTAAAATTCTGGGGTTCACTTGTAGCTATTGTTTCTTCTGCTGGGATCACTGCTGCAGCTCGAAAAGGGGAAAAACCCGGAGGCCTTTTCACAAGTACCATCTAAAGAAAAGCACGAACAAATGCATTTCAACAATGACCATAATAGCCCTGCACAACCAAAGGGCACAGGCTTGGCCAGGCACATTCATCTTACAAGGAAGCTAGGGTTGGCCAAGTTGTAAATACTTAACTAAGGATGGGGGGGAATGAAATTAAGTGTTTTTCTTTCCCCTCCATGGTGGCTGCCAGATTGATTTGGAGAATAAATGGATTTTAAGGTAATGTGGTGTAATGGATAGATAACTGGGCTTGATCTGGGTTCTGGGCTTGATCTGGGTTCCAATCCCACCTCAGGGATTTACTAGCTGTGTCACCTTGGGTGAATCATTCAATCTCTCTCAGTCATAGTTTCTTAATTTGTAAAATAAAGGTAATAATAGTATCTATCTCACTGGATGAATCAAATGAAACTTGAGAGAAAAAGAGAGAGAGAGAGAGAGAGAAGAGAAGAGAAGAGAAGAGAAGAGAAGAGAAGAGAAGAGAAGAGAAGAGAAGAGAGAGAGAGAAGAGAGAGAGAGCGCTTTGTAAACTTTAGCAAAAGAATGCTGGTAAGGAGTCAACAGATTAAGGGACTATATAAATGTGAGTGGTATGATAATAAGGAGGAGGAAGAAGAGAAGAAGGAGATTAATTAAGAACAGGTTTTAAATGTTTTGGCCTAGTATTACCACTGCCAGACTCCAAAGAGATCCTAATCACTGAAAAAATCAAGGGCGCATATCATGAGTTGACTCATCTCCTTTACTCTCCTCCTCAAAACCCAGGCTCATTCTTTCTTCATATACTCCAGAATACAGTGATTTTTCTTCTTGTAAGTTCTAAACTCTCTGCTTGTTACCTTATTCCCATCACCATCAGGAGTTTGCCCCATTAATTGTTCCTTTGCTTTTATCTTTGATCTCTCTCTCTAACTAGCATGACTCTTAAAGGTTGCTAGTGACCTCTTGGTTGATAAATATTATGATTTTTTTTTCACTTCTCACAAGCCTCGCTCTCTTTGGGGATGCTCTCCATTTTTCTTTTAGTGGATTTCATCATCCATCTCCTGCTCCTTAGGAGAGGATACATCCAAGCTTTAGTCCTAACCCCTTTCTTCTGCATTAATTCTCTGTTAATGAGCTTATCAACAACCCATGTGTCCAGTAATTGTCTAAATGCAGATTATTTACAGATCTCTCTATCTGTTCCTAATCTCTCTCTTGAACTCTAGACCTGCTTTTTCAATTGCTTGCTCAGCATCTCTACCTGCATCTTCTGGTGACACCTCAAACAAAGTATATTCAAAATGGAATAAATATGACCCTTTTCCTACTTCTGTTGAAGGCACCAGTAGCCTCCCAGTAAGCCAGGTTGGAAACCTGGAGATCATTCTTACCTCCTCATAATCAGTCTCTAATACTCTGTCTTACTCCACACATCAATAAGTTTCCAAATCTTTGTATACATATTCACTTAACTCCACTCCTAGAGACACCCTCATATTTCAGAATGCCATCATCATTCACCTAGATTACTGTGATCGTTTTCTAGTTGGTCTCAGAGGATCATAAACTTAAAACTGAGAGGACCCTTATAAGCCATTGAGACCAACTTCCTCAATATAGATCCAAAAACTGAAGCATAGAGTTTGAATCGGGGTCACAGATCTATTAAGTGCCTGAGGTAAGGTCTGAACTATAAGCTGTTACTGATGCCAAGCCCAACACTTTATCTAGTGAGCCATCCAGAAGTCTTTCTGTCTCTGGGCTCCTTCCTCCCTCCTCCATAGATTTGACATCTTCCACATGCCAAATACCTTCCTAAGGTATGTTTGACTTGCTGCATTTGTAAAAAAACAGCACATAGAACAGTACCTGGAAAGTAAGAGATGCAAAATAAGTTCCTCCTTGATTAAGTTATGCCAATCCTCAGCTTTAAGGCTTTCAGGGGTTTACAAGTACCTTGAAAATTAAAAAAAAAAAAACTCTCCCCTATTGGGTTGAACCAAAAGGTTGAATCAATAACATTTATGAACTGAAGAGACATAACCAACAGATAGATAGATAGATAGATAGATAGATAGATAGATAGATAGATAGAGAGAGAGAGAGAGAGAGAGAGAGAGAGAGAGAGAGAGAGAGAGACAGATAGACAGACGGATAGACAGACGGATAGACGGATGGATGGATGGATGGATGGATGGATGGATGGATGGATGAATAGATGGATGGATGAAGAGAAAGAGAGACGTAAATACATTTGTAGAGATAGAGATACAGACATATATCTAAGGATACAGATATATTATGTAGAGAGAAAGGCATCCTATTGGACTGGGATACAGAAAAAGTTCAATGACAAAAATATAATTTCTTTAGAAAGACACATTTACACACCTCCAGCTCAGGGGTATACATTTGACCACAGACAATGAGTAGACTAAAAATCAGTGGGAACTCTAGAGAAGAGATGATTTGCCTAACAGGGTGAGGTTTGCATACAAATCTCCATGTGTTTTGAAGTATGGACTCGTATAGGTTAACTGAACTAATGTCTTCTCTAATCATCCCTTGGAAGGATCCACGCTGAGATTTTGCTTCATATCAATCAGAAAGGTCACCCTCTCATTTCTGGAAGCATCCCTATCCATAGTAACACATGGCCATTCAGATTCATGAACTACACAGAGAAAGGTTGAACTCCGTACCGCCGGTGATGGTAGTTCGTGGCAGTCAACTACAGGTTTAACTTCGCCATCCTGTTCCATGGGCACTTGCACTGTGCATTTTAAAACTCTCTGCCGAGAAAAACAAAGATGAAATTAAGCATCTGTTGCTTATTTTGGAAGCCTCCATTTCATGCCAACATATCCCATCACCCTTTACACAAAGTCTAGGGCATGACCTTAATAGACCCAAATAGAATCACAGGAGGTGAAAGGGGCAGTAAAGACCATCTAGTCTGATCCCCTCATTTATTGGATGATAGTGGGGCCCATGGAGATAAAGCAACTTCCATAAGGTCATGGATAATTAGTAGCCAATCTGGGACTGGGGTCCAGATATTGGGTCTTTCTAGGTTCAACTGATGTAATGTATCATATAGGAAGACTTCCTTGATCCCCCTAAGTTCCTCCAATTTCTCCCCTTCTCAAACTATCTGGTATTTACTTGTCTCTGTACATGCATCTCCTCTTTAGAGTGTAAGCTCCTTGAGGGCAACCTTTTGGTAGTAGGCATCCTATAATGGTTGGATTGGATTAGATAAAATTTCCATCATGTTAGCAATTTTCACTATATGACCACTATACACCAGTCAAGAAAAGGGCTTGATCTAATTTTATAATGGTACTAAAGGTCAACACCAGGGTGTTCTGAACCTTTCATGTGTTCTGGACCTCTTTGTCAACCTAGTGACACTTATGGATTCTCTCTGAATAATGTCTTTCAATGCATAAAATGCATATTCTTTTAAAATAGTATTATTCAGATATTTTTAAAAGAAATTAATGGACACTAGATTAAGCACTTCTGGCCTTGAGTTAGGATAGATCATGGATTCTGGACCCCCCTCAGCTCACAGCTAATTGATCCCCTAATGACTTACTCCATCTTTCTTAAATTCACAGTCCTCAGAAAACTTTCCTTTCTCTTTAGAGCATTCCGTTTCTTTGACTTGAATTTCGATGGAATGTTTCTCTTCAGGTTCCACCTGCAAAGTCAACAATAAAATGTTTTGTGTTTTTGTTTTTATAAGAAGTTTTTTACTTCTAGGATTTCTCAAACAGTATCCTACATTAGAAAATACCTGCTGGGGGAAGCTGGGTGGCTCAGTGGATTGAGAGCCAGGCCCAGAGATGGGAGGTCCTGGGTTCAAATATAGATA